>NC_135713.1:118436139-118743120 GCF_964656455.1 Halichoerus grypus
CGTTGTCATTGGTATCCACAAGTGTTACATGAATCTTGACAGTGCCAGAGTGAGCCAGGTCACCTCCATCAAAGGCGGTGAGAAGGAGGTGGTGAACCGCCTCTTCTTCTCGGTCTAGGGCAAGCTCCAGCACCAGCTCAGGGTACTTAATGCCATCCGCTCCGCTTTGCACGTCTAGGGAGAAGTGAACATTGGAGCTGAGCTGGTAACCCTGCAGGGAGTTTACCCCAACATCTGGATCAAAAGCTTCAGGAAGAGGAAATCTTGTCCCAGGACTTTCATTTTCAGCAACTTTTATTTCCCTTTGCTCTGTCCCAAAGCTGGGCGCGTTATCATTAACATCAATAATTTCCACTTCTACTCCAAAAATCTTCACTTTGTCCTCCAGAAGAATCTCCAGGCTTACTACACACTTTGGAGATCTGTCACAGAGCTCTTCCCGGTCTATCCTACCCGCGGTGACCAAGCTGCCGCTTCGCGGGTTCAGAGCAAAGAGCTGCGTCCTACCTCTGGAGACGATGCGGACTCCGCGCTCTGACAGTTCCCGGGGCTCCAATCCCAGGTCCTTGGCGATACTGCCCACATAAGAGCCTTTCTCCAGCTCCTCAGGCACTGAGTAGCGAATCTGTTCGGCCTGGATTTTCCACAGGGCCCCCAGGAGAACGCAGATCCCGACCAGCCGGCTGCATTCTAGGCGATAAGGAGAAGCCGCCATTACCGCCCCGCAGCAGAATAGCTTCCGCCTAGGTGTTCCCTCAGTGGAGACCAGAGAAGCCCCAGGATCTTCGGGGTCCAAGATTTTGCGCTTTCACCGTTGAACGCTGGAGTTCTGGAGTCCAGTCTTAAGCCTTCCTAAAACCACAGGGCTAGTGCTTTGTGATGCAGAGATCTTGTGGTTCGGATTAAATTCCTGGTTGTATGTTTCCCCTGATTGGTGAACAGCGACACTCAGAGTCCTAACCTGTTACTGCAATCTATTCTTGGTGAAGAAAAGCACTACCTGTTTATACCGTTTCTTTTCCATAACCTATTTTTCCCAAAAGAATAAAATTCTAGGGGCGCCTGGGTGGCTCAGTCGTCAAGCGTCTGCCTTCGGCTCAGGTCATGATCTCAGGGTCCTGGGATCGAGCCCCACATCGGGCTCCCTGCTCCGCAGGAAGCCTTCTTCTCCCTCTCCCACTCCCCCTGCTTGTGTTCTCTCTCTCACCGTGTCTCTCTGTCAAATAAATAAATAAAATCTTTAAAAAAAAAAGAATAAAATTCTAGCTCCTGTTGTTTTATTTGCAATGAAAATCCAGGCATGATCCAAAGCTTACTGTACAATAAATCTTCCAAAGTAATTTCTTTTCAAAGAAAATATGGTGATTTTTTTCCTAAGATTTTTTTTCTCTTTTAAGTTTTTCCATTATTTATTTTCATAGTCCATTTTCAGTGCAGTGCATTGTGTGAGGGACACATTTATCCTCCCCAGAAACAAGGATGAACTTGACGAATGAAAGAATAGATAGGTGAAAAAACAGTGTCAGGTCAGGGAAGTTGGAGGTCTGAGCTCTAGGTCCTTACCTATGCAGAAACAAGTTACCTCACATGGGTTGACCCTTTAGAATCTGGGGTAACTTTTCAATTCTCTTGTAAGAAAACATCTACTGTTCAAGAGCTAGTCTTACCCCTGTGCAAATGGGCTTGGCAAATATGATAATAGGTTTGGGAAGCTAATTTGTTCATTAATTTTGTATACACAAGGTTTTAGGTCACAGGCTATGTTTGTGACTATCATGTTCACAGTGTGTCCTCAAACTTTAGAACAGCAACTTTCATAGAGTAGACACTCAGTTTTTCAATGTTTATGAGTGCATTACTAATACAACTGCAAAGCCCTAAAACAATGGGTAACTCTGATATTAAAAATAAATAATAAAGAAGATAGAAAAGTTAAACTGAAGCTTTGTCTGTAAAAAGCAGACAATATTCAGTAACTTTTTTCACATAAGGACACATTCAGAAGGTATTATTTTACTATCATTTATAAATTTACTTTAGGTTTGATTTTAGAAATAACCACTAAAAGGAAAATTTTTAGGAGTTGTATATATATTATCACTGCATGTTTCAGTTTTCTTATACATGAATACTTTGAGTAATTAATCTTAGAAAATTTAATATGAAACAGCAAGTAGCCAGTTCTTTAGATGATTCCTCACATAATAATTAGCTTCTAGAAGTTACTCATAAGTTTTAATCAGACAAGAAAGTCCATTATTTATTCAGAATAGTAAAATCATCAGACTTTGGAGAGCAGGGTAAAGGTAATTTTCACAATCCTCAAAGGAGTCACAAATTGCTGGGGATTGGGAGGTAAAATGAGATGTTTTGAAAGACTTTGACTCACTTCTCAGAAAGCTATACTAAAAAAAAAAAACACAGAAGAGGCTTTATATACAAAAAGTTTCTGGGTGGCTCAGTCATTGGGTGTCTGCCTTCGGCTCAGGTCATCGTCCCAGGGTCCTGGGATCGAGCCCCGCATCGGGCTCCCTGCTCCACGGGAAGCTTGCTTCTCCCTCTCCCACTCCCCCTGCTTGCGTTCCCTGTCTCGCTGTGTCTCTCTCTGTCAAATAAATAAACAAAATCTTCAAAAAAAGGTTCATTACATTCCTTATTATAACAGTCAAAAAGTAGAAAGAGTATAAAAATAAATTATTTAAGAATGGTTAAGATTATTTGTTTAAAAATAGATCTTATTTTTATAAAGATTTTTTTAAAATTTATTTGACAGTGAGAAAGAGCACAAGCAGGGGGAGCAGCAGACAGAGGGAGAAGCAGGCTCCCCACCTAGCAGACAGTCCGACGCGGGGCTCGATCCCAGGACTCTGGGATCATGACCTGAGCAGAAGGCAGACGCTTAATCGACTAAGCCACCCAGGTGCCCCTAAAGATCTTATTTTTAAGTAATCTCTACATCCAATGTGGGGTTCAAACCCACAACCTGGAGATCAAGACTCACATGCTCTACCGACGGAGCCAGCCAGGTGCCCGGAAAGTTATTTTTGAATGAGATTATAGAGTGCAAATAAAATTGACCCAAGGTTAGTGATCCAAATCAGTCTTTGCTACATGTGATAAGGCAAAGAAGTGCTAAGAGACTTAATTATTGAAGGCTCAGTTAAAAATACACATGGCAGCAAAAAGATAAAAAACTATATTTGATGAAGATGAACATTAACTTAAGCAGAAAGAACTGTCAGTACATTTATAAAGCTTGAAGTGCTCCCTTTGGCAGCACATATATTAAGAATAAAGCTTGAAAAAATAGTATCACACGTCAGCTAAGAAAGGCAGTGTTATTACTAAAGGTAGCGGCATCCAAGAACAAGCTCTCTTTAGCAATATTTTCTTATCATACAAAATCGTCAACAGTACAGATTGAGAGGTATTAATTTGGTAACTACTAAGACTACTGAGCAATCAAGACACCAATCTCCACCCATCCAATACACCTCTTCTACTACCATCACTAGAAAAATGAACAATAAAAAAGAATAAAAGCAGGTTTGCGGAAACTCACGTGAGAGGCAAAAGACGAATCATAAACGATTTGGGGGTCTTCATTGCTGACACATACATCCATAGAAGGATCGTCACAAAGGAGATCCCGAGGAGGAGCCATTTCTGGTTTCAGGTTGGAAAAAGTAAACTCTGTCTTAGCTAATCGTGAGGCCACGCACAGATTATAGGAATAGGGCAAAGTCCCTTCACTGTAACTGGGGAGAACCCCAGGTCCGGACTTGGAACTGAGATCCCGGCGAAAGCAGCCCCAAGCAGCGGGGTGGGAGGAGCGGCGCAGGCGCAGAGCAACCGCCAGAATCACCGTGAGGAGGAAGAGCACCGAGATCAAGGCCAAAGCCACCACCAGGTAAAACTGCAGCTCAGCCTGGGGGTCAGAGGGCGCCGGGCGGTCGCTGACATCTGGCAGCACTTCTTGTAGGCTGTCGGCGAAAACCAGGAGCAGCGTGGCTGTGGCCGAGAGGGGCGGCTGTCCCCCATCCCGCACAGCGACCAGCAGGCGCTGGCGGGCCGCGTCCCTGTCGCCCAAAGCGCGCGCCGTGCGCACCTCGCCCGTGCGCAGCCCCAGGCTGAAGAGTCCCGGCTCGCTGGCCTGCAGCACGTGGTACGACAGCCAGGCATTGTGTCCCGAGTCGGCGTCCACCGCCACCACCTTGGTGACCAGGTAGCCGGGCTGCGCGGCGCGCGGCACCGTGTCGAAGAGCGCCGAGCCGTCGGGCCCCAGCGCCGGGTACAGCACCCGGGGCGCGTTGTCGTTGCGGTCGCCCACCAACACGCGCAGGCTCACGTTGGCGCTGAGCGCCGGCGAGCCCTGGTCGCGGGCCTGCAGGGTCAGCTCGAAGGCGCGCAGCTGCTCGTGGTCGAAGGCGCGCTGCGCGAACACCACCCCGCTCTGCGCGCTCACGGACACGTAGGACGCCAGCGCGCGTGGTTCCAGGTCGCTGGCCACGATGGAGTAGGAGACGCGACCGTTGGGCCCCAGGTCGGGGTCGGAGGCGCTGACTTGCGCAATAGAAGCCCCTGGAGGATTGTTCTCGGCTACATGGACCACGTAGGAGGCCTGGTGGAAAACCGGCGCGTTGTCGTTGATATCGCTGATGTGTAGGGTGACGCTTGTACTGGAGAATAGGGAGGGCTTGCCCTTGTCAGTGGCTGTGATGGTGACATTGTACTCCGCCATCTGCTCCCTATCTAGGGCACTGTCAATCACCAGCTTGTAATAATTCTTGGAGGTGGATTCTAATTTGAAGGGAATGTCTTCCTGAATATAGCACGTCACCAGACCATTTTGCCCAGAGTCCCGGTCTCTCACTTTAAAGAGGGCTATTACAGTTCCAAGGTCTGAGTCCTCGGGAATCTGGTTAGAATAGGACATCAATGTGACCTCTGGGGCATTGTCATTCTCATCAACAATTTCAATCTGAACATTACAGTGAGCCGTGTGCACCCCTCCATCCTTGGCTTCTACAACCAACATATATCTACTCGTCTTTTCAAAGTCCAATGTACCATTGGTTGTAATGTCACCAGTATTTGGATTGAGATTGAAGGGGAGGCTGGTACTTGTTGGGGCACTGAGGAAGGCATAGGTGATCTCTGCATTAACACCCTCGTCCTGGTCAGTGGCCATCACTTGGAGCACAGAGGTCCCCGAGGGCACATTTTCTTGGAGGCTAACTCTGTATGTTTCCTGGCTGAACACTGGAGCATTATCATTGGCATCGGTGACCTGAATCCGGACCTGGGTGGTGCCACTTAGTGGAGGGTCTCCACCGTCCATGGCGGTCAGGATTAACTGGTGGGAGCTCTGCTGTTCTCTGTCCAGAGGTTTTTCCAGCAGTAATTCTGGGTATTTACTTCCATCAGGACTTTCCTTCGTTGTCACAGAGAAGTGTTCACTGGAGTTGATAGTGTATATCTTCAGTGAGTTACTTTCTACATCTGCATCTTGTGCAGAATCCAGAGGGAATTTTACACCTGGTAAGGCTGACTCGCAGATTTCCAAGTCAATGCCTTTTGCGGTGAAACGCGGTGCATTGTCGTTAATATCTTGGATTGCAACAATCACGTGGAAAACATTCATTGGATTTTCAGCAACCATTTCAAATTCTAGTGCACACTCAGATTTCCTCCCACAAATTTCCTCTCGATCTATCCTACCGTTCACTAACAAATCCCCACTCTCTGCACTCACACTGAAGAAATTTTCTGCACTAACCCGCAGTTTTCGAGCTGACAACTCCTGGACACTGAGCTTCAGGTCCTTGGCGAGGTTCCCCACCCGCAAGCCCCTGGCCAGCTCCTCCGGAATAGCGTATTGGATTTGCTGGGAGATAGCCCCCCACAACAAAGACAGCAGGAAGAGAAACAGTACCTGAATTTTCATCGGTTCAGCTTTTCTGGAGCTTCTTTGCATTTTTTGAACTCCCTGGGAAGCTTCTTTTCAGGATGTCTCTGGGATGTTTAAAAAAAAATCAGTGCCAGCACCTGGACTTTTGTGATTTGAGGGTAGGACTTGAGTTGGTGGGTGCACAAGCGCCGCCTCCGCGTTTTGATGTGCGCAGGTCAAAGCTGGAAAACACTGCCCAACTCTCCCGCAGAATTGAGAACCTTTCTTCCCTTTGGTCAACAGCGGCGCCCGGAGGTTGTCTGGGAGAACTGCATATTGTCCAGCCATTTACCCTCAACGTGTAAGTTCTTGAATCTATATGTACCTTGTGTAATTGTTGGAAAAACCAAGTATTCATATTTTCCCTCTAAATTTGATATGTTCTACTTTTTATCATTTCATAAGCATTGCTATCATTTTACATTCTTTTTTGCATTAAAAAATTTCACCAGGCTTACAACTAGTTTTTCAGTTTTGGGGGCAAAAATATCAATTATTTCACTGTATTTATGAACACTGGCATGGCTAGTATGGATGTAACCAAATAAGTTACTGGCTTTTTATCCACATTTTAGTGAACTATGATCTTTACATTTTTGTAAAATCCATAACCTCCCTAATATAGTATTTTAACTCTCTCCATAAATACTTTATCAATTCAGTAATACTTTCCAAAGATACAGTCTGCAAAAAAAGAGTGAATCAAGACCCTAGACTTATTTTAATGTATTGCTCATTTTTTAAAAGCATAGGAAATCTTCCCATTAAGTACAGCACAGCCTGATATTTTGTTAAAGTGACCAATTTAGGGGCACCTGGATGGCTCAGTCATTAAGCATCTGCCTTTGGCTCTGGTCATGATCCCAGGGTCCTGGGATCAAGTCCTGCATCAGGCTCCCTGCTCCATGGGAAGCCTTCTTCTCCCTCTCCCACTCCCCCTGCTTGTGTTCCCTCTCTCGCTGTGTCTCTCTGTCAAATAAATAAATAAAATCTTTTTAAAAAGCAACCAATTTAGTACACATGCTTTTATACCGCTCAATCTTGTGAATGCCATATTTATTTTTATGAAATCAGTGCTTTTTACTATATGAATGTATATGCAATACTCCATAATGCCAATACTCAGCTCCAGCTGATTTATACCATTAATAAGTATAATGAATTTGACTTGACCACTGGTAAATCTTGGAGAGGTGTTGAGAGTCCTTAGATACTCAATTTTGGAACTTACCCTGTAATCTTGAACTCATCTTGGGTAACTAAAACAAATACCTTTATTTCAAATGCACTACCAAATTAGATACCAATGTAATGATTTATTCTACTGTTTTGCAGTAGAATAATACATACTCACATTACACTCCGGTCAGAACAGACTATTATCTGTTTTCCTAAGACATTATTTTCATTGTTTTCTCTACGTCATGAATTTATATTTTCTGGTCCTTTTGCTGTTCCCCTTTCTATTGTAATGAATTCTTGCCCATCCTTAAGAAAATCCTTTTTAGTGAAATGGAATGTCTGAGACCTTTCATTATCTATACAAGTAGATGGAAATTGTACTGCCTTTGTACTCTCTGTACACTTTGACAACATTTATGTAGGCTTTGTTTTATCAAGATTCTTAGAAAATTCCCTTTGAGCATCTAAAATTCCCCGGCACTACCCATTTAGTAATTTTTCTCATTATGAGGAAAGTGATACTAATATCACTTCATCACATCCTAAAGATTTTTCCTTAAAGAAGACATTTTGAAGATCATGTGCCTTTTTTCTGTGATGTATTTGCATGTTTGAGTGAAAATACACCTTTCCCTGCTCTCAGTTATTTTGCTCAAGCCCTGCATCTCACACTCTTGAATATATCTCTTTCTAATATATTGAGGGAGAGAGATGTTCCTTTATTTGAAATCTAATGAAATATATTTTGGTCTCATTTTGGATGACTCTCTGAGGTGATTTCATAGGTGAAAATAATTTCATAAATTTCAAAATGGGCCAACAATTTCTGGCTCAAGAAAGTTGTAGGACTCTATTTTATTGTTGGAGTAGCTGATCTGGAAATGTCCTGCTGAGGCTGAGACATCTCTCCTTGCATTTTTAAAAATCCTTCTCAAAGGACAAGAAATGTCCCTCCAAGACTCATATCAGTTTAGGCAATTGACCTCCCCACCTTCAGACAAAAGGCTGAAATCAATATGAATGCACACATACACCCACACATGCTTTAGGTATACACAGTAGGGAATACAGGCCAAGTAAAACCACTTGACCAAGCTGTATATATTTTTACTCAACAGTTTTTATGTCATTGAGATGAAAAGAGTGTGGCCTGGCTTGGAAAGAGCAAGCATCATTTTACAGGAGCCTAAAATACCTAATATTTATATTTTTATTTATATCACTCAGGATAAGCTAAGTAGGTTGGAGTGACAAATTTCAAATCACAAGAAGTTAAAATGAAAAAAAGTCTATTTATCACAGGTATACACACCAATGTATGACAACCACAGAGCACTTCTCTTGATATAGTTGTTCAAGCACTCAGGTAGAAGCAACAGTCACAATTTCAAAAAATAACTTAGAGATCTGGAAATTCTTACAATGCCAACAGGAGCTTCCTCCAGGGAGAGGCACATATTACTTCCATTTACAATATATTGGCCAGAACTGGTTACTTAGGCCCATTCAGTCATAACCAGGTCAGGAAGATCAGCTCTACCATAGGCCCAGAAGAAGAAACAGATACTTAAGCAACAGAACTAAGGACTACCACATTGTTTTATTTTCAAATAAATGTGCATTAAATCTTTATATTAGCCACACTGGCATAATTGTTCTTCATAGTATTCCAAGAAAGAAATAAACTTACCTGAAGTAGGTTGGGGTCTCCTTTCGTTTCCAGTAAATCTTGAGATACCAGGAAGGACTCACTTTTCTCACAGCTCTCCTGGCTGATGAGCGTGTCCGCGTAGTTGGGCTGGGGGAAGATCACGTGACTCTCCCGCGAGTCCGCGGTCAGGGAGACCTCGTGGGAATAGGTCTGCAGGAAAGCCCGCACCCCGTCCACGCCCACAAAGTGCGAGGCCGGCACGCCCACCAGCCCGCCTCCGGAAGCCTGGAGCAGACGCGACGCGTGCCAGCGCCTCAGCCTGAGCGCCAGCAGCACGATGACAAAGGCCAGGAAGACGCACGAGACTGCCGCCACCGCCACCACCAGATACAGCGTGAGGTCCGAATCGTCTGGGTCGGCGGGGGTCCTGATGCTGCCCAGATCGGCCAGGACGTCTGGGATGTTGTCGGCCACGGCCACGGTGAGCGTGACGGTGGCCGAGAGAGGGGGCTGGCCGTGGTCCTGCACCGCCACCACCAGGCTCTGCTTGAGCGCGTCTCTGTCCAGCAGGGCCCGCGCCGTGCGCACCTCGCCCGTGTGCAGCCCCACCGCGAAGAGCCCTGGCTCGCTCGCCTTGAGCAGGCGGTAGGACAGCCAGGCGTTCTGGCCCGAGTCTCTGTCCACCGCCACTACCTTGGTGACCAGGTAGCTGGGCTCTGCGGAGCGGGGCGCCAGCTCCACGCCTGTGGAACCGTCGGTGGGGAGGGCAGGGTACAGGATTTCGGGCGCATTGTCATTCTGGTCCAGCACAAATATGCTCAATGACACGTTGCTGCTGAGTGGAGGGTTCCCACTGTCACTGGCTGTCACCAATAGCTGTAGGTCTCTAACCTGCTCATAGTCAAAGGAACGGAGCGCATACAGGACACCGGTGTCAGAATTGATGGAGACATAGGTGGAGAGAGGCGCTCCCTGGATAGTATCCTCAGTCAGTGCATAAGTGATGTGGGCATTGTGGATACTGTCAGGATCCTGGGCGGTCACACAGAAGATGGAAGCTCCCCTGGGGTTGTTTTCAGGAATGTAGGCAGAGTAGGAGGACTGACTGAAGGCAGGCGGGTTGTCATTGATGTCTGCAACACGCAGAGTGATATGAGTACTCGTGGACAGTGGGGGATTTCCTCCATCTGTGGCTCTGAGAGTGATGTTATATTCAGACACCTGTTCACGGTCTAGAGATCTGGCTGTCACTAAGCGGTAATATTGGTCTATTGATTTTTCTAAATTAAATGGCATATTTCCCAGGACAAAAACTGTGACTTGCCCATTTTGCCCAGAATCCCGGTCGTGCACATTGATAAGGGCAATTTCTCTTCCAGCAGTAGCCTCTTCTGGGACTGATCCAGTAAGAGAAGTGATTATAATTTCTGGGGCGTTGTCATTCACATCCAGAACTGTGACTAATATCTTAGCTCTTGAAAGGAGACCAGGTCCGTCTTGTGCTTCAATTTTAATTTCATAGAATGTAGCATCCTCATAATCTAGACTTTTAAAAATTGATATATCTCCAGTCACTGAATTGAGATCAAACATCTGAGCGACGTTCCCAGGCATTTTATCTAGAATATAGGACACTTGAGCATTGAATCCTTCGTCAGGGTCAGTGGCATTCACCGTGAGCAGCGTGGTACCCACTGGCAAGTTCTCCGGAACACTTACTTGATATTCAGGTTGAGTAAATACTGGTGGGTTGTCATTTGCATCCAGAACTACCACTTGGATGCACAAGTTGCCAGAGAGGACAGGGTTTCCACCATCAGAAGCAATGAGGACAAGCTGGTGAACTTTCTTTTGCTCACGGTCCAGAGCCCTCTCCAGCACCAGCTCTGGGTACTTGGCCCCATCAGAGACATGCTTCACAGCCAGGGAAAAGTAGTCATTGGGGCTGAGGTGGTAGTTCTGAAGGGAGTTCATGCCCACATCTGGGTCAAATGCAGTCTTAAGTGGAAATCGAGTTCCAGGAGCCGTTAGTTCACCAATTTTTATTAACAATTCCTCTGTTAGAAAATCAGGAGCATTATCATTAATGTCTTTAATTTCTATTTCTACTTCAAAAATTTTCAATTTGTCTTCAACCAGGATGTTAAATTTTACCAGACACAGTGCGCTCTGAGCGCAGAGCTCCTCCCGGTCTATCCTGCCTGCCGTGACCAAGCTGCCGCTTTGCAGGTTCAAAGCAAAGAGCTGCGTCCTACCTCTGGAGACGATGCGGACTCCATGCTCCGCCAGCTCCCAGGGCTCGAGTTCCAGGTTCTTGGAGATGTTGCCCACAAAGGAGCCTTTGTCCAGCTCCTCCTGCACTGAGTAGTGGATCTGCCCGGATCCAGTCTTGCACAGCGTCCCCAGAAGCATGCACAGCAGGGTCAGTCCTCTGCGGTGTTTGAATCTCAGATATTTTGTCATTTCCTCTTTGGTGAATTATTTTCTGTGAATTCGGTTCCAAGTGCCCACGACGGACTCAAATCTTATTTTTTCTCAAGGAACTAAGGCTTTTATGGTCCTAATTTATGTGTCACAGAGCTGGTTGACTGACAAACTGAGCTTTGTAGCAGCCTCGGATCTTCTGGATTCTGACTGGTTCTTTGCTTTTTAGGAACAAGGAAATGGTGGACTAGCGCTCAAGCTCCGTTTTCCTCCTTGAATGGTCAACAGCGACACTCAGAGGTCTAATGGTTTACTGCACCCTCTCAGACAAACCCAAGTTAGTAATTTAAAGTTTCCCAACACCTGAAATCATCTTTATCAGAGGTAATGGGACTGATGTCTATTTCCCACCGCTGAATTGCTATATGTTAAAGTATGTAACTTCAACTTCCTTGGGAAGCCATGCTCTAACCTTAACACCACTAATATTGCTTTAAATATGCTGGAGTTACTGTTTTGAAATGTTCAAAATTTAAAAACCACAAAAAAAATCAGTCATATTTATAATTATATTTATCGAAGTTTGTCCTTGATAGCCTGACATCTTAGTTTCAATATTTTAATTTAACCCATTCATTAAAAATATAATTGGATGTTAGACGATATGTGGGGATTTAAGGTAAATGATATGAACATAACCACTCCCCCCCCCAAAGCTATGAAGATACAATCAAACAAGGAATTCCAGTGCATTGAGAAAGCTACCAAAATGGGCGAAGCCAAAGGTGATGGGAGGGCCTCCAACCTGGCCTTGGAGGTTAGCAAAGGCTCTCCCAAGAAACATGACAGGAGTGGATCAGGGAAAAGGCCTGGATGTGAGAGAGAGAACAGTATGGCAATGTCTAGATGTGAGAAAGAAACCAAAGAACTTCAGGGTACTGGAAGTAGTTCACTTTGCCTAAATCTAGAGTGAGGGTGTTTTTTAAAGACCCAAACTGAAACTAGTAGAGATAAACTTTTGTTTTGTGTTCCAGAAATGCTTTCTCTGTATTTGTTTTTCTCTCCAAGCACAGAAATAGAAATATATTTGTCATTTCAAGCATGTACTGTTATAAACTTATCCATAAGGCATTTATTCTTATGAAGAGATAGTATAAACACTATAAGGAACTCTGTCTTTAATTTTTCTCAGTTTATACCTTATTTATTACCTAGAAGTAAAGATGTTATGATGTATTATTCCACAATAAGTTTCAGTTTTATCTCCTAGAGAATTATGTAATAGTAATAAAACACAAGAGACACATTGGCTTAGATCAGCTCTCCTCAAATGCCCTTAAGTATAATAAAAAATCACAGCACCTTGAAAGATGATAATACCATTAAACATAAGACTCGGTTAGTATATGATTACTTCCAAATCAAAATTTAAAATGATCCCATTTATATAGAATATTAGTGTAGTCTTTGTTCTTCATTATTAAAAACATAACGAACATACTAAAAACCAACTTGAAAAAAGGAATAAGGAAGGAATACAGTGGTTGTGAGGGAGACTAAGGTTAGGTGAGGGACTGGAAATATTTTTAACACTGCTATGGTTAGGAATCTTTGAGAGGAGAAATGTATAAGGAGCATTTTTAGGGACAATTATTTGATATGGTCTCTGAATCCCTTGAAGATATATATTATTTTTAATGTTTGGAAGTAAATGTGGTTTCCAGATATGAAAAAATAAAAACATCAAAGAGAAACATATTTACTATTACACTATCCATTTATTATAGAGCAAACAATAATTCAATCACTTTGAAGTAGTAGCTGTTAAGCAACAACTACTTTAGAAGTCAGTAGGATTTTTAGCTAAGCTGAGATACTATGACATACCTTCCTAAAACACAGTGAAGCATATTTATTTCTAAATTTCCATTTTTTAAATAGGGAAGGTCATACAAATCAAATAAAATGAAGAACCTCACTGCCAAACTGAAGGAAAAATATTAAAATTGAGTGAGAAGAAACTAAAGTGTTTCATTACTCATAGATTAAAATATAAAACAAAAACAATGAATTTTAAAGCATTTGAGTAAAGATAAAATTCAACTTTCATTTTTAAAAAATATCTTTTTATTTTATTTTTTAAAAAGTAAACTCTACCCCCAACATAGGGCTCAAACTCATGACCCCCAGATCAAGACTCCCATGGTTCACTGACTGAGCCAGCCAGGGGCCCCTCAACCTTCATATTTTTAAGACAGAAAGAATTACTGACCCAGGTAGATGAGATGATTTGTCCAGGGATGGGAAAGAAAGTATGAGAAACCAGATATACCAGTTCCTAATGGAATGTTCTTTGATGACCTAAATAATATTCACCCGATACTAACTCCTGATTTATACTCATGATACAATGATTCTAGCCCCTCTTCCCCTTACAGGGTGTGAACACTTAGAACTATTGAGAAATAGTTCACCAGGACTCATTTCCTAAGAATTGATATATTCACAAGGAAATATGAAAAATAGAAAAGATGTGGTAAACAATGGAGGCAGCTAAGTAAATAAATGTTTATTTTAGTAATAGCTACTAAGTATATTGTGAAGGGAATTTACCTGAGAAAATGTTTCTTCTTTATCTTCAAGTAAAGACTGCGGTGCTGATAGAAAATCCTTTTTCTCACAGCTCTCCTGGCTGATGAGCGTGTCCGCGTAGTTGGGCTGGGGGAAGATCACGTGACTCTCCCGCGAGTCCGCGGTCAGGGAGACCTCGTGGGAATAGGTCTGCAGGAAAGCCCGCACCCCGTCCACGCCCACAAAGTGCGAGGCCGGCACGCCCACCAGCCCGCCTCCGGAAGCCTGGAGCAGACGCGACGCGTGCCAGCGCCTCAGCCTGAGCGCCAGCAGCACGATGACAAAGGCCAGGAAGACGCACGAGACTGCCGCCACCGCCACCACCAGATACAGCGTGAGGTCCGAATCGCCTGGGTCGGCGGGGGTCCTGATGCTGCCCAGGTCCGCCAGGATGTCCGGGATGCTGTCGGCCACGGCCACGGTGAGCGTGACGGTGGCCGAGAGAGGGGGCTGGCCGTGGTCCTGCACCGCCACCACCAGGCTCTGCTTGAGCGCGTCTCTGTCCAGCAGGGCCCGCGCCGTGCGCACCTCGCCCGTGTGCAGCCCCACCGCGAAGAGCCCTGGCTCGCTCGCCTTGAGCAGGCGGTAGGACAGCCAGGCGTTCTGGCCCGAGTCTCTGTCCACCGCCACCACCTTAGTGACCAGGTAGCCGGGCTCTGCGGAGCGGGGCGCCAGCTCCACGCCTGTGGAACCGTCGGTGGGGAGGGCGGGGTACAGGATTTCGGGAGCGTTGTCGTTCTGGTCCAGCACGAATATGCTCAATGACACGTTGCTGCTGAGGGGCGGGTTCCCATTGTCCCACGCAGTCAACCACAGCTGCAAATCCTGGAACTGCTCATAGTCAAAGGAGCGCAACGCATACACGATACCGGTGTCAGAGTTGATGGAGATATAAGAGGACAGGGGTGCACCCTGAAGAGTGTCTTCAGTCAAAGAATAAGTTACATGGGCATTATCGTCACTGTCAGGGTCATGGGCCGCCACAGAAATGATGGAGGCACCTCTGGGGTTGTTTTCAGGAATGTAGGCAGAGTAGGACATGTGGGGGAAGGTGGGTGGGTTGTCATTGATGTCTGCCACCTGCAACAAAATGTAAGCATCCTTGGACAGAGATGGTTCCCCTCCATCTTTAGCAGTCACAGTGATGTTATAAAAGGAAAACTGTTCCCTGTCAAGGGCTCTGGTTGTAACCAGTCGGTGGTAATTGTCCACTGATCTTTCTAACTTGAAAGGAAGGTTCTCGGGGAGTGAACATGTGATAAATGCATTCTGCCCAGAGTCTCTGTCATGTACATTGAAAAGTGCAATTATGGTTCCTGGGGGAGAGTCTTCAGGAATTGAGCTAGTAGCAGATGTCATGTAAAATTCTGGGGCATTGTCATTCACATCCAGAACTGTCACAATAACCTTTGTCCTGGTCAGAAGGCCCGGACCATCCTGAGCTTCAATATCAATTTCATGGACTTTGGCATCCTCAAAATCTAGACTCTTTGTGATTGTTATATCTCCAGATGTCGACTCAAGCTCAAATACCTCTGGGGTTTCTCCCAAGGTTTTCTCTTGAAAATATGCCACTTGGGCATTGTATCCCTCATCTGTGTCAGTGGCAGTCACTGTGAGTATCCAGGTGCCTACGGGCATATTCTCAGGAACACTTACACGGTACTCAGGCTGTGTAAATATAGGGGCGTTGTCGTTCACATCCAGGACGGTCACACAGATGCGGGAGGTGCCAGATCGGACCGGACTACCCCCATCCAAAGCCACAAGGAGGAGGTAGTGAATGGCTTTTTCCTCGCGGTCCAGGGCGAGCTCCAGCACCAGCTCAGGGTGCTTGTTCCCATCCACTCCGCTTCGCACATCCAGGGAGAAGTGGTCATTTGGGTTCAGTTCGTACTTCTGAAGGGTGTTTTCTCCTACGTCCGCATCATGCGCACACTTTAGGGGAATTCGGAATCCTGGCGTAGTCATTTCACTTATTTTTAGCTCTAGTTCCTCTACTCCAAAGCGAGGGGCATTATCGTTAATATCTGTTATTTCCACCTCTACTGAATAAATGTTCAATTTGTCTTCCAGGAGTATGTTAAAATTCACCAGACACCGCGTGCTCTGAGCGCAGAGCTCCTCCCGATCTATCCTGCCCGCGGTGACCAAGCTGCCACTTCTCGGATTCAGAGCAAAAAGCTGCGACCTACCTCTGGAGATGATGCGGACTCCACGCTCTGCCAGTGCAGGGGGCTCCAGCCCCAGGTCCTTGGCGATGTCACCCACGAAGGAGCCTTTGTCAATCTCTTCTGGCACAGAATAGTGCATCTGCCCAGCTCCGACCTCCCACAAGACGACCAAAAGAAAGCAGAGCCGGATAAGCCTTCTGCGTTGTGGCAACTTTTGCAGAGCCGCCATTTCTTCTGCTGCAATCTTCTCTCCCAGGCAACTTCCAGCGTCCAGTGCAAGATTCCAGTCTTTATTCCTCAGGGTCTGAGGGGACCAGCATTCACAGGACCCAGGTCACTGTAGAGAGAACTTTAAGCTTCTGAACTGATTTTTTTTTTCCTGTCCGGAAGCTTGGGGGCCAAATGCCCAGCCCTTTTTGTTGTGGGAGCCGGAATGTTGGACTGATTGTCTTGCAGGCTTTTACTTCTAAGGTGGGCAGCAGCGACGCTCAGAGGCCTAAGTAATTTCTGCACCCTCTAAGGCAAACCCAAGTTATTTCTTGCTTGTTAGCTTTGTGACTTTCAAGTTGCTTTGAAGAATCTTAGTTTTAAGATACCTTAGAAGTAGCTCTTTCAAAGTCTTTTTCTCAGAATTAATAAGAATGTGTATACAAATGTGACCTTGATAGTAGTTGCTAGGAAAGTATTACTACTGAACACTCAAGGCATTCATCAAGGCTACTGATGCCCTTGCTCCAAACATCTCCAACTTCTTGTTTTATATTCAAAGGCAGTAAGATCAACTTTAGAACATTAGCTACATTATCTTCTAAGGTCATATATTTTGCATTTCTGTGCTTGGTGCCTTAGAATTTAACTTCAACATCTGTATTTTAAAAAATTGAATTATCAGACACTTAATTAGGTGACTATTATATACCTGGCACTTTGCCTGATTGATGCTGGAGAAAGAAATGGTGAACCTGATGAACACAGTCCTTGTTCTCAGGCAGCTTACAGAATAGGCGAGGACACAGAAAACTAAATAGAGTATTTTAATAGAATATGTTAACTGCTACAAAGGTGGGAAACACTGGGCAATGGAAAGAGGTACATAAGAAGGGTATCCAACCTAGATCCAGGGGTCAGAACTTTTCCAAGACATTATTGAAGATGACTCCGAAAGGGTAGGAATGGGTGAAGAAGAGTCTGGAGTAGTGTTCTAGAACTTCAGTACAAATGCTTGGAGGTGAAAGGCCACATGGAACATTAAGGAAAGTGAAGGGGATTGTTCTTTGTTCTTTTTCTTTTTAAAGATTTTGTTTATTTATTTGAGAGAGAGAGCACAAGCAAAGAGGAAGGTCAGAGGGAGAGGGCGAAGTAGACTCCCCACTGAGAAGGGAGCCTGACCTGGGGCTTGATCCCAGGACCCTGAGATCATGACCTGAGCTGAAGGCAGATGCTTAACTGACTGAGCCACCCAGGCACCCCTGTTCTTCTTTTTCAAGATTGTTTTTGCTATTTGAGGTTCCTTGCTACTTCATATGAATTTTAGAATGGATTTTTTTTCTATTTCTGCCAAAAAAATCATTGGGATTTTGATAGGGATTGCACTGAATCTGTAGATTCCTTTGGTAGTCATATACATTTTTGATAGGTACTCTATCAGGTTAAGGATGTTTCCTTCAATTCCTATTTAGCTAAACGATTTTAATCATGTGTTGAATATTCTCAAGAGCTTTATTATGCCTCTATTTAAATGAATATGTAGCTTTTTATCTTTAATCTCTTAATATGGAGTTTTGCATTATTAGATTTTCTTATATTGGAATATCCTTGCATCCCGAAAATAAACCCTACTTAGTCATAAGTTATAAATATTATTTCTAAATATATGGTAGATAAGGTTTGATAATATCTTAATTAAGATTTTGAATCAACATTCTTAAATGAAATTGCCCACTTCTGGTCTCACTTCAGTCTGTTTATCTTTTGGTTTCTTCCTTGTTGAATTTTTTTCATTTTAGCTTTTATCCGTTCCTCTGAGAATGGAAAAAATTGGAAACAAGTGGTATCAACTCACCTTGTTTTCTAGTAGGGCCTCTACTTTTTTAGATTTTAAAAATCTTTTCATCAACATCGTTTTGATGCTTTCAAGTCTCATTAAATAACTGTTCAACATCCCTTACTGCAGCTATCTAAAGACTTACCTGTTCTTTGTTTTTGATAATAGCTGGTTTTACTCTGTATATTATTTCCTACTCATGCTTCTTGCTTTGAATTAAGTTGTTTTCTTTCTTCTTGTCCAAGTCTTTGTTTTTAATCAGAATTTGGGGTTTTCTTGTAGAATCTTTAAAAAGAATTTTAGTCATGCCATCTGCCTATTCTATATTAGTCCTAGCATTGGACTTGACAGAATTTTAATTTCTCCCCACTGGTCTCAGTATGACTTTTATTGTCTGCTTTTAATTGCTTCATCATCAGAATTCTTCCTTGTTTGTACATTAATAATTTATACTCTTAGCTTTGTTATTTTTCCTATTATTTTCTTAAAGTTCATGCTGATACAATGGTTTTTGTTTGCCTTGTTTCTTGAGTGTCTTGCTAAATTCACTTATTTTAAATAATTAGTTTTGCTTTCAGTTATTTTATTTGTCTATAAATTTACCCCTAGGTACTCTTTTAGCTGTATTCCACAATTTTATTTTTTTTATTATTTTATTTTATTTTATTTTTTTATTTTATTTTATTTTATTTTAAGTAGGCTCCACATCCAACATGGGGCTCAAACTCATGACCCTGAGATCAAGAGTTGCATGTTCAACTGATTGAGCCAGCCACGTGTCCCTGTATTCCAGAGTTTTAAATAATATTTTAATTTTTGTTCCTTTCTATATAGTTCTCATTTCCATTGTGATTTTTTTAAATCCAAGAGTAATTTAGGGGTATAGATTTAAGTGTCCAAACTTCTTTTTTGTTTCCTTTTACTATTTTTAAATGTTTGCTTTGTAATTTTTTCAGCTTTATTGAGGTATAATTAATAAATAAAATTGTAAGATATTTAAAGTGTACAATGTAATGATATCATATATGCATACATTGTGAAAGGATTCCCCCTATTGATTTAATTAACACATCCATCACCTCAAATATTTACTTCTTTGTATGTGTGAGAACATTGAAGTTCTCTCTGAAGAAATTTCTATTATACAATACAATACAATATTATCAACTGTAGTCTCCATGTTATACAGTAGATACTCAGGCCTTCTTCTTTTTTTCTAAAGATCTTCTTTATTTATTTGACAGAGAGAGAGATCACAAGCAGGCAGACAGGCAGGCAGAGGGAGAGGGAGAAGCAGGCTCACCGAGCAGGGAGCCCGATGTGGGACTCCATCCTAGGACCCTGGGATCATGACCTGAGCCAAAGGCAGACGCTTAACGACTGAGCCACCCAGGGACCCCAGGCCTTATTCATCTTACTGCTGAAAGTTTGTATCCTTTTACCTACCTCTCCCTATTTTCCCCACCCCAGCTTTGTGAATTAAGTACATGTTATAAGGCATGTAGATTATTGGTACTTTGAAATTTGCTCCTGTTTTTGTGATGACTATGTAGTAAATTGCTGTAGATTCCATATATTCATGTAAAGAATGGCTATTCTGTATTTGTTGTGCATAGGATTCTGTACAGATTTATTAGATCAAGCTTAGAGATTCTGTTGTTCAAATATTCTGTATGCTTAGTAATTCTGAGCTGTGGGGTATAGTATTTCTTATGGAATTAAGTTTAAATCTCCTGGTATTATTTTCAAAGCTATATTGTTCAGTGATGGGAGCTTATATTTTTTTATATCTTTTTGTTTGTCTGTTTTTTTGTAACTATGATCAGTTCATTAAAAAAATAACCATTAATGTTTGTTGTCTTGAACACTACTTTGCTGTTATATTAAAATTGACATGACTGCTTTCTTTTGTGTGTGTACATATATATTTTTATTTTCATTACTTCAATGTAATTTTGTTTTAAGCATGTATCTTGTCGGCAGAATATAGATGGATTTAAAAAATCATCCAACTTGGTAATCTCTGTATTTTAATAGGTAAACTTAGCTCATTTATATATGCATAAAAGCAAAATTTTAAATTAACAGGAGCTGAGAAAATCCAGAATTGAAATAGCTGATGATTTATTTATTTGTGTGAGAGAGAAAAAGCACATGCACACGGGGAGGGGCAGAAGGAGAGGGAGAGAGAGAATCCTCAAGCAGACTCCCCGCTGAGCGTGGAGCTCACCAGAGGGATCCATCCCAGGACCCTGAGGTCATGACCTGAGCTGAAACCAAGAGTGGATGCTTAACCAACTGAGCTACCCAGGTGCCGCATGAAATAACTTATGTGATTGAGAATGTACTCCAAACAGAAAATAAAAATAAAAAATCAACACTTAGACATATAGCAAGGATGAGAGAAATTTTTTAAAAGCCATCAGACAGAAAACAGAGATACCTTAAAGATAATGACAATTTGTTGAAAGTATCTCATTAGCAACAATAACTCCAGAAGACAATGTTTCAACATTTTGGTTTGTAGATTTATTTTAAGTGGAAGAGTTTCTTAATTGCTCTTTCTCTTCTACTTTCTCTCCCTCTCCCTCCCTCCTGGGTTGAGGGTTTTGTCTCTTATGGTTTTGAAATTGTTTTTATTGCAGGTCCTAGGCCATAAGTAGGTCTTAATGGTGTGCAGCAGTAGTACTGTGAATATTACAGCTCATGTCTAAGAGACTTATTGTTCATTTTCTCAAGCCAGCATCTGTATCCACTTCTCTCCTTTGGTCTGCAGGTTGCAAAAAGTCAGGACCACAGGAATTTGTAGGCAGCATTTTAATGCAATTTCTCCCTGTTTTAGCTAGCTGAGGGGCCAAACTGCTTATTTTAGATTTAAGTAGTAAGTCTGTAGTAAGTCTGGCTCAGGTTCCTTGTTTAGCCTGAAGCACTTTGTCCCTGTTACAATGCTGGAACAACCTCCTGACCGTCAATGCCTGCATCTAAGCCAAGACTGGAATTCCCACAGCTTTATCCTGGCCCACCACTTTCTGTTCCATCTTTGGCCCATGTATATATTTTATCTTTTATTTGTGCCTTACCATGCTTTCTATTTCTTCTTTTTATTGTTTGTATATCTCTTTAATTTATTGGAGTAGAGTAAGTTTGTCAAAGCATGGACTTACTCCCTTATGATACATTTCTTGAGAAGAGTTAACACACACATTAAAATGGACTATATACTTGGTTTTTGTTAGTCGCTTCCATTATAGGCATAATATACAACTCAGGAGGCTTTGAAACTACTTCTCAAGTTGCATAGTAAATTTTCTGTCATTCATTTTATTACCTCATTTCATAAGTTACTTAAACATCTAATGTATTCTTCAGAATACATAAAATATCTCAAAATAAAAGATGAAACAAAGGGCTAAGATATTCAACAAAAAATCACAACCTATATATATTCCTATAATTTAATCCTAACACAACTAAAAATAATACTTTAGACAACCTTTACCTCTTCAAATGTCCCCAGATAAAACAGGCCTTGCCAGATGACATTTATATTAAATTTAGGGATAAATTAGTATTTATAACTGAGAGAAATTGGAAAACATTATCAGTCACATAAATATTGGTGGATCTGATAGTTAAGCGTCTGAGCCCTGGGTGGCTCAGATAGTTAAGCGTCTGCCTTCAGCTCAGGTCATGATCCCAGGGTCCTGTGATCGAGCCCCACATGGGGCTCCTTGCTCAGCGGGAAGCCTGCTCCTCCCTCTCCCTCTGCCTGCTGCTTCCCCTGCTTGTACACACACTCCCTCTGTCAAAAATAAATAAAACCTTAAAAAAAATATTGGTGGATCTTTTCTAGTTAAGCCTTATCCTTGCCAGATAAGAGAATGGTAAAACAAGAAAAATTAAATTATTTGGCCAGAGGAAAGCAAGAAAATATTAGAAGTCATATCTTCTTGTTTCTGATGCGGTGCTCTTTCCACAACCAAGATAGCACCTCACACATACTCTTCATCCCAACCACCTACATTATAGTTATTTACAGTCTCCTTTTCTATGAAAAGGCAATTATAATTATACTGGGATATAAACATTTAATAATTTCCCAGAATCTGTAAATAGAAATCTACAAAAATATGTGTTATTAGTAGTAGTTATTAGTAGTAGTTATTAGAACTGTTAGTAGTAAAGAGTGACAGTAAGTAAACTCAGTAATTCTTTTTACCTAGATAAATTTACAAAAAGTTTACCTGAGAAAATGTTTCCTTTCTGTCTTCAAGTAAATCCTGAGTTACCAAAAGAGGCTCGCTTTTCCCACAGCTCTCCTGGCTGATGAGCGTGTCCGCGTAGTTGGGCTGGGGGAAGATCACGTGACTCTCCCGCGAGTCCGCGGTCAGGGAGACCTCGTGGGAATAGGTCTGCAGGAAAGCCCGCACCCCGTCCACGCCCACAAAGTGCGAGGCCGGCACGCCCACCAGCCCGCCTCCGGAAGCCTGGAGCAGACGCGACGCGTGCCAGCGCCTCAGCCTGAGCGCCAGCAGCACGATGACAAAGGCCAGGAAGACGCACGAGACTGCCGCCACCGCCACCACCAGATACAGCGTGAGGTCCGAATCGCCTGGGTCGGCGGGGGTCCTGATGCTGCCCAGGTCCGCCAGGATGTCCGGGATGCTGTCGGCCACGGCCACGGTGAGCGTGACGGTGGCCGAGAGAGGGGGCTGGCCGTGGTCCTGCACCGCCACCACCAGGCTCTGCTTGAGCGCGTCTCTGTCCAGCAGGGCCCGCGCCGTGCGCACCTCGCCCGTGTGCAGCCCCACCGCGAAGAGCCCTGGCTCGCTCGCCTTGAGCAGGCGGTAGGACAGCCAGGCGTTCTGGCCAGAGTCTCTGTCCACCGCCACCACCTTAGTGACCAGGTAGCCGGGCTCTGCGGAGCGGGGCGCCAGCTCCACACCGGTGGAACCATCGGTGGGGAGGGCGGGGTACAGGATTTCGGGAGCGTTGTCGTTCTGGTCCAGCACAAACAGGCTCAGCGACACATTGCTGCTGAGAGGCGGGTCCCCGCTGTCACACGCCATCACTCTCAGTTGAAGGTCCCGGAACTGCTCATAGTCGAAGGATCGCAAGGCATATAAAACGCCAGTGTCTGAGTTGATGGAAACATACGAAGACAGAGGCGCCCCCTGGATGGTGTCCTCCACCAAGGAGTAAGTGACTAGTGCATTCTCATTGCTGTCGGCATCATGGGCTGTTGCAGAGAAGAGGGAGGCACCTCGGGGATTGTTTTCCAGAATGAAGGTAGAGTAGGAGTCCTGGGGAAAAACAGGGGGATTGTCATTGATATCTGTCACTTGCAGTGAAATGTGGGTTTCAGTAGATAGAGCTGGAGTTCCCTGATCTGTTGCTGTTACTGTGATGTTGTACCTGGAGGTAATTTCTCTGTCCAGAGTTCTTTCTGTCACTAAATGGTAATAATTATCATCCAACTTTTCTAATTTAAAGGGTAGATTTCCAGGAATGGAACATGTAGTGTCACCATTGTCTCCAGAGTCCTGGTCATGCACACTGATAAGAGCAATTATAGCTCCAGGAGGAAAGTTTTCTGGGACTGAAGTGGTGACAGAGGTCATGGTCACCTCTGGGGCATTATCATTTATGTCCAGAACTTTGACCAGCACCTTAGCTCTGGCCATGAGGCCTGCACCATCCTGAGCCTGAATTTCCATTGAATAAATTTTGTATTCTTCGAAATCTAGGGCTTCTTTATTTGATATTTCTCCTGTGTAAGAATTCAACTGAAATATCTGGGCTATTTTGTGGTCTATATTGTGAAATGAGTATGTTACTTCCCCATTGGCTCCTTCATCTGGGTCAGCAGCTTTGACCATAAGCAGCTGAGTGCCCAGCGGCACATTCTCTGGGACACTCATGTGGTACTGTGCTTGAGTAAATGCTGGAGGGTTGTCATTTGCATCTACCACCTGAACATGAATGCGGAGGGTTCCTGAACGGACTGGGTTGCCCCCATCAGAGGCTGTGAGGAGGAGGTGGTGTACAACTTCTTCTTCCCTATCCAGGGGACTCTGCAGCACCATCTCTGGTTGTTGGGATCCATCAGCTCCCTTTTGCACATCCAGGGAAAAATGAGGATTGGAGCTGAGCTGGTAGCTCTGTAGTGAATTCACACCCACATCAAGGTCTTGCCCAAAAGGTAGAGGGATCCTGGTACCTGGAGTAGTTATTTCATTCATTTTAAATTCCACTTCATCTAACTGAAATTGGGGAGCGTTGTCATTAATATCAATTATTTCCACTTCAACAGGGAAAAGCTTCATTTTATCCTCTACCAAGATGTTAAAACTCACTAGACACTGCACACTCTGAGCACAGAGCTCCTCCCGGTCTATCCTGCCCGCTGTGACCAAGCTGCCACTTCGAGGGTTCAAAGCAAAAAGCTGCGTCCTACCTCTAGAGATGATGCGAACTCTGCGCTCTGTGAGCTCCTGAGGTTGTAGCCCCAGGTCTTCAGCGATGTTGCCCACGAAGAAAGCTTTGTCTGTCTCTTCTGGCACCATGTATCGGATCTTCCCGGCCCAAGCTTCCAACGACAGCCCCAGAAAAAGGCACAGCAGGAACAGCTCGCTGCAGCTGGGCTGCTTCCCCCGAATCACCATTGCTCTCTCGCTTCGTAGTTTACTCCCAGTCTGGTACCAGGAGTATTGTTTCTCTGTTCTTCTAAGCCTAAATTAACCGAATTTTCGGGAGATTTCAGAGCGGAAAGTGGTCCAGAAGTAGGGTCTGGGAAGCTTCAGGGAGACTGTTTTCAATCTGGCGGTGATGGAGGTTCTAAGAAGCTATTTTTTTTCTTTTTTCTTTTGGGGTGTGTGTGCGCACGCGCTGCCTGTATCTCCCAGACTGGTGAACAGCGGCGCCCAGAGTCCTCACCAGTTACTACACTCCTAGATAATATTGAAACTTAGCCTTCTTGTTAACCTCATCTATCTTTCCTTAAGTCTTAGTTTATTGCCAAGGAAGTAGTTATTCATTCTACAATATATGTATGAAAATGAGAAACTACTATGTTTATTTAATTAATCATACCTAACTGTTACTAAATTGCAATATACAGTAGAATCTCAGTATACCTAAGCTATCTGCTTTCTCTGTTTGCTATTCAGGTAATATAATCACAGGGGACAAAAATCATACCTCTGCTTCTCTAGTATATCTTGACCACTTGACAGTTTCTCAGGCCACATAGAAGAGCAACTGCCGTTTGACTGGAGAATGAAAAAACTAGGGTATAAATAAACTTTTAGATTGGATTGTCCATTTTCTTTCCATTGTGCTTTGAATACTTATCAGAAACCTTTGAATTTTGAAGGACATGTTTTACCCATATTCTTATTTTTTCTCTTTTCTGAAGTGTCTATGTACTATGTGGATTTCAAAAGACCTTTAATTCACTCAAAGGTAATATATTTTGAATAGAATAACACTGAGCTCTTGGAATTTCATTGGAAAATGTCACATGAGTATCTAATTTAGACTTCAAATTTAAGAGACACAAGAGGTAGTGATATTCTCCTTCAAAACTGAAAAGGAAATGGACACATCTTTATTTTTAGACAGGCCATTAAAATAATATGCATTCTCCTAAAATCACACTTAATATTTTCCCCAAGAGAAATTGGTTTTCTTAATAGCAAGATTTTTAAACTAGATTGCCTTCCTTCTTTTACTCATTGAAAAATTAGTAAAAGTTTACTAACTAAAATGTCTTGAGGCTTTGAGTGATTTATCTTTACCCAAAAGTTAGGGAAGAATGTTCTCTGCATTCCAGAGGTTAACATTTCTGGAACAAATTGGGCCAGATACTGGCAGTCAGCCTATGGACATGACTGAGAAGGGTCCAGAAAATAAGGTAACAAAGGTCACAATAATAGTTCTTGGAAAGAGAATATCCATTCCTGTGTAACCAAATCTATAGGTTTCTCAGCTTCTCAAAACAAGTATATGGAGTCCAAAGGCAGAAACTTAAAGATTCAGTGAACCTCTTTAAATATTGCAAGGAACGGACTTTTTAGTAGAAAATATAAGTTTTTAGAATGTACACCATAGGCACAAACTTTTCACCAATGGGACTGTCTGGGCAAACGAAAGAAATTTAAAAAACACACAGAAACTAGAAAGTGAATTTGTAGAGCTTCTCCTCCTCCAACAACAGCAAACACCAAGCAGAGTTGATTTATAACAGGATATTTACAAAATAAAAGTGTTAAAACTCACAGGTAAATATTTGAATCCAATGTAATATTGAAGGTTGCAGTGCAGGCACCACAGAGAATATCCAGTTAAAAGATGTTTCTTGAGTTAAAGAAATTAAGATTTTGCAATATCTGAAGCCACAAAAAGATTGTAGAAATAGGGCCAATCTCACTTGAAGTAGAAGTTATTTTGAAGTAGAAGCAACTCCAAATCTAGGCCTGGACCTATCTCACTTGAAGTAGGAGTTATTTTGAAGTAGAAGCAACTCCAAATCTAGGCCTGGACCAAAGACCGGACTGAAAGTAGGGCTGGAGGAGCCTCACAGGACCAGGGTGATGGCCAGAGGCACTGTGAGAAGAGCACAGATACAAAGGGCAAGGCCACAACCAGGTAAAACTGTAGCTCTGTCTGCCTGGCAGCAGGTACCAGGCCATTGCTGAGTTCTGGCAGCAACTTCTCTAAACTGTAGGCAAAGACCAGCGATAGCATGATGACTTGGTATTGTGTGCAGTGACCAGCAAGCCCCGTAGAGCAGCGTCTCTGCTGCCCACAGGACCACAGCGCTAATCTTACTCTTGTGCCTCCCTAGGCTGAAGAATCAAATTAGCTGCTCTGAAGCATGTAATAGGATAGCCAGGCAAAGCTCTTCAGTTGACATCCACCTTGGTGACCAGGTAGCCAGTTGCACTGGGCATGGCGCCACATCAAAGAGGGCATGACTTCTGGCTGCAGCTCCCGGCACAGTGCTCCCTGTGCATTTCCGCCGTGGTGGTCCACCATCACAAGGAGCCTGCGGTGAACATCATCATGCTCTGTACTTCCTGACGCTGGCTGACGACGCACGCAGTACTGGGTTGCTGGTCAGGAAGAAATAGGCACAGAGGGCCCCACGTCTGGGTAAGAAGCACTAAAGTGTGCGATGGAGGCTTTGAGCAGGTGTTCTCATTCTCTTGGGCCATATAAGAGGCCTGCTGGAGAACAAGAGCATTTTTGTTGATGGGGGTGATATGCAGGCTGATGCTTGTGCTGGAGGAGAGGGAGAGCCTGTCCTTGGTGGCTCTGGTGGTGACATTGTACTTCACGTACTGCTCCCAGCTTAGAATTCCTTCTGCCTGTAGCTTAGAAAGAATTACATAGTAATTCTTTTTTTTTTTTTTTTAAGGATTTTTATTTATTTATCTGACAGAGAGACACAGCGAGAGAGGGAACACAAGCAGGGGGAGTGGGAGAGGGAGAAGCAGGCTTCCCGCGGAGCAGGGAGCCTGATGCGGGGCTCGAATCAGGACCTGAGCCAAAGGCTTAACGACTGAGCCACCCAGGTGCCCCCATAGTAATTCTTATAGGTGAATTGTTTGTATGTTTATTACTTCCTATAATATCTTTTATCTCTCCATTGTTTTGGCTTGGGCAACCAGAGTTCTTGCCTTGACTGGAGAGCCAGCTGAAAGTTGTCTGCCCAGCACTGTAGTTCTCAACTTCCATTTCAATCAGGATTCTAAATGCGCCCTTAAACTGCCTCCAATCTTCTCTTCTACTGAATGATGCAACTGTCATGCTCCAAAATCAAAGATGGTACTATTGTTACTGGATGGTAGATATTTGCTGTATGCCCTGTGAAACTATGTAGTAAGTGTAGGGGAACTCTACCTTAAGGGTGTCATCTAAGTCAGTGGGGAACCACCTGAAGAATGCAGAGGATGTGGTAGAGGGCAGGTAGGCTCCGCTGTACTCCTTGTGGCTCAGTATGGGAGGACTGGCATTAGCATCCATCTCCTATATCTTGCCATGAGCTGTTCCTACTGCTCCCCACCACTAAGTGGTGGCAGCTCTATTCCTTTGGTCCATTCCTGCCCTAGTCACCTCTTTTACTTGTGGGGACTAGGGAGATGGCTATTAAAATTAATGTGATAAATTCATAGAGAATTACTTGCAGGATCCAAACATACTGAGGTTTAAAGAGTGAACTATGCTACTCTTAAGATGTTTCCCACAATTTTCAAAACAAAATGTCTGTATTAAAAGCCATAAATTATTTATATCCAGGGAGAATACATTTATATGAAAAGCATTTATGGGATTTCCAGGGAGGGTTTCAGATTCAAGAGCCTAAAGACTTCCTTTAGCATATCTGCTAGATCTAGCCTGTCATTCTTGAGTTCTTCCCTGCTGTCCTCGCTGGCGGTAGAGGTTTCCCAGCACTCACCCGAAGTTCCAATCACCGAGACGCACATCTTTGCCCAGATTCTCCACTTTTAAACCACTGGCTTTTCTTCTGGAATCTCGCAGCGCATCTGATGTGTAGTTCACTAGGCTGAACAAAGACATCAGTAAGGGAAACCGCTTCCTGCCCACGGTGCGCCTTCCCTGCAGAGGTCTTCTTACCTCTTCTTGACGCTGCTTCTCAGATCTTAATACACCTTGCCATGGTGGCTCTCAGAATACAAAGGTGCGCTGGAGAGAAAAGGCAGCACTTCACTCTGGGTCATTAAACATCCTGGCGTTCCTGATCCAGATATTTGGAAAAGATGGTGGGAGAGAAGGTGTTTGGAATCCACTCCAGACGCATTTCACAAGTCGGCGGGGAGCACTGGGTCAGAATGCCAATGGATTGCTTTGTTTCACTTTAGCCTCGGATTGGGAGACAGCGGCACCCAGAGGCCTGGTACTATATCTACCGCATGTTATTTCTCAGTCAGGAGACTCTATTTGCTTTATTTCCAGGAGTTATTTTAGACAAAGACTGCAAGTCATTATTTATTTTTGACAAAATATTAAAAAATGGACTTTTCACAACATTTAAACCAAGCACTTTTATTAAAATTCATCAACCTAAAATAATTCATACAGAATTTTCCCTCTCGGTATTTCCTTTTGAGGACAATACACTACTGAAGCTTCTTTTCCTTAAAAAGATTTTTCCTCAAGAAATTATCTATTGTAAAAAGAATTTTTCATTACAAAAAAAATTCTTACTGTAAATTCTATAATAAAAAATTTTTACTATACAAAAGTAGAAAATACTGATAAAAATTTAAAATCACCAGTCATAAATCGGAGGGGGAGATGAACCATGAGAGACGATGGACTCTGAAAAACACATTGGGGGTTCTAGAAGGGAGGGGGGTGGGAGGATGGGTTAGCCTGGTGATGGGTATTAAAGAGGGCACGTTCTGCATGGAGCACTGGGTGTTATACGCAAATAATGAATCATGGAACACTACACCAAAAACTAATGATGTAATGTTGTAATGTATGGTGATTAACATGACATAATAAAAAAAAAGCAGGTAAAAAAAATAAAATCACCAGTAATTATATAATTATTATATCATATTTGACGACTACTCATACTTTGTTAAGTACATAATACTTTTTTCTTTTTTATTGTGGTAATATACACATAACATAAAATTTAACATTTTAACCACTTTTTAAACAATTTTAAGGGCACAGTTCAGTGGTATTAAAATACATTCATAATGTTGTGCAACCATTACTACCATCCATCTCCAGAACCCTTGTGGAGGTTCCATCTTGTAAGACTGAAACCCATACCCATTACCTAATAACTCTTCATTCTCCACTCTCTCCAGCCCCTGGCAAACACCATCTACTTTCTATGATTTTGGCTACTCTAAATACCTCATACAAGTGGAATCAAGCAGTATTTATCATTTTATGACTGGTGTATTTCCATAGCATAATATCCTTAAAGTTCATCTGTGTTGTAGCATATGTTAAAATTTCCTTCCTTTTTAAGGCTGAACAATATTCCATTGTATGTAGACCACATTTTGCTTATCCATTCATCTATTGATGGATACTTGGGTTACTTCTAAATTTTAGCTACTATGAATAATATTGCTATGAGGATGGGTGTAGAAATGTCTCTTTGAGACTCTGCTTTCAATTCTTTTGGGTATATACCGAGAAGTGGAATTGCTGAATCATATGGTAATTCTATTTTTGATTTTTTGAGGAAATTGCACACTGTTTTCCACAGTGGCTGTACCATTTTACATTCCCACCAACAATGCACAAGGGTTTCAAATATTTCACATCCCCATCAACATTTATATATTTTGGGTTTTTCATAGTAGCCATCCTAATGGGTGTAAAGTGGTATCTCATTGTTTTGGTTTGCATTTCCCTAACAATTAATGATGTGAGCATCTTTTCATGTGCTTATTGTCCACTTGTAACTTTTTTGGAATTACACATATGCCATTATAACCCCCCAAATAATCAGCTCTTTCATGGATACTACTGGTAGCTTATATAGACTGGTATTTGTGTCCCCTCAAAATTCTTGCGTTGAAACCTAATCCCTAGTGTGATGGTATCTGGAGGTAGGGCTTTGGGGAGGTGATTAGGTCATGAGGGTGCAGTCCTCATGAATGGCTTTAGTGCTTTGTAAAAGAAGCTGCAGAGAACTCCCTCACCCCTTCCACCATGTGAGTTACAGTAAAAAGACTGCGGTTTATGAACCCGGAAGCTTGCCCTCACCCAGACACCAAATCAGCTGGCACCTTTATCTCCAACTTCTCAGGCTCCAGAACTAAGAAATAAATTTCTGTTGTTTACAAGCCACTCAGTTCATGGTATTTTGTTACAGTATCCCAAATGGACTAAGACAGTTATCCATGCCCTTTGCTCTCTTCTGACATTTTGTTTTTTAGTTTAGAGGCCCATCCTCTGAAACGGGAAGCTAAACCTTATTCATAGTTATAATAGGTTCTAATAGATCTAAACCAATAATGATAGTCTCATTCCTCTTGCGAGTTTACTTAGGAATATAGACTTGATAAGATGACTCAACCATGGTACTATCTTGAGTCAGATAACTCTTTGTTGTGGGGAAGAAAGCTGTTCTGTGTATTGTAGGATATTTAGCAGCATTCCTGGCCTCTACACACTAGATACAAGTAGACCCACTCCCATAGTTGTGACAATCAAAAATGTCTTCAGACATTACCAAATGTCACCTCCTCCCCACCATACTGAAAATGGTATGGCTCAGGGTAGTCTCCTGGTGACTATTATTGTGCCAGGGATAGGTATATGATCTTAATTGGTGCAATCAGATTGGAAGATGAACTTTGGTTGGCGGAGCCACTCTCTGAACTTACCATGGACAAGGAAGGAAGTTCCCTGGTTACTGCTGGCAGATTTCTTGTGACCACAGACTTTAGAAGTTTACAAATGAGGGCAAAGCTGAAAGAACAACAGAAAAAGTATAAATAAATGATCGTTCTCCAAAATTAGGAGGAAAACAATTTGTCCCAGGTCATGATTCTATCATGCCTAGAAGGCACATTACTTGAATCGCACTGTCCAATACAGTAACCACCAGCTACATGTGGCCCCTGGGCATTTGAAATATGGTTAGTCCAAATTGAGATGTGCTGTAAGTGTAAAATACACACCAGGTTTTGAAGATTTAGGACAAAATAAGAATGTAAAATGTATCATTAATAATTACTACATTGATTATATGTGGAAATGATAGTTTGCATTAAGGTAAATAAAATTATTGAAATGAATTTCACGTTTCTTTTTACCACTTTAATGTGGTTACTAGATAATTTAAGATCACATCAGTGGCTTTAATCTGTGGCTCACAATATATTTCTATTGGACGGAGCTGCTCTAGACTATCTGGTTTTTAAGATAACGGATATTCTCTCCATGAGAGGCTATGGCCTCCAGCAATCAAACTGAGGGTTTTGGGGGGGGTGGGGAAATGGGTGAGCCCGGTGATGGGTATTAAGGAGGGCACGTATTGCATGGAGCACTAGGTGTTATATGCAAACAATGAATCATGCAACACTACATCAAAAACTAATGATGTACTGTATGGTGACTAACATAATAAAAAAATTATAAAAAAAGATAACAGATTTCTAATTGTTTAAATCAGCGTAAATTAGGTTGGTCTTTTTTTCTATAGAAAACATCCTACTTGGGGTGCCTCGGTGGCTCAGTTGGTTAAGCGTCTGCCTTTGGCTGAAGTCAGGATCCTAGGACCCTAGGATGGAGCCCCACATCGGGCTACCTGCCCCTCCCCCAGCTCATGCTTGCTCTCTCTCTCTCTCTCAAATAAATAAAATCTTAGAAAAACATTCTATTTGATACAGGAGACTGCTACATTTTAGCTAACCTTGCTCTCTCTTTCTCTCTCAAATAAATAAAATCTTAGAAAAACATTCTATTTGATACAGAAGACTGCTACATTTTAGCTAACCTGTTTTTTTCTTAAGATTTCATTTTTTTGTTTTGTTTTACTTCCTTAAGTAATCTCTCTCTATACCCAATGTGGGGCTCAAGCTCATGACCCCGAGATCAAGAGTTGGATGCTCCTCCAACCGACCCAGCCAGGAGCCCCTTTAAGATTTTATTTTTAAGTAATCTCCCCACACAACGTGGGACTCAAACTTACAACCCCAAGGTCAAGAGTCACATGCTCTACCTACTGAGCCAGGGAGGCACCCCTGATAAGCTTATATATGTTTATATAATGATATACCAGTATATAAGTATACTTTTTTGGGGTGTCTGCAATTTCCTCACCCCTATAATTTTTGATCTCTAAAATATAAGCAGGGCTGCTTCCATCACTCATAATTTTTTAATTTCCACAATATAAGGAACTTGAAAGTTTATTAAAGGGAATTTTCAAACATACAGCATTAGCCTGATTGTGATACTTCTTTATTATAGGAAGGAAGTCGTGGGAGGACTTGTTACCTCACTGGGGAATTTTTTGCTCTCCCCAAATCTTTGGTTTGCTAGTATCACAGATATTTCATCGAACAACCACAGAAGTGTAATTCCTTCATCAATTTATAGTGTTTCTGTATGCCTAATGGACTTGATTTTTTAAAAAACCTGGATTTATCAATAGACATTAGGGTAATGGGTGATGTGGTAGAGCCCTTAGTTTTAGGATCAATGTAATTTTCCCTCAAAAAAACAGCATTTACAAAATATGTTAAACTCAAAAGCAGAAAATATGTTTCAGGATTGAAGGAGGTAGTTACTTTAGGGGAAACTTCAGTTAATCCTTTTAATTATCTCTGACAATATTCCATTTAAAGGTTAGTAACCAAAATATATCATAATTTTGGCAGATCAGAATTACATAGAATTTATCTTAAGTTATTGTCTATGACAAGGATATTTGAGCATCATAAAACCCAGGCAATTGAAATGCAAAGTTGTTAAGCGTCTGCCTTCGGCTCAGGTCATGATCCCAGGGTCCTGGAATTGAGCCCTGCATCAGGCTCCCTGCTCAGTGGGAAGCCTGCTTCTCCCTCACCCACTCCCCCTGCTTGTGCTCCCTCTCTCGCTGTGTCTCTGTCAAATAAATAAATAAAATCTTTAAAAAAATAAAATGCAAAGCAATATTTGGATTATTTTCATATATGTCATTACATTATATCATATATGTCCTTACATTTTATATGGTTAAAGTCCTATGCAGAGGCCAGCAGATATCCTCTTATATGTCTAAAACAAGTAAAACCAGGTATAATTAAGGGACAGCACAGTGAAAAAAAGTTCACCTTCAAAAAGAGAAAATAGATGATCCTGGAAATTATAGTTAAATCAGCTAACATTCTTCAACAAAGAAAACTAATGCAGTTATTTGGAAGAACGTAATTTCTCCTTCAAACTTAACAAAAAAACCAAACTGGTGTCAGGCCATTTTAATTTCCTCCCATGATACATAGTATCACAGTCTACCTAAACCAAAGAAGACACATTCACACACACTTTTAGCCAACCTCTCCACTCACAATTGGCACTGTCCTTGGCTAGAGAGAAAATGTATATAAAGTAGATCTATCTCATTTTAAGGTGACTCAGAATGTATTTTCTTTCACAAATTATTATTGGAATTAGACTATATGTCATTATATATTATGTCATGAATCAACTGTTTCATTCAATTAGCAAATATTTTTTGTGTGTCTCCCATGTTTTGGTACTAGGCACTGGGACACAATGAACACAGAAAACCAAAAACTCCTCTGATTATCGCAGAGCTTCCAATCTGGGGCAACAGCGATAGTAAGTGCCTTAAGAAATAAAGCAAATTTTGAAAGTATTAACCACATTTTAGGTGAGTTCTCTTAAATTTATATGCAGTTCATATTTTAGAAGATAGAAATAAAATTTTAAAGACCTTGATGCTTTACCAAACTGATCCTATTAAAAAATGAATGGAAATGAATAGGTGCAAGTGGCAACTGTTACATATTTAGGCCTAAATACTACAAAACATGCAAATGAATACCTCACTACCCATAGAAGAGACAAGCATTAAACAGTTTCAAAATAGTAGACGTGGAATGAAAAAAAATTCCTAACTTAAAAATTACAGGCAAAAGCGTGATAGGGAGTAACACTTCAACTTTATTCTACTTCAATCAGATCATTCGTCAGACAACTCTGTCCTAAACGAGTATGTGCCTCCAGCAGAACACTTACTTCTCTGTTTACATTTATATCCACGTCAAACGTATTAAAAAGAAATATCACCCATGTTGCCTTGGGGTCCTTCAAAACAAAAACAGTCCCTAAGGCACGGGTCCCCTCAGGGCATTTTCATAATCAACAAAACATACACTTAGAATTATATAGTGGTCAGCATGTCCTTCTCACTCCACTTATTTGGGTACTTTACAATCCACTATATGGTTAACTATAATTTCTTGTATCTGCTCCAGATTTGGATATACCGTGGGGAGCATCCGAGACGTTTCCAAAGGCAAAGACGCTTTCCGCACGGATGCCCTATCTCCGGCAATCACTCAGAAGCCTAGGAGCTATCCGGACCCACGGCGACCGGTAAAAGTTCTGGCTTAGCGGAGGATCTATATCTTTTCTGCAAGCATTGCCTTTAAATATTTTCCAAACCTATATCTCTTTAAAAAAAAAAATTATCTTTTTCTCGCGTTAAGTCAAATTATCGCGAGAGGCCAAGTCCCCGGATAGCGTAATTGCGCCTGCGCGCGCTGGAGCAACACGCACTTCCGCTTCAGTCGTGCTGTCACTCACAGCCGCCTTTCCCGCCCAGCGGTGTGACGTAGTGCTTTCTTCTCCGCTGGTTCTGCAGCTCCGGAGTGAAAGACGCTGAGTTGCCGGGCTGCGGAGCTTCCGAGTCTGGCGCTGCGAGCTGCGGATCTCGGCGAGATTTCGCACTGCCCGTCCTCGGCATTTCGTTATAATCGGTAGCGGATCACTTTCCTAAGACCCTGGAAGAACAAAGGAATAAAGAAGGAGACGCTCGGCTCCCGGCCGTCTTGCTCTGAGTGGCTTTCTTTGCCGCTCGCTCCTGTTCGGAGAAGCTGGGTTTATAATCGTCACCGGATTGTAAGTACCCAAGGCGAAGAAAGCTTACTGCGTCCGGCTTTTTGAATACCTTTGTTCTGGGCGAGATTGTGGATTGGGAGTGTCTGCTGGGCCTTACTTTTTGTGTCAAAAATCATTCCGCAGAAATCGCCATTTGCTTTCCTGCTAGCTAGCTCCGTCTGCTTTGTCCGGCAGCGGCATCTAGAGGTCGGAACTTGCATTGCAGCTAATAGATTAAAGTGGACCTAACTGATTAGTGTTCCTAACGACTGGAATTTAGTCACAACGTATTTCTAAAGACTTGGGCCTTAATTCAAAATTAAGACCGAATAGACGCTTAGCCCCTGTTCTGCTTAAAACTTTTTTGTAATTAAGGATTTCAGTTCGTAACAAACTGGTCTTTCTAATTGTTGGCAATAGCTGGAACTTTTAGTGCAACAAGTGGTTGTTAGAGAAGTGAGTCTCAAAGACGTAAAGATGAGTAAGAGCAAAGATGATGCTCCTCACGAACTAGAGAGCCAGTTTATCTTACGGCTACCTCCTGAATACGCCTCTACTGTGAGGCGGGCAGTACAGTCTGGTCATGTCAACCTGAAGGACAGACTGACAATTGAGTTACACCCTGATGGACGTCATGGAATCGTCAGAGTGGACCGGGTCCCCTTGGCCTCAAAATTGGTAGATCTGCCGTGTGTTATGGAAAGTTTGAAAACCATTGATAAAAAAACCTTTTACAAGACAGCTGATATATGTCAGATGCTTGTCTCCACGGTTGATGGTGATCTCTATCCTCCTGTGGAGGAACCAGTTGCTACTACTGATCCCAAAGCAAGCAAGAAAAAGGATAAGGACAAAGAGAAAAAGTTTATATGGAACCATGGAATTACTCTGCCTCTAAAAAATGTCAGAAAGAGAAGGTTCCGGAAGACAGCAAAGAAGAAGTATATTGAATCTCCAGATGTGGAGAAGGAAGTGAAGCGGTTGCTAAGTACAGATGCTGAAGCTGTGAGTACTCGTTGGGAGATAATTGCTGAAGATGAAACAAAAGAAACAGAAAATCAAGGCCTTGATATATCTTCTCCAGGAATGTCTGGTCACAGGCAGGGCCATGACTCATTAGAACATGATGAGCTTCGGGAGATATTCAATGACCTCAGCAGCAGCAGTGAAGATGAAGATGAGACGCAGCATCAAGATGAAGAAGATATAAACATCATCGACACTGAGGAAGATCTGGAAAGACAGCTACATGACAAGCTGAATGAATCAGATGAACAGCACCAAGAAAATGAGGGAACCAATCAGCTGGTTATGGGAATTCAGAAACAGATTGATAATATGAAAGGCAAACTCCAAGAAACCCAGGATAGGGCAAAACGACAGGAGGATCTCATTATGAAAGTGGAAAACCTGGCTCTCAAGAACAGATTTCAGGCTGTGCTGGATGAACTCAAACAAAAGGAAGACCGAGAAAAGGAGCAGCTCACCTCTTTGCAAGAAGAGCTGGAATCACTCCTCGAGAAGTGAGAAGAGCTCTCATACTTAATTTCATTCCTTAGGCTGCTCAGCATTGAAAGAAGAATCTTGGCTTTATCACTTGGACTAGATTTAACTGTGCAGTAGTTCTCATTTTCTCCACTGTCTTCTACTGAATTTGTCTTACAAATACATATGTGAATTGCTATCTCATTTTCTGTCAGAACCACTTTGCTATTTATCCTTTAGGAAGTAGGAATGTATAGACAGATAAATGATTGTCGGAAAATTGTAGGATTAGTGGAATAAACAGTTCAACCTTAGTAATCACAGCTTCACCGCAGGACTTTGCTGTTTCTCCATTTGCCATAAATGGCTGTTGCTTGTGATGCCATCCAAGATCAGAAGCGGAGTCGAGTCTGCAGATAGTGAAGCTGTTCGCATGTTTTCCCATGAAGTGGTAGCTATTTTCCCAGCTATTCAAAGCATTCTTATGTACGTAGGGTTGCACATCATTTCATAACGCTGTTTTAGCACAATAAATAAAAGCAACTAATTTTCACCTCATTGTGTGTCTTGCTTTTTTGGGGGTAGTGGATATCAGATCCTCTTGTGAGGTGGTTTCTTGGTGGGGTTTAATGACTGAGTGATTTGATCCTATTTTGTAGGGAAAGAAGCAGTTAATGTTGGGTTTTAGGAAAACACAGTAGGGTCAAAGAAATTGGGAAATGTCATCTTTGTGCCTTATGTTAAGTTTCCAACCCACCTGTTCCATTTGCAGGTTAAGAAACACTAGGTACATGCACAAACAATGAATCATGGAACACTACATCTAAAACTAATGATGTAATGTATGGGGATTAACATAATAAAAAAATTTAAAAAAAATAAGTAAATTAAAAAAAGTTGGCACTTTAAAAAAAAAAAAAAGGTACAGAACCTACCTAAACTATCCTAAGTTTTGTACATGAAGGTCTATTTTTATCTTTTTTTTTTTTAATGTTTTATTTATTCATGAGAGTCAGAGAGAGAGAGAGAGAGAGGCAGCGGCAGAGGGAGAAGCAGGCTCCCCGCCTAGCAGGGAGCCTGATGCGGGACTTGATCCCAGGACCCTGGGATCATGACCTGAGCCGAAGGCAGATGCTTAACCATCTGAGTCACCCAGGCACCCCTATCTTTTTTTTTTAAGCACTACACTCATCTGGTTAATATAGTAGAAACAAAACAAAGGCTATCATATCAAGTACTGTTCACTGAATCAACCCATTGGTTTAGATTGATTGCATTTCTAAATATTTTCAACTTCAATGCCTGCAATTATTTAATAGTATTCTCAGAACTGAGGTTGATATGTCCATGTCAGTTAATCAAAATTGTTGAAAAGGAAGTCATCACTATAGTGGGATATTTCAAATTTTCTTAAACAATTTTCATATGTCCTTAAGATTCTAATCTAATGCCTTTACACTTGAGCTATTTTTTAAAAAACAAAAAATTTACAAAATGCAGAGTTGCATGCAATTCACTTCTGACAGGCTGGGATTAAAGGTTGGTTTGAAAATTGGCCTCATGAAGCAAATATTTAAGCCCACCTTAATTTTGTATTTGACTGGAAACAGCAATGGTGAAATGTTAAAATTGTTCAGACCTCTCAAGTCTAAAATCATACATGCTAATGTTTGGAGATCTCACTAATTTTTCTCTCACATTATCTGATCATTTCTCTTTCACCAAAATGTTGTCAGACTATTAAGATTTCAGTACAGGATATGGAGGCTTAAGGTTTCTCTGTCAAAACTTGGGGTTATTTCTTGATGTTTGCAAATAATAAAGAAGCAAGTTTTGTTAGTACATTAGTATGGTAGGTAATAAATTTCATTTTAGTACATTGGTATTTTGCCACACTTAACAGCCTTGATACCTGAAAAGCTCCCACCATATTTGCCTTTTACAGTGAGCATTTATCAAAATATTCTTAAGAAGGTGTCAACACCAGTGATGGCGGAGTTCCATCTATAATAGGAAGGAGAGATGCTGCATACGGTAACAAAATGGTCTAGTGATTGACTATCATTTCAGTTACTAGCACTATGCTGATTCTCAAATCCTTATTTCTAAGCCTGATCCTTTCAGAGTTCAGATTTAGTATATTCACCTGTGTACTAGAAACCCTTGTAAGTATCCCTCAGGCAACTCAACTCCAAATGTTCAGAATAGAACTCGTCTCATTTCCTCCCTTTCCTTGAAAACCTGCGCTTCCTTGTTTTAGGACTAAGTGAAAATAAATGGCCCTATCACCCATCCCAGTTAAAGAAGCTAGAAGCTTAAGCCATAACCTTTGACTACTGACCCTTAGACTACTGAGTCTACTTCCTAAAGAGCTCTTCAATCACTACTCCATCCCCCAGCCACTATCCTAGTTCAAGTCATTATTACCTCTTGCCTTGCAAATGGCAGTAACTTTCGAACTGGTTGTGTGTGTGTGTATAAACATTTTTTTCACTTACCATCTAATTTAGTTTTTTGACTTGGCCATCAAAGTTATCTTCCTAAGATATATTTCATCATGTCATTCTCATGCTTAAAACCCTTCAATGGTACACCATTGCTTTCAGGACTAAGTTTGTATTTTTAAAAAGACACAAGATTATGAGTGCTCCAATTACCTTTTCAGCTTCATCTCACCACATCTTCTCACTTATTTTCAGTCCACATCTAGAAGACTTCCCTTTTCATTTAGCCAAATTCTACTTAACCCTCAGTTCTCAAACTAAATATCACTAACTCCAGCAAGGCTTTCTTGATCTCCATCTAGAGCAAGTCAATTATGGATTCACCTCTACTCTGTGTTTCCCTTTTATTCCACAAGTACTTATTGTGCCATAAACTTATTGTGCCATATTCCACAAGTACTTATTGTTCCAGTGTTTATTCCACAAGTACTTAGGCACAATAAGTACTTGTGGAATAAACACTGGATATCCAAACACTGGATATGAAGTACTGAACTAAACATCTAAACATCTAAAACACTGGATATCCAAACACTGGATATGAAGTACTGAACTAAACATCTAGTGTCTATTATAATATCAATGCACCCTAGGGGATGCTAGGGATAGTTTTTATTTTATTTTATTTTATTTATTTGACACACAGAAAGAGCACAAGCAGGGGAGAGGGAGAAGCAGGCTAAAGGGTAGTGGTCTTCAATGAAAAGCTGGAAATTCTTTGCCATTATTTTCTGGTATGTATGCTTGGGAAGAAGTCCTTCAATTTAAAACAAGAAGCATCAACCTTTTGGTTAGAATAAAAAAAAAATGGTTTCAGTTGCTTATCTATTATCTTGGGCAGTGATCTAATATATGCTGGAATTTGTTCTCTCCAAGTCCAGCAGTTTAGTTAAATTCATGGAATTTGATCTCTGTCTCTACTATTTATGCAACTATTCTGGCAATTCAATGAAGGTATAGACCATTTCTCTATTAATGCCCTTGTGATCCCTGGCCTGGATCACTAATTTGGCTTCTCCAAAACATGTATGAACTTAATTCAAAAGCAGTTTATGATTTATTGCAGTTTCCTGTGTGGCTTGTGTTTGTAAAAACTCAGTATGTGTTTTTTTAAATAAATAATAAACCAGATGTAATTAATTGACAATCAGTGGTCCTTGAACTATTGAAAACACTTCTAGATAACTTGATAGGGCCTCCACAATAAATATTAAAATATACTTTTTTTTCTCCTTGACTTTCCTGAGGGTAATATCAAAACATAACAAAAAAATCCCTCAGGGAACCTGGCTGGCTCAGTCAGTAGAGCATGCAACCCTTGATCTTGGGCTGGTGAGGTCTAGCCCCAGTTGGAGGTAAAGTTTACTTAAAAAAAAAAAAAAAAGTATAAATTTTTTTAAATCCCTCAAATATGACATGAAGAATTTTAAAATCTTTTTCTAGTGTAAAATGGCAGTGTTCTCAGATAGCTCTTTTCTCTGTCAAAAAGTTTACCAAGATAACAAAAAACCCCAAGGTGAAAAAGAATAAGAGATGAGACAGTGAATGAAAAATGTCAACCTATTTTCAGACAGCCAAAGCAGAGGAAGGACTGATAAATTAATTCAGAGATCAGAGAAAGTTACATGCTAAATGTCTGAAAGGCAGTATACCAAAGAGAGACAAACCCACTTGATACAGAACCTGTGAGAGGCTCATTGTTTGCAGCAGAAGTTTCCAAGGAAGGGAGAAAGGTACGCAGCTGGATATATAGGATTCATTGACGTATATTCAGAGCTGTTGGATGTCCAGGATCCCTAGCCCTCCCTAGGATGACTCTTCCTTCCCCATCCCACAGATGTTTATTTTCTAGGTAAATTGAACCAAAGAAGGCTCAAACTCAGAGAAAGCAGACACAAATAAAGGAATATATAGCATCAAACAAGAAAATTATGTGAAAATCTATATACTGCAGTAATGTCACCCCTCTTCCCCCATTCTTGATCTCATTAAATCAGTATCCCAGCCGCACATCTCCCTCACAGATACCCACACAGCGTTAAGATTCCAAGATTATCCTCTGAAGAAACCATGTGGTGCAGAGAAAAGAAATCCAATACTGACATTTGGGCATTCTCCAAAGAAAAGGCCAGGTCACTCTCTACTACAATGAAGTCCACCTGTTGACAAACTATTCACGCCCCATCTGCTTTGCAGTGCCTCACTTTTATAGATTAATCGACAGCCAAAGATAATCAGACAAGGAAAGCTTTCCGAAGGGAGAATCATTTCAGCCTATTTCCTGCCCCCTCCATTTTATTTTTACCCCCAAAGTAAAATACCGACGAGGCCTTAGAATGTAAACCTTAAGAGAACTCGTTCTAACGCTGGGATTATGAGCATCTACCTGGGAGGGAAAAGCGTGTCCTGACAGCGGTATCCTCAAGCTAATGTCCAAAACCGCATCTTGTCTTGGAAGCTAGGCCTGTTGTCATTTATATCCCGATCTTCCGCTGCTGCATCAGGCTCTATGACTCCTCAAGAACCTCGGAGCAAGCCAGCAAAGAGCACTGCAGCCCCACAGCTCTTTTCTGTCAACTTTCTTAGCGAATATATAAATAACTGTGTTCCACGCCAATTGTAAAACGCCGTGTCCTACCTCTAGAAATGATGAGGACTCGGAGCCACCAGCTGCCAGGGCTCCAGCCCCAGACCCTGGGCGATGTTGCCACGAGAGTAGCCATTCTCCAGCGCCGCGGCCAGGGCGGAGCGCCTTCCTCCGCCAGCGTCCCCGGGCCGGGGAAGAGCAAGGTCAAGAGAGGCGCGGCGGGGCCCCCACGGCTGCGGAGCTGCCTTTCCCGTCCTAGAGACCTTAAGGGTGCCACCAATTGTCATGTAAACCACCCCCCCCCCCAAGTAGTTTGTCTTCCCTATCTTAAACCTCTGTTTCTGTAGATTTGACCGTTTGACTCCAGGCCCAGTGAACTAGGAGCACATCCCCTTTTGTTTTGCCTGGTAAGATGTGGGGAGAGGGGGAGGGGAGTCCTAGCGGAAAACCAAAGCATTTCTTTCGCGGCCGGTTAACAGCGGCGTCTAGAGTCTCTGGCCGTAAGTGCAAGAATTTATGGACTAGCTTTCAATCGCTGTATTATAATTCATTAAAAGTGTGTCGTTACCGGGCGCTTGGGGGGCTCAGTCGGTTAAGCGGCGGACTCTTTGAGCTCAGCTCAGGTCTCCATGTCGCTGCCGTGAGTTCAAGCCCGGCGTCGGGCTCCAGCGTGGGGCCTACTTAAGAAAAACAAGGTGTGTACTCAGCGGGTGTCCCGGGCCGGCGGGAGCCGGGCGGGCCGGGCGGTGGCGGCGGCGGCGGGCGGGGGCCGGGCCTCGGAGCGGCGGGCGGGGGCAGGCCGGCGGGGGGTTATTTCCGAGCGCGCGGAGAGCGGCCCGAGACCCAGCCTGGGGTTAAGCGGCTTCTCCCGCCGAGGACGGAGAGTCGAGAACGGGCGGCTGGGCGTGAGACACCTGCCCTGAGCTCCAGAGCGTCGGCTCCCACAGACACCAGCAGAAGAGCGTGAGAACATGAAGTCCAATGCTGCCATCCAAGCCGCCATCGACCTGACAGCGGGCGCGGTCGGGGGCACGGCTTGTGTCCTGACCGGGCAGCCTTTCGACACAGTGAAAGTGAAGATGCAGACGTTCCCCGGCCTGTACAAGGGCCTCACCGACTGCTGCCTGAAAACGTACTCCCAAGTGGGCCTGCGGGGCTTCTACAAGGGAACCGGCCCTGCGCTGATGGCCTACGTCGCCGAGAACTCTGTCCTCTTCATGTGCTACGGCTTCTGCCAAGAGCTTGTGAGGAAAGTGGTTGGACTGGACACGCAGGCGAGGCTGAGTGATCTGCAGACGGCAGCTGCGGGTTCCTTCGCCTCCGCGTTTGCTGCGCTGGCCCTGTGCCCCACTGAGCTTGTCAAGTGCCGCCTGCAGACCATGTACGAAATGGAGATGTCCGGGAAAATAGCAAAACGCCAAAATACAATCTGGTCCGTCGTGAAGAGTATCCTTAGAAAGGAAGGCCCCTTGGGCTTCTACCAAGGACTCTCGAGCACTCTTCTTCAAGAAGTACCGGGCTATTTCTTCTTCTTCGGTGGCTATGAACTGAGTAGATCATTTTTTGCCTCAGGGAGATCAAAAGATGAACTAGGCCCTGTCCCTTTGATGTTAAGTGGTGGAATTGCTGGAATTTGTCTTTGGCTTGTCATCTACCCAGTGGATTGTATCAAATCCAGAATTCAGGTTCTTTCCATGTCTGGAAAACAGGCTGGATTTCTGGGAACTCTTATAAGTATTGTGAAAAATGAAGGAACAGCAGCCTTATATTCTGGACTGACCGCTACTATGATTCGAGCATTCCCTGCCAATGGGTCACTATTTTTGGCTTATGAATATAGCAGGAGAGTGATGATGAGCCAGGTTGAAGCATACTGAAGTGTCTTGGTGAACTGGATCCAAGTAAAGGCCTTAGAGGACTACAGTTTATCTCAGGTTTCATGGAGTCCTGGACCAATGTGGAGTTATTTTTTACTTCATGGGAATTTTTTGTCTTCCCTTCTTCTACTCTAAACTTCACAGAAGAACTTCTATTTTACATCATATGATTTCTACCCATAATTGTATTAAAACAAAGATGGCTGCTCTTGTGTTTGGTGGGATATACATAGTGAGCGGGTGGCCTATGACCCTGATCTGAAATGGCAAATATAGTTATATCACGGCTTTGGTATAAAGCTGTACATGTACATGCAGTTTAGTCGGTTACCTGTCGTGAGTAAAACAGTTTGGTTTCATGTTTAATCTCGTATCACCAGAAAGAGTTAACCGTGTTTCGTGAAGATGGTCATAAATGATGGCTTAACCCATTTGAGATGTAGGGTCTCTTTAAAACTCTACTTAACATGTTCACTATACTAGGCAATTAAAGTTTTTAAAAAGTTTTTGTGTGGTGCTTGAAACCCCACATACCCATCTAGATTTTTAAGAGGACAATATACCTGCATACTGGTGTGACTTCCACATTCTTGAGTTACAATTTCGGAATAAGTGTCCTGCATTTTCCCAAGATGCTCTCTCTCCCTCTCTCTCTCTCTCTCTCTCTATATATATATTTAGATATATATGTGTTTGTTTTTTATTTTTTATTTTTTTTACTATGTTCAGTTAGCCAACATATAGTACATCATTAGTTTTTGGTGTAGTGTTCAACGATTCATGGGTTGTGAATAACACCCAGTGCTCATCACAACACATGCCCTCCTTAATACCCATCACCCAGTTACCCCGTCCTCCCGCCCCCCTCCCTTCTGTAACCCTGTTTGTTTCCCAGAGTCCAGAGTCTCTCATTGTTTGTCTCCCTCTCTGATTTCTTCCCATTCAGTTTTCTCTCCCTTCACCTGTGGTCCTCTGCGCTATTCCTTAGGTTCCACATATGAGTGAAACCGTATGATAGTTGACTTTCTCTGCTTGACTTATTTCATTTAGCATAATCCCCTTCAGTTCCATCCATGTCGATGCAAATGGTAGGTATTCATCCTTTCCAATGGCTACGTATATGTTCATATATATATTTAGATATAGATATATATTTAGAAAGCATCTTTTGAGGGTTTTATTTAAATTCAAGTTAGTTAACGTATTGTGTATTATTAATTTCAGGATAGATTCATAGTTCAAGATGCTCTATTCTTATTGGCATTCATTTTCAAAGTGGGATCAAATGCTGCACTCTTAGTTAGGTGTGGCCTACAGCAGCAGGCCTGTGGGAAGTAGCACAGCCTTCATCTGCACAACTTTCCCTCTTCTCCCCTCTCCAAAAGCTTCCCCTCTGCTGGGCTTTATTTTTTTTTTTAAGATTTTTTATTTATTCATTTAAGAGAGAGAGCATGAGTGAGGGAAGGAGCAGGCATGAGGGTCATTGGCGGAGGGAGAAGCAGACTCCCCACCAAGCAGGGAGCCTGACATGGGCTCGATCTCAGGACCCTAGGATCATGACCTGAGCCGAAGGTAGATGCTCAACCAACTGAGCCCCCCAGGTACCCCATCTACTGGGCTTTAGATTGAGGAATGGACAAATGGGATGAGGCTGTTGATGCATTTTGGATTATTCATTGTCCTCTCTGCCACTCACCAGTCAGAAACCCTTCCAGGGCAACATAAAGTGCCAAAGCCAAGGGAACTTTTGTTCATTGTTTGGTGGTCAATGACAGTACTCAGAGATGACGTGCTCTCCTCTCAGGCAGAACTAGACAGAACTTAGTACTTGCACTCCACAGTGAATAGGGCTGACCTACCCTGAAATTTACCTCAGGGTCTATAACTCCTTGTCATTCTTTTACAATGTTTGAACCTTCTAAATTTGGTATTGGCCATCAGGGAGTTTTACTGATGACTGCATATGAGGTGTGAATTTATAAAGCAATGAAACATAAGCAAAGCAATTTTATTAAACCATATCACATGTGTTAATCACTGAAGACAAAAACCCAGAAAACAAAAACAAAAAAGCCCTAGTTCGTCTGATCCCCACAGACTTGGAGATGAATACCTGTTCTTTGGCCATATGGTATAGACAGTCATTCTTGTTACAACTAAAGTAAGCCTCGTTATTCCTTGCTGCTCCAAGACCAGCAGAATTTCTCTCAAAAAAAGTGTTCTTAAGAAGCCTGTAAAGCTGAAAGCAAGCAGGCTACCAGTCTTAATAATAGTCTCCACCATGTGTGTCTATCACCTTTGGAAATCTTGTGTGGAATCTCCAGTTTCCTTTAGCTTTTTGCTATCCATGAAGCTTCTGGGGTAACTCTAGCCATAGAGCCAGAAACAAGAGGGTCAGAGAAACGAGATGCTGACAAATGGGGATTGTGGCAGGCATCTGGGGAAAGGAGGCTCGTGTTGTGCTTTGTGTGCTCAAGAGCAATGGCTGCTCTTCCATCTGCTTTTTCTTTAAAAGAAAACCATTTTTCTACTTTACTTTTAAGTTACTTATACATTTGTTCTTTTTTTAAAGATTTATTTATTTTAGAGAGCACATGCATGAGCACAAGCGGGGGCGGGGGGGGGGGGAAGGGGCAGAGAGAGGGAGAGAGAATAGAAAATCCTCAAGTAGACTCCTCATTGAGCAAGGAGCCTGACACAGGGCTCGATCCCAGGACACTGAGATCATAACCTGAGCCAAAATCAAGAGTTGGCCGCCCAGCCGACTGAGCCACCCAGGTGCCCCTGTTCTATAAATTTCATACTTAAATGGTCAGTAGCTACTTAGTGGGGCTTCATCCAAGCAGACTTGGATTAAAGCAGAATAGAGAACAGAACTGGCTTCCAGCAGGAAGTGGACCTCTTCAGGGGCACCTGGGTGGCTCAGTCGTTAAGCGTTGGCTTTCGGCTCAGGTCATAATCTCAGGGTCCTGGGATCGAACCCCAGGTCAGGCTCCCTGCTCAGCAGGGAGCCTGCTTCTCCCTCTCCCACTCCCCCTGCTTGTGTTCCCTCTCTCGCTGTGTCTCTCTCTGTCAAATAAATAAATAAAATCTTAAAAAAAAAAAAAAGGAAATGGACCTCTTCAGAGTCCACGGCCCCCTGCCCAGCACCTATAAGCTTGTCTCAGCCCAGTTGTAGGCAGACCTTTCTACATGTTGTCCATCAAAGGTTTAACTAAATATCTTCAATAGAAATAGTTTGAGGCAGATAAGAGAGATGGAAATCTAAGTCAGGAGAATTTTTTTTTCTTTTTTTTTTTTTTAAAGATTTTATTTATTTATTTGAGAGAGAGAATGAGAGAGAGAGAGAGCATGAGATGGGGGAGGGTCAGAGGGAGAAGCAGACTCCCTGCTGAGCAGGGAGCCCGATGTGGGACTCGATCCCCGGACTCCAGGATCATGACCTGAGCTGAAGGCAGTTGCGTAACCAGCTGAGCCACCCAGGCGCCCAGGAGAATTTTTTTCTACTCAATTTGCTTAACTTATGGTTTGATATTTGGGTGCAATTTGTATCATTTCAGACCTGTACTCCAGACAAAAATATAGTAACTTGAAATAATGTGTTTAAAGAAATTTGCGTTTTAGATTAAAGAAATTTGAGTTTTATATCATTATTTACCTAAATAAAAATATTTAATCTACACCATTTACAATGTAAATGGGTATTCAGACATTAATGATATCTGGTTTCTGTCCTCAAGGATCTCATGGTTAGATGTTTGTTTTACAGTTAGAAGAGTGATATTCTAGAATAAACTTTTAAATGAAAAAGCAGAATCTAAATTGTATGTGTGTGTAAAATCAGTGATGGGATCTTTGAATTTAAGGAAATGTCTCTTTTCCTTAATTGTGTTTTGTTTTTGTATTGTGAGGTTTTTTTGTATTCTTTAAATTGGTCCATTGTGTTTCTTTCTTTTTTCCCCTAGTTTTATTGAGATATAATTGACAAATAATTTTGTGTAAGTTAAGATATACAATGTGATGATTTGACATTTGTATATCTTGTGAAATGATTACCACAGTTAAGTTAGTTAACACATCCATCACCTCACAGAGTTACCATTTATTTGTGTGTGTGTGATGAGATGGTTATTTATCTCTAAGATTTAAATTGGTCAAACCCATTTTTCTGATGCCTAGCCTTATTTTATTTTATTTTATTTTATTTTTAAATATTATATTTATTTATTTGACAGAGAGATCACAAGTAGGCAGACAGGCAGGCAGAGGGAGAGGGAGAAGCAGGCTCCCTGCTGAGCATGGAACACTATGCGGGGCTCGATGTGGGGCTCGATGTGGGACTCGATCCCAGGATGCTGGGATCATGACCTGAGCCGAAGGCAGACGTTTAACCGACTGAGCCACCCAGGCGCCCCTTCCTAGCCTTATTTTAAACTTCACTTTCACATAACATAATTTAATCCTCAACTTTGAAAAATCTTCTCTGATATTTATTATACCATTTGGTCTACTTTCAGGGCCAGATGGTCTGCATCTTGCAATGCTACAGTGATATTGTAGTTAGAAATTCATTCTTTGTCTACCTTTCACGGGATACCGAGCTATAGTAGTTGTTAAGTGTATGTGATACCTCAGAAGGAACATATCTGGCAATGGATTATTTTCCTGCTTATTTTCTTCCTTGAACAAGAAAATACCCCCAAGTTGCTGATTTAGAAAGAAAAATAGGTTCTCTCTCTTCTGGCCCAGAGCTCTAAAAAAGGGTGATAATATTTCCAGGAAGTAACTGTGTACATAAAATCATCACAGGAGGGGCGCCTGGGTGGCTCCGTTGAACATTGGACTCTGGATTTTGGCTCAGGTCATGATCTCAGGGTTGTGGGATCTAGCCCCATGTTGGGCTCTGCACTCCTCAGGGATCTGCTTGAGATTCTTTCCCGCTCCTTCTCCCTCCCCTCTGCTCATCCTGCAGCTCTTACTCGTGTTCTCTCTCCCTCCCTCTTTCTTTCTCTCTGAAATAAATAAATCAATATTTTTTAAAAAATAGTCACAGGAGACTTTTTGCTCAAGTTCAGAAAGTACCCCTTTATCCAGAGCCTGCATTTCCAACTTGAGCATCATTCAAAGTGTGTAGCTGTCTGGTCTCTCTGATCTCTCCAGATTCATGTGGAATGGCCCAGAAGTCTGCTGAGAATTTTTTTTAAAAAGTTAATTATTTCAGTGTTGGAACTGTCAACCAAGTCTGTGGCCTGCCTCGTGAATTGCACCATCCATAGTGCTCTCAGCTCCCTCCTAATGACAGCACTTAAAGACAGGCTCTTTGTCAATGATGTTTAAAAGGCAGACTAGTGTCTTCCTGTGTCCTGACCTTTTCTTTTTTTCTTTTCTTTTTTTTAATATTTTATTTATTTATCTGACAGAGAGAGACACAGCAAGAGAGGGAACACAAGCAGGGGGAGTGGGAGAGGGAGAAGCAGGGCTCCTGCCGAGCAGGGAGCCTGATGCGGGGCTTGATCCCAGGACCCTGGGACCACGACCTGAGCCGAAGGCAGCTGCCTAACTGACTGAGCCACCCAGGTGCCCCCCTGTGTCCTGACCTTTTCAAGGATGATGGTGGTGAACCGATGCTTGGTTCATTGCACCAGCCTTAATGGCTTTTTCAAAACCAATTCAGAGTATTTGGTATTACTGGCTTTTAGTCCGCACCTTGAGATGAAAAACTTCACAGGTCAATAAATAATTTTGTAGAAAATTGACACCTATAACAATCCTGCACATTCAGGGGGTGGGAGGATGTCCCCAGAAAGGGTATTATTTCTGCCAAAAGGAAGCCAGATGGTTGTCTTTATAATGAGCATTTCTTTTTTTTAAGATTTTATTTATTTGACAGAGAAAGATCACAAGTAGGCAGAGCAAGTGGGAGAAGCAGGCTCCCTGCCAAGCAGAGAACCCAACGTGGAGCTCCATCCCAGGACCCTGGGATCATGACCTGAGCCGAAGGCAGACACTCAACCAACCAACTGAGCCACCCAAGCGCCCCTATAATGAGTATTTCTACTCCAGCCTAAAGTAGTTCCACTAGGTTCTCCTCAGCCACCTGGACTCTTGGCAGATGTTAACTACGGCAACCTTCCATGTAACTTCTTTGCTGTTGAAAATCAAATGGCCCTTTAGTGATTCAGAGGAAAGGCTCCTTTCTACCTTTGAAGAAATGGACAACACTTCTCTAACCAGCACTCTGGGTTCCCAATCTGGGTTCTTGGAGATGTTGCCCACAAAAAACCTTCCCTCTCTCCTTGGCACCAGACATAGGAATATTTTCAGATTCTGGTGCCCATTGGGTCATGAAGAAGCTGCACAGCAGTGTTAGTCTTCAGTTCTGAGTGTGGAGCCATGGTTCATTCCTGTCTTCTGTAATGCAGAAAGGCCCCTGGGTTTCTGGGCTTTGATTCCTTGAGAGAAGGCTAGGTTGAGGTTAAACATTTTTAGCAAGAATACATCATTGGTAATTCCATGTGCTTTATGTTCTATCACATACGCTGCTTTCTTTTAAGCCTTGTTGGAACTCAGGTTCACAGAATTGGATTATAATAAACTGTCATCATTAGTCCACACGTGACCTGCATTATTTATTTATTTATCTATCCAATATCATCTATCTATATATATATTTATCTCTCTAGTTATTAACCTAAATAATAATAAGATTTGTGAACATAGCACCTCCCCCAAATGCTAGGGACTTGGTAATAAACTACATCTAACCATATTCATGGTCCCTCATACCTGTCCTCCCCTCCACCAAATGAAGGTAATCATCATCCTCAATTCCATGTACATCATTCTTTGCTCTTTTGAATAGGCTTTTATTGTATTATATATTACTCCCCTCATACATATTTTTCATCTAGTTGTTTTAAAATTTATAGTAAGGGTAAAATACTGTATGTAATACTTTGGTATATTTATATTTTTCACTAAATATTTATTGTTAAAATCCAATAATGTTGTATTACTATAATTTATTCATTCTGACTACTTTAAAACATTCCATTTTGTGAGTATACCACTGTTTATTCATTCAGTTGGTGGGCATATGGATTGTTTCCTGATATTTGCTCTTGTGCACACTGTCAATATAAATATTCTCATATATACCCCTTGATGTAAATGTGCAAGAGTTTCTTTTGGGTGTATAACTAGGAATAGAAATTCTGGAACTCTCAAATATTTATCTAGGAGTAATTATGAATGCCTATTTTCCAAAGCAGTTGCACTGATTTTCATACCCACTTGCAATATATAAACCCCAATGGATCTCTTGTGTCCACATCCTTTCCAACATTTGGTACTGTCAGGCTTTTCAAATTTTAAACAATTGCGTGTAAAAAAATCTATCTTATCCTGGTTTTAATCTACATTTCTCTGACTATAGCAAAAGAATATCTCTTCATATGTCTTCTGGTTATGTGTGATTCTTCTATGCAATGTCTCTTCATGTCTTTTACCATTTTTCTATTATCATTTTTCTTTATATTCATTTGTAGAAGTTCTTTACATATTCCCGATTAATTCTTTGTCAGTATGTGTATTGTGAGTATCTTCTCCTGGTTTGTATCTTTTCATATATTTTATTTTTATTGAGATTTATTTGACATATAACATATTAGTTTCAGGTATACAACATAATGATTCAATATTTGTATATATTATGAAACGATCACCACAATAAGTCTAGTTATCATCCACCACCACACATAGTTATAATTTTTTTCTTGTGGTAAGAAATTTTAAGATCTACTCTGTTAGCAACTTTTAAATATACAATAAAGTATTATTAACTATATTCACCATGCTGTACATTACATTCTCAGGATTTATCCTTTTTACATTTTTAAGATGTCTTGATTTCAAATACAGTTAAATTTATTAATCTTTTATTCTATGGTCAGTATCTTTTTAAAGAAATTATTTCTGCCCCTGAGGGTTACAATATATCTACTTATATTTTTCATTAAAAGCTTTGAAGTTGTTTGTTTGTTATGTTTATTTTGGACAGTTAAATCATAGATCAGTTTGGAGTTCTTAAATTAAGACCCAATTTAATATTTTCCGTATGGATAACCATTTTAATTTGAACATTTCATCTTTTTCCATTGATTTGTGTTATGGACTGAATGTTTGTGCCCTCCCCACCTCCAAATTTATACACTGAAGCCCTAATTCCCAGTGTGATGGTGTTAGGAGGTGGAGCCTTTGCAAGGTAATTAGGTTTAGGTGAGGTCATAAGGTGGGGCTCCCATGATAGGATTAGTGCTTTTATAAGAAGAAGAGGTGAGTTGAGGATATCTTCTCTCTGCCATGTGAGGATACACTGAGAACCTTGCCGTCTGCAAGCCAGGAAGAAGGCCCTTACCAAGAACCTAGTCTGCTGGTACCTTGATCTTGGACTTCTCAGGCTCAAGAATTGTGAGAAATAAATGTCTTGTTGTTTAAGCCACCAGTCTGTGGTATTTTGTTAGAGTAGCAGACCAAGACAATTGGACTTGCCATCTCTTTAATAGTCCAAAGTTCCACATATATTTATGTCTATTTTTGAACTATTATATTTGTCAAATTTTCTGTTTGTGCATTAGTACCAGACAACCTTGTTTAATATAACTTTATAACAAGTCTTAATAATTATTAGTAGGGCAAGTTTTTTCTTTTTATTTTTTTTAAATATTTTATTTATTTATTAGAGAGAGAGAGGGAGAGCCTGAGCAGAGGGTTGGGCAGAGGGAGAGGGAGAATCAGACTCCCTATTGAGCAGGGAGCCTGATGCAGGGCTCAATCCCAGGACCCCGAGATCATGACCTGAGCCCAAGGCAGACACTTAACTGACTGGGCCACCCAGGCACCCCTCTTTTTCTTTTTTTAAGATTTACTTATTTACTTGAGAGAGAGAGCTCATGCACTAGCATAGGGGCAGAGAGAGTCTTTTTTTTTTTTAAGATTTTTTTGTTTATTTAACAGAGAGAGAGAACACAAGCAGGGGGAGTGGGAGAGGGAGAAGCAGGCTTCCCGCCAAGCAGGGAGTCCGATGCGGGACTCCATCCCAGGACCCTGGGATCATGACCGGAGCTGAAGGCGGACGCCTAACGACTGAGCCACCCAGGCACCCAGGGGCAGAAAGAGTCTTAAGCAGACTCCACTCTGAGCTTGGAGCCCAATGTAGGGCTCGATCTCCCAACCCTGAGATCAAAACCTGAGCCTAAACCAAGAATTCAACTCTTAATTAACTGCACCACCCAGGCACCCCAGGGCAGGTTTTTTCTTCCTGCTCTTTTTTCTTAAGAAGTTTCCTAGCTATTGTTGACTTTTATTCTTTCATACAAATTTCAACGTAATGTTAAAGTAATGTTATAATGTTTAAAGTAATAATGTCTTGGGGGAGAAGAGAATTGATAACTTTAAGATATTCAATCTTCTGATTCACAAACATTATATATTTCTCTATTTATGTAAGTCATCTTAACATCTCTTTATAAAATCATATAATTTCCCCAACAGAGGTGTTATACTTTATTAGTTATACTTATTCCTAGCTACTTGATTTTTTATGATTGTAAATTATATCTGTATTTAAAATGTCAGCTTCTTTTTGTTGCATTTGTAAAATAAACTAATTTGATATTAATTTTTCAAATTCTGCAGCCCTACTAAACTATTTTTAATTATAACATTTTATCTGTAGGTACTTTGGATTTTCTGTGTACTCCTTAATATCATCTGCAAATAATAACAACTTTGCTTCTTCCTCTGCTATCCACATGACTTGTATTTCTTTGACTTATAATGCTAGCCAAAACCTACAGTACAATATTAAATAGATATAATAATGGGCATTTGTCTTGTTTCTAATCTCAGAGGAAAGCTTCTAACATCTTACAATTAAGTTTTTTTGCTATAAATGTTTTCATATCATTTAAACATTTTTATATTTATTTATTTATTTATTTACTGAGAGAGAGCACGCACGTGGGCATGTGCACGTGCACTTGCAAGTGTGAGCAGGGCTGGGGAGGTGGGGGAGGGGTAGAGGGAGAAAGAGAATCTTAAGCAGGCTCCATGCCCAGCTCAGAGCCTGATATGAGGCTTGATCTCACCACCCTGTGATCATGACTTGAGCCAAAATCAAGAGTCAGAGGCTTAACCGACTGAGCCACCCCTGCCCCATATCTTTTTATTATTATTATTATTATTTATTTGAAGACAGAGACACAGCGAGAGAGGGAACACAAGCAGAGGAAGTGGGAGAGGGAGAAGCAGGCTTCCCGCCGAGCCGGGAGCCCGATGTGGGGCTCGATCCCAGGACCCTGGGATCATGACCCGAGCCGAAGGCAGACGCTTAACGACTGAGCCACCCAGGCGCCCCTGCCCCATATCATTTAAAGATTAAGAATATTTCCTTTTATTCCAGTTTAAGGAGATTTTTACTCCATAATAAACAGAATTTTAACAAATGCTTTTTCTGTATCTATAAAGACAATGGTGAGATTTTTCTCCCTTTAATTTATATCAATGAGTGATATTGCCTTTTAATTTTCCTTTCTTGATATCAGAGTTATGCTAAACAAATGACATTTTTATGGAGTGTTCTTTCTTTTCTATTCTTTGGAAATGTTTGTATAAGATTGTAATTATTTTTTCCTTGAATTTTTGGTAGTACTCATGGCCAGCTGATTCTGAAATATTCAACTTATTTAATAGTTATCATACTCTCCAGTTTTTTCTAATCTTGATGAATCAGATTAATTAACTTCTATTTCTTCCCATGTTGAAACTGGGTATTCGGAACCTTAAAAGAGCTGGTGTCAGTGAAGTGGGATTTGCTAGATTGGCCCTGGCTGGCAGAAACATGTGGCTTTAGAAGAGAAAGGATGAAAGGGTGAGGGATGAAGCACCTTTGCTTTCTGTGTGGCCACACAGTCGCCCATGGTCTAGAGCAGCAGCTGTGCTATCGTCAGCCTCTAAAGGTACAAGTTGCCGATGGAATTTAGTAATGGATCCAACGAGGAGCTGGTTCACTGAATGCATGAGGAAAGGCAAATAAGGAAAAAGGCAAAATATTCAATCCCTTGTGTTAAAAGGAAAACCAGAGACCCAAAATGGAGTCACTTATGCTAAATAAAGTCACCAAACTGGGGTTTAATACCTAACCTAATTGCAGTTTCAACCTCTCCCAGAAATGTAGCCTTAATGGTCAGTCAGAATTTTTTTGGTCAGCACCAATGAGGTAATCTGTCACATGGGCCCTCTCCATCCTCCAAAGGAAGATGAGGTAATCTACCTACTAAGATCCCCTACTCTGGGGCGCCTGGTATCTCAGTTGGTTAAGTGTCTGCCTTCGGCTTGGGTCATGATCCCAGGGTCCTGGGATCAAGTCCTGCATCAGAGTCCCTGCTCTGTGGGGAGTCTGCTCCTCCCTCTGCCTCTGCTTGTTCTCTCTCTCTCTCTCAAATAAATAAATAAAATCTTAAAAAAATAAACAACCAAAGAAAATGTAACGAATAGCAAATAAGAGTGAGAAGTAGTCAAAGGGGCAAGAGAACAGTATCAGCAAGTTTTGGGGAAAAAAAAAAAAAAGATCCCTTGCTCTTTCCCCTAAGAGAAGGTGACTTTGCCTGAAACAATTCTTTCTTTTTTTTTTGCTGATTGTCCCTCCCCATTTCTGCCTATAAAATCCTTCCATTTTATACAGCTTTTCAGAGCTCCTTTCTATTTGCTAGATAGGAGGCCGCAGATGTTGCTAGATTAATGAACCATTGAATAAAGCCAATTAGATCCTAAAATTTACTCAGTTGAATTTTGTTTTTTAACACTTGGTTATTGTTATTTGTAATAACTAAACTGAAAAGAAAAGAGAATTCTGGGTCAGACCTTGATGCTAGACCAAAGTCATTTCATTGATCTGAGTTTGGACCACTAGCTTCAGAGCTGCCCACCTACCCCTTTCCCAGGGGGAGAAAAAATTGTTCAGGGACAAAAGAAAGTCCCTTTAGGACTTCTAATTATCAACAAGATAGTCAATGTTGGCGTGGGAAAAACCAGGAAACTACTGGAACCAAGGGGCATAGTGTGAAGGAATTGTTTTATCTTGTAGACTGATATCATCAGCTTCCTGAAAAACCTTTACTGAAATGGATTGTGAAAATAACTCCTGGGGTCTATGTCTTTGGTTTTGAATGCTGCAGAATGGAAGAGCATGTTTGGGTTAATACAGGACCCATGGCTCACTATGGAATAATTACAGATGGCCAATGATCGAGATGCAGTAGAGGTTATTCTTGAGGGAACAGTTAGCCTGGTGGACTGGGTAAAAGCCACTGTAAGGTCTGTTTACCCTGAAAAGAGGGATTATCCATCTCCCTCTAGAAATGCCAAGTGGAACACTCCAGGTGAAGCCACTGATACGCTTTATATGCAAGTTATGTGGGATTGGCTTTATGATGACTGCAATATTCACCCACTGAATATGCCCATTGCCTAGATCACAGTAAATGCTGTGTTTAGGACATGCTCTTTCACATGGGCATCCCATATAAACTTATTGTTGCAAAAGCGAAAAACAGTTTGGGAAGCCTCATCAAATTTTGTGTCTCAACTTCTCCCCATGAGTCTTACAGATGTTAATAAAAACAAAGTTAGGGGCACCTGGGTGGCTCAGTCGTTGGGCATCTGCCTTCGGCTCGGGTCATGATCCCAGGGTCCTGGGATTGAGCCCCACATCGGGATCCTTGCTCGGCGGGAAGCCTGCTTCTCCCTCTCCCACTCCCTCGCTTGTGTTCCCTCTCTCGCTGTCTCTCTCTGTCAAATACATAAATAAAATCTTTTAAAGAAAGACATAAAGTTAATTAACAAGAGATTGGGGAAGGTGAAAGGGAGAGACAAAGTACTCTTTGCAAAAAGGTAGAAATTTTTAAATGGTTATTAAGGAATAAAGTGAATAGAATGGATATTGATAGGAATGAAATAAAGAGGGGAGAAAAAGGGAGAGCCACAGGACTTGTCTCAACAGGGTGGAAATCTTTAGATGATTACTTAAAAATGGGATAAATAAAACAGACATTGATGGGGTTAAACAAAGGTTTTAATACAGCACTACCTAAGGTTGGGCAGTCCAAAGGGACCCCCTCACTGGCCCCCAAACATTAAAGGATCCCCAAACAAGTCCCACTCTATTTAACCCTGTTTGGAGAAAGGTAAAAAGTCAGAAGATAAAGATTACATGAGAAACCTAACCAGCAATAGCTTGGGGACTGTGGTTAGGCAGATTAATCAAGACAAAAATTGACAAAAGGGCCAGCGTCCCATGGCTTGACCTCTTGCTGGGGACTCAAAGCCTTTTGCACAAGAGTGGTTAAAATGGCCAAGGGGTGGGGAAGAGAAGTTTCCAGGATTCCTCAATATGGGAGTCCCACATAATGTGATACCAAAGCCCACTGATTTGGGCTATAATTAGGTTGAGATTACCTAAAACTGTAATGGTTGATAGGATTATGAAAGACAGAATGTTTAAGCAGGTATTATGTAAAGAAGTCTGTCAACTTTACTGAATGTTTTATATGAGAATGGATATTCTGTATGGTTGGGGAACTCTTCCCTACCTGGTATTGTAAAATCAAAACCTGTGGATAATATCCTAATAGAGACTATAGTTAGGAACATATGAGTTGATAGAATTATGGTAAAATTTTGTAGGGGAACTGGTATGCTCGAATAAGCTTTATGTGAAGTGGTTGTGTCTTTTTTAACTGATGATATTTGGGGAACAGACACTGTACCTGACTGGGGAACATCTCCCTTAGTATTGTGAAACAGAAGACATGGAAATCAGTCCCTCTGGTGAGGTTAATTGGACATACTAAATGAGAACCAGTAAGATTGCCTGAGTGAGCCACGGAGTGTGGAATGGAAGCTAGAGTGCTGGTAGGGACAAATTCTCTTTGTTGAGAGCCCTGCGTGGAGCCTAGACTGGGACTTAGGACAAAAGCCTGTGAGTGCTTCCCTGAAATGACTACTGGGACTTTGGGCAAGAGAATTTCCATTTGAAGGGTATTTACTACTTTGTTATCAGATGTTAATCGAAGCTATCCTGGTGATTGAAGGACATAAAATGATCTTGAAAGCTGAAATACCCATAATGAGTAGAGTGATATTGGTGAAATGCTCTAATGAGGATGGCAATGCCCAAAAAAGTTGCATAATAAAATGGAAATGGTTTACTTAGGATTGTGTTGCCTGGGGAGTGCAAGGAAATATTCACAAGTAGGAGCCTCTTTTCCCCTAGGACTGGCTTTGTAATTGAATAAGGACTTGCTGGATTCTCTTGTCACATGGGCAGCCCTCGATTGACTTAACAAAGAGCTGCTTGGTTTATGGATGACAGTTCCAAGGTGAATGGACAATATCCTGTTTGGAAGGCTACCACCCTGATGAAAGGTGGTCACCTAAGTCCATGAAATAAATAAACATTGGGACAGTTTAGAGATGGGCTGAATTTGGATGTATTCCTCTTGCACCCAATGAGGCACAAAATGCCAATAAAAAATGGTCTAACTGGGGTGCCTGGGTGGCTCAGTCAGTTGAGCGTCAGACTCTTGATTTTGGTTCAGGTCATGATCTCAGGATCCTGCGATTGAGCCCCACGTTGGGCTCTGCGCTCTGCAGGGAGTCTGCTTCAGGATTCTCTCTCTCCCTCTGCCTCCCTACTCCAGCACTCAGTCTCTCTCTCAAATAAATAACTCTCTTTTAAAAAAACTGTTCTACCTGCCAACAAAAGACACAGAGACTACAGGCAGCTATATGGCAGATTCTCTGGTGGGAAAGCCTTGAACATAACTGGCAAGTCAAGCTGATACTGGTAGCTCCAGGGGGCTACAAATGGGTGATGACAGGAGTAGGCATGGACTCTGAACGAGGCTGGACCTACCTGGTGGTAGATGCAAATGATCAAAGTGTTATGAAAGAACTGGAACAGAAGATGCTACACCAGTTGAGACAGCTGACCGTCATTTCTTCAGACCAATGAAATCACTTTTTTTTTTTTTAAAGATTTTATTTATTTATTTGAGAGAGAGAATGAGATAGAGAGAGAGAGCATGAGGGGGGGGAGGGTCAGAGGGCGAAGCAGGCTCCCCGCTGAGCAGGGAGCCCGATGCGGGACTCAATCCTGGGACTCCAGGATCATGACCTGAGCTGAAGGCAGTGGCTTAACCAACTGAGCCACCCAGGCGCCCCCCAATGAAATCACTTTATAGCCCATAATGTGCACCAGTGGGGAGAGAGATATTGTCCTAAGAGCAGTATTTTGATAGAAAATTGGAATAGGTAATTAAAACACTGGTTGTCTAAGAGAAGGGGTGATAAAAGCAGGAAGGCCTGGCTTATGCCTTCACAAGTATGTGCTCACAAAAAGAGGAAGGCTAAAGGAGTGTCCCCACTGGATAGATTTCTCTTGTTTCTCTGGTGGGTCTGGGCAAGAGGGAGCGGGGGAAATTGCTGGTGTACTTTCCTCCCCGTATCGCCTTCTCTTCCCCTACTTGATGCAGTGATTATAGGACCAGGGCTGCAACTACAAGGTCTGGAATCAGGGATGATTCCTAAGCAAGAAACTGTAACTATGTTTTTAACCTTTATGTCAGAATTTCTAAGGGCTTGATGGGCCAGGATGTGCCGTCATCCCATCTGGCAAAATTGGGGTTAACAGTGAATGCAGCCATATTGCCTGGTGGTAAACATTAGCCCCCTCACCTGCACTTCTATAACCTTATTCTACGTGAACAGTAGACTGAGTGGGGAGCACTTGCCAGACTAGCATTGTTGCCTGCGAGCTAGACCAGCACAGTGGCCAAACTTAATGTGCCTTCCAAGTATGGAAAAGTTTGAAATTAAATGGAGAGAACAAATAATTGTAGGCTATGGCTAAAGGAAAGAACAAGTGGGTTATGTAATGAGGGAAATACAGTATTACATTAACACCTTGAAAGAAGCTCAGAGCAAGAGGTGATACCCAGACTTTCTTGTTATCAACCTTCTACTCTTATTCCTTTCTATTCCATAACATATAGGTCAAATCATTAGCTACTGCTCATGAATAAATGCTGTTGAGTTGAGTTGTGTCTTCCCTAAAAAAGATGTGCTGACATCCTAACCCTCAGTATCTCAGAATACAAAGGTAATCAAGTGGGGAGCTCTGGAGTTAAAATGGCCCTTTAGAGTTGTGCTGTGTTAGATTGAAACAGCCAGGTCTTTATACTTCCACCTTGATCAGTCATTGGACATGGCTTACACTGGGATGGGTGTGACAGCTGAAGGATTGCCACTGATAGCTCTCCTGGCACTCCCAGAAACAAGTCCTTTATTGGAGGGGAATCTGGGTGGTGCATTTCCATGTCCTTACAGTCAATTCGATCTTTAGTTTATTGATCCTTTTGCCAATACTTCACCATCTTGATTACTGCAACTATATAAGATGTCTTGCAAATATGTATGTTTACTTGTCACTCGCCAATTTCTACAAAAAAAATCTGGTTGGATTTTGATTGGGATTGCATCTCTATAGAGATCAATTTGGTAGTAATGGACATCTTAATAATTTTGAGTCTTCCTATCCATGAACGTGGCATATTTCTTCATTTATTTAAATCTTCTCAACTTCTCTTTGCAATGTTTTATAATTTTCAGTATAGAAGTCTTGCACATCTTTGGTTAAATCTATTCCTATTTATTTTTTGATGCTATTGCAAATGGTAGTTTTTAAACTTTTTCCCCCCATTTGTTGCAGTTACATGGAAATATAATTGATTTTTACAAATCAACCTTATATCCTCAACCCTGCTAAATCTATTCATTAGTACCGGGTAGGTTCTTTAGGATTTTCAACATATGCAATTATGTCATCTGTAAATAAAGAAAAATATTTTAAGTATCTGTGTCTTTTATTTATTTGTCCTGCATTTTTACATTGACTAGACCTTTCTTTATAATGTTGAACAGAGCAGTAATAACTTTCTGGCATTGTCTCTAGTATTATGGGGAAGCATTCAATATTTCACCATTAAGTATAATGTTAGTAATAGGATTTTTATAGATATTCTTTACCACAGTGAGGATGTTCCCATCCTCTAGAGTGTTGAAAATTTTCACAAAGTGCATTCTGAATTTTTCAAAGACTTCTTATGCATTGAGGTGATCACATAAATGTTCTCCTTTATGTTGTTAATATGATGAATTACACTGATTGATTGTTTTTAACTTAACACATACTATGTTTATCATTTAGGATTTTATTCAGTTTTGAGTGACATAAAATTCTCACATGACCCACAAATTAGCAAGGTGTTTATTTCTCAAGAGTTCAGAAACAGGCAGTACAAGGATCGAGTACCCACTTAACAATGCAAAAGGGGAACAGAGTTACTCATTTGTTTATATTGTTTTTGAACTATGTGCTCACTACAGAAATTACACTTTTCACAGAAAAAGGAGTCAGAGGATTGGAAAAAGTCTCTAATCGTGATAACCTGAAACAGCAGTGAGAATTGGCAGGTTTGACTGCGTAGGAAATTCAACCAGCTGTGCACATCTAGCCACCAAAGTAGGACTATGAAGGGTGAGCTCATGGAGATGTTTGTGGAAGCTGCCACCTCTGAGGGAATTGAAGTTATGTGCTTAGTGATTGGCTCAGGGCTGATGTTCAACAAAGCCAATAGTTAGGAAGTCAAGCTTGAAGTTTGGAACTCCTGAATAGTTTTAGATCTGTCAATCTGCTACTTCCACATCCTTTTGAGGTTAATGGCTTCTTCTTCATTTTGCATTCCAAATCTCATGCAAGTTCCTCTTGTCCAACCGTATAGCAGAGAAGAGTCTGGAAAATGTGGTTCTAAGTCTCATTTAACACAATCCAGCACAATCATCATTACACCTACCTTTCACTCTCATGGTTGCAAGGGCTCTCTCTTCAACTTGAAGTATTGTGTCCAACTTGGAGGACCAAAGCACAAAAGATGAAATTACCAAGTCTAATGAAACCATCCTTTTTGCACATTTTTTACTTACATCAACTACTTATTGACCAAAACAACTGGTTGTATACTACATTAGCTACAAAAATGCTGCAGATCTCTCAATAGTAAAGATCAATAACTTATCCCAACAAGTACCAGAGTCAATATCACAGTGACCACATGCATTACATATGGGAATGGGAATTAATTAGAAACAGTAACAAAACTAATTTCAAATACACTTATATACTAAAAAACACTTTACTTAAGTCTAAGGAGACTTCACAACAGAAATGATACAACACATATTAATGAACCATAATGCTAATAACATATCAGAATTGTATGATACAGCTACAAGGACATTGGGAGCAATGGTTATATCATAAAGGCTTATATTAGAAAATACAAAGTAGAAATTATGAGCTAGGAGTCACTTCCAAGATGAGACACTGATAAAGCAATTCCATATTTACAACATTTTAAAGATTTCTCCTCCAGTGTGAATTTCCTTATGCATAATAAAAGATTAGATGCACCTGAAGGCTTTCCCACATTGATTACATTCATTGGGTTTCTTTCCAATGTGACTTTTCCCATGTCTTTGAAGCATGAAGGTAAACTAAAGGATTTTCCACATTCCTCACAGGTCTATATCACAGTATGAGTTCTCACTACCTGACAAAAGATTGAGAAAGATGTGAAAGCTTTTCCACATTCTTTAAATTTATATGGTTCCTCTTCAGTGTGTATGTTATCAAATAAGCACTGAAGTGTTAGGAAATACATTTTCCCACATTTCTTACACTTGTATGCTTTCTCTCCAATGTGAATTTTCACAAGCCTTTGAAGGAATTAGATACATGTTAAGACTTTCCTACACTCCAATATCAGTATGACTTCTCTCTAGTATGAGTTCTCATTACCTAAGAGATGAGAAGGCAGAAGTTACTGCATTTCATATATCCACAGTGTTTCTCTTCCAATGTGCATGATCACATGTACAGTAAAACATGAAAAATGAAAGGATTTGTCACATTGTTTACAATTATAAGGTCTGTCTCCAGTGCTTATGGTTACTAAAGGGAGAGGGGAAACTGTAGCCTTTCCCATATTTATATGTATAGAGATCGTTTTTGATATGTTTTCTCACTTGTAGAGTAAGCTTTCAGAAATAAGTGAAGATTTTCCTATATTTCTTATATTTGAAAGGCTTCACCTCAATGTGAATCTTACATGTACAATAAAGGATGTAGAAGAAATAAAGCCTTTCTCATACCCTTCTACAGTCAAAAGGAGATATTTTCAATATGAGTTCTCACACATGCCAAAAGGATGAGGGACAATTGAAGATTTTTCCACATTTCTTATGTTCATAGTATTTCTCTTCAGTGAGATTTTCCACATTTTTCTAAGAGATGAAAAAAATGGAAGGTTTTTTTTTTCACATTTTTCACATTATATGAAATAAGGCTTATCTCCACCATGAGTTTTAAATGTACAGCAATGGATGAAGAATGAATAATGGCTTTCCCATAGTTTTCATATTATTTTCCAAAGTGAATTTTCATGTGAGTCCTACAATACAAAGAACAGCTGAAGGGCTCTCTACTGTCCTTAGATTGATAGGGTTTGTGTCAGTGTGTGATCCCGTGTGTGTTTTAACAGATGAATGATTAATTACTATTTTCTCATATCCACTGAATTCATAGCTTTTCTCTTCAGTATGAGTTCTTTTGTGCACATTTAAATTTGAAATCTGGCTGAAGTTTTTCTCACATTGATTATCCTCATTATATTTCTCTCCAGTATGGAATATCTTTTATACATTACATATTAAGGTATTTTTCAAATATTTTCCAATTTGATTCTATTCATAGAGGTTCTTCACCATATGAGTTCTTAAATACCTCTCCTATGTCTTGTGCTGATCTTCTGTGTCATGATGGAAAAAGATGAGGATTACATAATAGGAAGTTTTTCCACATTGTTGGTGAAGTGACATAATACTAATTTAAGGTAGACTGTGTTAATAAAGGCTGTGTATTCTTATCCTTGATGAAATACTCCAAAAATGTTATGGGTAAAAAGTCAATTTAGTGTATAAAATGAAATACAAAAAAAAACCACACACACAAGCAAAAACAAACAAACAAAACCCAAATCCAGTAAACAAGAGACAAAGGAATGAAAATAGATGGTACCAAAAAATTACAATAGGGGTCCCTGGCTGGACCATGTTGGTGGAGCATGTGACTCTTGATTTAGGGGCTGTGAGTTTGAGCCCCACATTGGATGTAGAGATTACTTTAAAAATAAAATCTTTTTAAAAATTGTCATAGACACAATCCTATAAATAATTATATTAAATATAAATGGAACAAACTCTCCAATTAATAGGCATGAATGACCAGAATGGATATGACCAGAATGGATAAAAAACAAAATCCAACTCTCTTAGTTTACATAAGATGTATTTAAAATATGAAGATAGGATGAGAAAGTAAAAGGAGGAAAAAAGATATCAAATGAACCCTAAGCCTAAGAAATATGGGGTGATGTTATTATCAGATTAACAGTATTACTAGAGACTAAAAGGGATGCTTCATAATAATTATTGTCAATTCACCAAGAAGATAAAATAATCTTACCTATGTGCACATCTAATAACAGAGCTTCAAAATACATGAAATTTAAAAAAGTGCTACACCTGAAGGGAGAAATAGACCAATTCACAATCATAATTTAAGAATTTAACATTTTATCTCAGTAATTGATAGAACAAGTAGGAAAAAAATGGTAAGAATAATGAAAATTTAAACAAAATTATCAAGAAACTTGTTTTAATTGATATTTGTAGAATACTACACACACATTCATTTCAAGTACACATGAGAAACTCATCAAAATAATCCATATGTTGGCTAACAACAAAACCCAATAAATTTTAAAGGACTGAAATCATACAGAGTATGTTCTTAGACCAAAACAGAGTTATTTTGAATATGAAAAATGTTATCTCTGGATATTTGGAAATGAAGCAACATACTTCCAGTTAACCAATAGATCAAATAAGAAATCAACAGGGCAAAAACCAAATAATCAAGTCAATAAATGGGCAGAAGACATGAACAGACACTTCTCAAAAGAAGACATACAAATGGCTAACAGACACATGAAAAAATGTTCAACATCATTAGCCGTCAGGGAAACTCAAATCAAAATCACACTGAGATACCACCTTACACCAGTTAGAATGGCAAAAATTGACAAGGCAAGAAATAACAAATGTTGGAGAGGTTGTGGAGAAAGGGGAACCCTTTTACACTGTTGGTGGGAATGCAAGTTGGTACAACCACTTTGGAAAACAGTGTGGAGGTTCCTCAAAAAATTAAAAATAGAGCTACCCTATGACCCAGCAATTGCACTACTGGGTATTTACCCCAAAGACACAGATGCAGTGAAAAGAAGGGCCATATGCACCCCAATGTTCATAGCAGCAAAGTCCATAATAGCCAAACCATGGAAAGAGCTGAGATGCCCTTCAACAGACGAATGGATAAAGAAGATGTGGTCCATATATACAATGGAATATTACTCAGCCATCAGAAAGGATGAATACCCAACTATCACATCAACATGGATGGGACTAGAGGAGATTATGCTAAGTGAAATAAGTCAAGCAGAGAAAGTCAATTATCATATGGTTTCACTTATTTGTGGAACATAAGGAATAGCATGGAGGACATTAGGAGAAGGAAGGGAAAAATGAAGGGGGTGGGAATTGGAGGGGGAGATGAACCATGAGAGACTATGGACTCCGAGAAACAAACTGAGACTTTTAGAGGGGAGGGAGGTGGAGGGATGGGTTAGCCCAGTGATGGGTGTTAAGGAGGGCAGGTATTGCATGGAGCACTGGGTGTTATACGCAAACAATGAATCATGGAACACTACATCAAAAACTAATGATGTACTTGTAAAGTGACTAACATGATAAAATAAAATTTTAAAAATTATAAGTAAATTCAAACTGAATGGTAAAAAACCACCTTGTATCAAAATTCATGAAATGCAGCTAGAGTAATGCATAGAAAGAAATGTATAGCTTTAATTTAAATATTTATGTATTTTAATCTATACAAAAAAAAAGTCTAGTGTCAATGATCCAAACCTTCAGAGAAAATAGAAAAAGAGAAAACTAAACCTGAAATAGCTATAGAAAAAAGAAAGAAAAATGTAAGAGTGGAAATCAATGAAACAGAAAACAGAAATAGGAAAATGACAAAGAAAAAGATTGTTTTTTTAAAAAAAGATTAATAAAATTGATACTGATAAAGCAATACTGATAAAAACAAAAGGAGAGAAAATGTATTTTACCAATATCCAGAATGAAAGAGAGGCATCACTACAGATCTTAAATATATTGGAAAGATGATAAAGGAATATTATCAATAACTTCATGTCAATACATTTAACATCTTAGATAAAATGGGCAAATTGTTTTAAAAACATGTTACCAACTGACACAAGAAGAAAAAGAAAACTGGAATTGTAGGATATCTATTTAAGCAATTTATTTTGCAATTCAAATTTTTTCCACAAAGAAAATGTTAGCCACAGGTGTCTTCTGTCATAAATTCTACCAAATACATAAAGAAAAAATAATAAATATCTTACACAAACTCTTTCATAATAGAAAGGAGGAAACAATTGCCAAATCATGTTATGAGACCAGTATGACCCTGAAACTAAACCTGATAAGATTATAACATGAAAAAAATATATGGATCAATATCCCTCATGAACATAAATGCAAAATTCTCAACATTATTAGCAAATGTAATCGACCTAATAGATACCATATTTTTCACACAGCTGCATGCCACCTGGAAGAAAAACAATTTGCCTGGTTAATCACAGCCATAGAGGTGCTCTTCTCTTCCCAGTCTGCAGGACTCCAGTTCATTGGATCTCATGGGATACCTCTGTATTCTTCTACTGTTGCTGCTGCTATCCCATATGCAGAATGGAGGAGGACTTGATTCAGATTTCAGTGCTCAGATTCCAGTTGTGACGGCATCACTAATGCTGCAATGGCCACTTGAACTTGCAAATTGGAAACAACCAATAGGACCAGGACAAAGGTAAGGCAAGTGTCTCAGAAGCAAAATTAATGCGTCTCCCCAAAACTTAGAATTAAAGATAGATATGTTTAATGCAATATTCTAAAAAAATCAAACTTCATGAAAACAATACATTATGAACAAAATATCCAAATATTAAATAAAGAAAGGCTCTAACCCTACACTTGCACAACTTGGCCTCACCCTAATCCTAGCCCTGTCACACCCTGATGTCAACTTTATTGTTTCCTGATCTCACTGGGGGAAAAAATGACCGTACCTATGGTATAGTTCCCTTTCCTGGGATGCTCCTTTAAGCACAAGAAGGCTATCAAGCATCTAGATCCAATAATGCTGGCATTGTTAAATTTACAAAAAGAAAATCCCTTTAGTTTGCAAATATGATCTCTTCTAGAATATGTTATTAATGTCAGATTTATTGCATATATTTATGCATTAAAGGAAAAATATCTTTATAATGTGGAAAAGCAATGTTATTCTGGTATATATCTGTGCATGCAGCAAATCTCCACCATCTACTAAAGCCACTCCCTCCCACATACATTCAAATGCACACATATACAAACACACACAGATACACAAACGCTCTGGGTGCAGCTGTGGAGTTCTAAAATTGCTTGAGGCATTACCATTCGTGCATCATGCAAGATTTTTATTGCTTTTTCATGACTATGCTGATCAATTGGAAGTAATGTTCTTTTCAAGGCATGCCAGGTCAATCCAAGAAAGACATAAGAATTCATCCTTTGGAGATGGTTTCAAGTTCCACCCTTTACCAATAAAAATGTGTGAAGTAATATGGGAAAGGAATAATGGATACTGACACATGGGGGTCTCTGAGCTTGTTACAAAACACACATCTGTGTATATTGAGAAGATTGTTAGGAATTTCTGATCCTTCCACCAGGCATATTCTACCAAAACATGAAGATTGATGACATGCTTAGGAAGATTTTCAGGACATATATTTTGGCAATTTATTTTAATAAGTAAAATTTTTGGCCCTGCTACTTCCCTGCCTGAGGAGGAAATCAGTTCTGGATTACTTCATAAACATTATAGTCATTCTGTCAGCACACCACTCCTGCAGGTTTAAAGAGTAACTTATCAGTTCACCTCTCATTCTATTCTTCACAACTCAACTTTTGGGTTGCTACTAGCCAGGAATATTCCTTTGAAAGTTCAGTTATTTGTGTATGTTTGTATTAGCAACAATGAAAAATGACTGAATAAAAATATAAAGTCAGCCACAGTAGATCAGAGTATTCATCTCATGGTTGCAAGCTGGCTGCTTCAACTCAAGACTTACTCCCCAATACCCATGCTGGTTATGATAAAGGAAAATGGGCAAAAGACCCCAGGAACATGTCACTTCAGATTAGCCCTTTGAAAAATATTTGCCTTAATTATACCCAAATTAAAAGCTTTTGCACAGCAAAGGAAACCATCATCAACAACAAAAAAGGCAACCTACTAAATGGGAGAAGATATTTGCGAACGGTATATCCACTAAGGGGTTAATATTTAAAATACATAAAGAACTTATACAACTCGGGGCACTTGGGTGGCTCAGTTGGTTAAGCTTCTGACTCTTGGTTTCAGCTTGGGTCATGATCTCAGGGTTGTGGGATGGAGCCCTGGGTCAGGCTCTCGCACCTGTGCTTGCATCCTCTCTCTTTTTCTTTCTTTCTTTCTCTTTCTCTCTTTCTTTCTCTCTTTCTCTCTCTCTTTCTTTCTTCCTTTTTCTTTCTCTCAAAAAAAAACAACAACATACAACTCAACACCAAAAAACAAATAATCCAATTAAAAAATGGGCAGAGGACCTCAACATTTTTTCAAAGAAGACATACAGATGTCCAATACACACATGAAAAGATGCTCAACATCACCAATCATCAGGGAAAGGCAAACCAAAACCACAATGAGATATCACCTTATACCTCTCAGAATGGTTGGTATCAAAAAGACAAGAAATAGCAAGTGTGGACAAGGATGTGGAGAAAAGGGAACTCTCCTGCACTATTGGTAGAATGTAACTTGGTGCAACCACTGTGGAAAACAGTACGGTGTTTCCTCAAAAAATTAAAAACAGAAATACCATACAGGGGCACCTGGGCGGCTCAGTCCATTAAGTGTCTGACTTCAGCTCAGGTCATGATGTCAGGGGCCTGGGATCAAGCCTTGCGTGAGTCTCTGCACTCAGTGGGGAGTCTGCTTCTCCCTCTTCCTCTGTCCCTCCCCCCAATTGTGCACACACCCTCTCTTGAATAGATAAATAAAATCTTAAAAAAGGAAATACCATACAATCCAGTAATTACACATTGGTTATTTACCCAAAGAAAACAAAAACACTAATTTGAAAAGATACATGCACCTCTATATTTACTGCAGCATTATTTACATTAGCCAAGGTATGGAAGCAACCTAACAGTCCATCAATAGTTGAATGGATAAAGAAGATGTGGTATAAATATACAATGGTATAAATATACAATGGAATATTATTCAGCCATAAAAAAGAATGAGATTTCACCATTTGCAACAACATGGATGGACCTAGGGGTATTAAGCTAAGTGAAATAAGTCAGACAGAGACAAATACCATATGATTTCACTTACATGTAGGCTCTAAAAAAACCTCCAACCCTGAATAAACAACAACAACAAAAAAACCAGAAACAAGAAGAGACTCAAATACAGGGAACAAACTAGTGTTTGCCAGACGGAAGGGATGGGGGAATGAGCAGAAGGGGTGAAGAAGAGTGGGGAGTGGGAGATACAGGCTTCCAGTTATGGAATGTGTAATTCATGGGGATGAAAGGTACAGCATAGGGAATATAGTGGAATACGGTATTATAATAGTGTTGTAAGGTGACAGATGGTAACTACACTTGGGATGAGTAAAGCATAATGTACAGAGTTGTTAAATCACTATGTTGTACACCTGAAACTAATTTAACATTGTGTATCAACTACACTTCAATTTTTTTTTTTTTAAGATTTTATTTATTTATTTGACAGAGAAAGACACAGCGAGAGAGGGAACACAAGCAGGGGGAGTGGGAGAGGGAGAAGCAGGCTCCCCGCAGAGCAGGGAGCCTGATGTGGGACTCGATCCCAGGACCCTGGGATCATGACCTGAGCTGAAGGCAGACGCTTAATGACTGAGCCACCCAGGCGCCCCTACAATTCAATTTTAAAAGGAAAAAGAAAAAGCTAAAAAAAAAAAAAAAGGAAAGAAAAGAAAAAATTTCCCCTAAGCACAATGCCCCAATTGCATTTTTAAATGACTAGCAATAGCTGAGTACTAGAATACTCCTACCTGCAAGAGATTATGGAAATGTGAATATTTTGGTCTAGAGTAGGGGAAGGCAAAGAAAAATGGGTTTAGAAATGGCTTTTTTAGAAGCCATTTGTATTTGTTTCCAATCACTGCTGTAATAAATTACCACAAACTTTGTGGCTTAAAAACACAAGTTTATTATCTTATAGCTCTAGAGGTTAGAAGTCTAAAATGGGTCTCACTGGGCTACATTTAAGGTGGGGCTGCATTCCTTTCTGGAGGCCCTAACGGAGAATTTATTTTTGCCTTTCTAGCTTCTAAGAATGCCTGCATTCCTTCCCTGGAGGCTCCCTTCTGTCTTCAAAGTCAGTAAAGGCTGGTGGAATCTTTTGTAAAACATCACTCTGACACTGACTCTTCTGCTACCACCTTTATTAAGGGCTCTTGTGGTTACATTGGACCAACCAGGATAATCTAGGGTAACTATTTTAAGGTCATCTGATTGTCAACCTTTTTTCTATCAGCAACTCCAATTCCTCTTTGCCATATAACAAATGACACAGTTCCAGAGATTAAGACACTGATACTTTGTGGGGCCATTATTCTCTGGCCCCCAAAGATTTACATCCATCCCACCTAAAAAAAATGTGTATATATATGAAACTAAACAAATTATCTGCTCTCCAAACTGTATCATGATGGGACAGGCATAGGATAACAGTTATTAGCCATTCCAGTTCAAAAACAGAAAATGGAAAATAGAAATAGTCATATTCCCCAAGAAATGTAGAAATCCATCCAGGAAAACTCTATTTCCTTTCTAGGCCTGGGTTTGGACTTGTACTCTCTGGGCTCCAGGCTCTGTCTTATGAGCCATCCTTCCTTTTTCATGAGAGAGTAGCATGTGTTTTTGGCTAAGTAATTTTTCAATCATTTCTTGCTTATAGAATTGTGCAGTACAATAGGTTTCTTTTATATCATTCTCTGTGTCCCTTCAATGCAAGCTGCTAATACTTCTGCTGGTATAACATTCTCAAGAACTTTTTGAGTCCCTGTGTATGTCACAGGATTCTCTCTCGTCGACAATAGGTGGCTTCACAGTTCTTTCCTGGGTAATCTCGTCTGTTCCTGACTTCTGCTGGGATGGCTGGGATTTCCATGAATCACACGCCTAACCTCTTTAAAGAACCTGCTGTGTAACTGAATGCTCTTATCTTTTAATCCTTTCAAGGCACTAGTAAAAGGTTGTCTTATGACCCCTTGGCTTTCGATATAGAACATACTTTCCTAATTTGAGCCCTGTGTGCAATCTGAATAGTCAGAGAATTTACCACATTACCAAGTTCTAGTTCCATTTAAGAGCTTCACAGTTCTTCCCTCCATCTATCTCATTCCTCTCACATTATAAGCAGCAAGAAGAAACCGGGCTGCACCTGATTTCTGTCTGATCCCTCACCATCAGTGACTTTAACATCCATAATTCTACCAGCATTCTCTTTACAATGATTTAGGTTTTTGTTTTGTTGGGGGTTTTTTTTGGAAAAAGAGAGAGAGTGCCAGCACTGGAGAATAAGGGGTGGGGGGAGAGGGAGAGAGAGAGTCTTAAACAGCATGGAGCCGGATGTGGGGCTTGATCTCACAACCCTGAGCCAAAATCAAGAGTCAGACATTTAACCTACTGAGCCACCCAGGCACCCTGATTTAGGTATCCTATATGGCAATATATGTTTTCTCCACCGTGCTCCTTAATTCCTTCTGAGACTTTGATAGCAGAGTTGTTAATATGCATATTTCTACTATCCAAAGCAATCTAGGCTTTTTCCATCATGCTTTTCAAAATTCTTCCAGCCTCTACCTACCTTCCAGTTTCAAAACAACTTCTATGATTTTAGTTATTTGTTACAGCCGTACTCCACTTCCATGTACCAAAACCTGTATCATTTGAGGTTCAACCGGGAAAACACAACCAGGAGATATATAATGAGAGATTTGTTGCAAGGAAGTGATTACTCAATTGTGGGAGCTGGCTAGGCAAGTCCAGTATCTGCAGGACAGGCAGTTAAAGGGCTGGCTGAGACTCTGGGGCACAAGCTGAAGCCCCTGCCCACAGGCAGAAGTTCTTTTTCATCTCAGGGAAAACTCAGATCTGATCTTAAGGCCTTTCAGCTGATGAATCAGGCCCACACAGAGCATCTGGGATATTCTCTCTAATTTCAGGTTAACTAATTAACAACCTTAATTCCATCTGAAGCTTAATTCCTCTTTACAATATAGCTTAACATTTTACAGGTTCTGGAAGTTAGGATGTAGATGCCTTTAGGGGGCCATTATTCTGCCAACCATACCATTCTATAGCATCTGCAAAATTAAGAGGCTTCCTGGAGATAGAGGAGTCCTGACAACAGAGCTGATTATTTCTTCAAATCATTCAACACCCTCACCAACATATCCTTTAATAAGTTTTCCTTGGTTAACTAATATTAATTATGCAATGTATTTTCTTTCAAATCCCTTAACAACAAGTACAATGTCATCATCCAAAGGCAAGTAGATACTGGCATGTTGTGCCATCAAAAGCTCCTCTAGGCCTAGAACCTGGAAGTCACTTGAGAATTACTCTGCAATCAGAGCTGTTAGAGTATACAGGAACACCTTAAATACAATCTGGGTATCAGTAAAATCTGTCTAGGACTCTTATCAGGATCATAAGTTACATGTAAGAACCCATATGTTTTTTTCAACACGAATTTCTGAGAAAGAATGCATGATAAAGATATCTTTTCATGATGTGACATATGTATTTCAGAATGAAAATCTAATGCTTACAAGTGTGACTTTTTGAAATAAATTGCATGAAAACATACACATTGCTGTCTATTTGTAAAACAAAAATCCAAAAAGAGCTTGGAAAAACTGGACATGGGTAAATACAAATTGATTCCAACCCAGACACATAAGGAGTTATGCAAAAGTCATCAGTGTGTTACTAATAAAACCTAAAAGGCTTCCAGTAATTTAAAAATGAAGTATGTAAAAAGGAAATAGACATTCTTTTTTTTTTTTTTAGTAGGCTCCACACCCAGCACGGAGCCCAGCATGGGGCTTGAACTCATGACCCTGAGATCAAAGCCTGAGCTGAGATCAAAAGTCAGATGCTTAACCAACTGAGCCACCCAGGCACCCCAAGAATCAGACATTCTTAAGTAGTGTCATATAGTTAGTAAAATAATTTGAAAATTAGAATTGTTTATTCTGAGGGGTTATTATCCTTTAGGAATGAGTATAAAAATTTTAAACAGAAATATTAATTTTCTGATATAGAATTTCTGTCAATACTACAATATTATCCTTTTCATATCATCCTTTAGGAATGAGTATTTCCTTTTCATATTATCTTTTAGGAATGAGTATAAAAATTTTAAACAGAAATATTAATTTTCTGATATAGAATTTCTGTCAATACTACAATAATTGGAAAAATAATCATAGAATAATCAGGCCAACAAAACAAAGAGTAAATTTACTATGGAAAAACGAGGGGGGAAAGTACAATTAAAATTACTACTGGATTAAAAAAACAAACAGAAAGGCGAAGGAGACAAAACTAATGGAAAAGTGAACAGGAAAGTTTCAGATACCTACACTATTCCGGAAGGTTGGATTTCCCTCTGACTTATTCCTAAGGTCCTGGCTCAGAATACTGGGGAAGATAGGCTTCAAGAATTTGAACTCATTGGTCCCAGATCCTCCCGTCAGACACACGTCATACTGGTAGCTGTGCGACAGGGTCCCCGCGCCGCTGACGTCCACCAGGTGGCCCGCAAAGGGGCCCTCGGCCACCGGGCAGCCGCCCCCCGACGCCGCCCGGCTCCTCCGGCACAGCCGCACCGCCACGAACACCAGCACCGACAACAGGAAGAGCGACGACACCGACGCCAAGGCCACCACCAGGTAGACGGTGAGCGGGTCGGCCCGGGCCTCGGCCGCCGCCGCGTCCGGCAGCGGCAGGTAGGGCTGCGAGAAGCCGTCCACCAGCAGCACGTGCAGCGTGACGCTGGCCGACAGCGGCGGCTCGCCGTTGTCCTTGACCAGCACCACCAGCCTGTGCTGGACGGCGTCGCGCTCGCTCAGCGGCCTGGCCGTGCGCACCTCGCCGTTGTGCGCCCACACGCCGAACAGCCCGGGCTCCGTGGCCCTGAGCAGCTGGTACGACAGCCAGGCGTTCTGGCCCGAGTCGCCGTCCACCGCCACCACCTTGGTCACCAGGTAGCCCGCCTCGGCCGCCCTGGGCACCAGCTCGCTGCAGGGCGCCGAGCCGTTCTGCGGCGGGTACAGCACGAAGGGCGAGTTGTCGTTGGCGTCCACCACCAGCACGCGCACCAGCGCCTGGCTGCTGAGCGCCGGCGAGCCGCGGTCGGCCGCGCCCACGCGGAACTCGAACGCGCGCAGCGCCTCGAAGTCCAGGGACCTGAGCGCGAACAGCTGCCCGTTGTCCGCGTTGATGGACACCAGCGAGGCCAGGGGCAGCCGCGGGTCGTGCGGCGGCAGCAGCGAGTAGGTGACCTGCGCGTTGGCGCCCGAGTCTCTGTCCGTGGCGCTCACGCTGCCGATGTGCAGGGCGGGGCTGTTGTTCTCGCGCACCCGCAGGGTGTAGGCGCTTTGGCTGAAGGCCGGGGCGTTGTCGTTGACGTCGGACACCGTCACCGTTATGTTGTGCTGGGTTTTCAGCCTGGGGGTGCCCAGGTCAGTGACGGTGATGGTGATGTTGTACTCGGCCTGGCTCTCTCTGTCCAGCGCCCCATTTGTTACCAGGGTATAGAAATTCTCTTCTGATGGTTTCAGGAGGAAGGGGAGATCATCCTGGATGGAGCAAGTCATCCTTCCGTTGTCCCCCGAGTCTCGGTCTCGAATTCTAAACAGAGCCACTTCTGTCTCAGGGGAATTTTCAGGAATGGGACTGGTGAGTGATGAAATAGTTATTTCTGGGAAGTTATCATTAACATCCACCACCTCAATGGAGACAGAGCATCTTCCAGAAAGCCCCCCACCATCAGACGCATCTATTTCCAGCTCATATGAAGATCTTGTTTCAAAATCTAGTTTTTTAATTAGTCGAACTTCTCCTGAAAGGTTGTTTAGCTCAAAAGTTGTGCTTATTTCCTGAGAACTATAAAAATAGGAGTAGGATATCTCCCCATTTGTCCCAGTGTCTAAATCTCTAGCGGAGACCTTGATAACTAGCATGCCCACAGGGCTGTTCTCTGGAACCTGCACCTGGTAGAGTGTCTTTGCAAACTCAGGGGCATTGTCATTGATGTCCAAGACCAAGATGCGCACCTGGGCGGTGCCAGATCGGGGTGGAGAGCCTCCATCCAGCGCTGTGAGGGTTAATCTGAGCTCCGCCTGCTTCTCACGATCCAGCTCTTTATCTAGTACCAGTTCTGGGTATTTCCTACCATCGCCCCGGGTGCGGGTAGAAACATGGAAATGAGAGTTGGGACTGATACTGTAATTCTGGATGTTGTTGCTGCCCACATCCAAGTCCTGGGCTTTTTTCAGAGGAAACACGGTCCCCGGGGGGCTATTTTCTGAGATTTTCAGAGTCATTTCTCCTTCAGGAAACTCTGGAGAATGATCATTTATATCTCTCACCAGTAGCTCAGCTCGAAATACTCCCAATGGTTTTTTCAATAACACTTGGAAATGCATTACACATGGATCTCTGGGGCCACACATCTCCTCCCGATCCAGTTTCTCATTTAATATCAACTCCCCGGTCTGCAGATCAAGCTGCAAGCGGGGTTCGTTATCCTCAGAGACCACCCGGGCTCCCCGTGCTGCTAGCTCCCCCACTCCCAGCCCCAGGTCCTTGGCCAGGTTGGCCACAAACGAGCCACTCTCGGTTTCCTCCATCACGGAATAGCGACGAGATTCCCAGCTTGCCAGAGCCACCCCCAATAGGAGAAAGAAAATCAGGACTTGCCTTTGTTTGGGAAAGCACTCCCCTCCGGCCTCCATCTTTACTTCCACAAACTCCTTTCCAGAAACAGGGCCCAGCTCTACCTTAGGGACAGTGATGGATATCTCAGTTGGTTACCTGTCCGGAAATGTTGGTGAGTAGCATGATGTACTGGTCCTGAACTCTGCGTGCAGGCTTTTGTCTTCAGCTATAGATCGGAAGTAGAGTTCATAGCAGTTCCTGGGCTTGTTTTTTTAAAAAAAATTTAAGCCTTAGCCTGCAGCGCCACCATGCGTTGTCTTCCAAAAGAATCGCTATAATTGTATTCTCTGATAATCCAGCAGGCTCTTACGAGTTTGGAAACGGTTTGAAGGAGGCGATGTAATCAGAAAATCATGTAATTACAATTATTCATTCCTTCACTCAAAGAAGTGTTATTGGTATCTATGTACTAAGTTCTGATAGATCAGTGAACAACCCAAACATGATCCCTACTTTTTACAACCTGTAGTCTGGGTGAGGTGCTAGGAAAGTTGAGAAGTGAAAGAAGACAATAGGGATCAATCATGTTGTGAAAATAACAGTATATACCTATGTGATTTCTTAAAATTCTCTCAGCAAAAAGGATGAATTCCTCTAGATTTTCTTTCAAATTCTAGGCAGTAAATGTGACAGAACGGTAGTTCCCTTTGGTTGAATCACATCGAAGAAAAAGCTACCAGTTAATTACAGTTTATGTAATTATGATATCATTTTGACATAAGGTCAGAGAATTATGATTTTATAAAACTTTCAAACTATGGGAAAATGCATATGAGGGCACTTCCTATATCTCTTACCCTGCTTTTCCTCCTTAGCATTTATCTGATATAGCATACATATACATATTTAATTTTTTCTTTTCTGTGTCTTTCTTGTGCTTGAGATCTTTGTTTTGTTCATGTCCACATCTCCCAATATCTGGAACAGTCCCTGGCACATGGTAGATGCTCAATCAATATTTGCTTAACAGATCAATCAATAAATCACAATTAATTTTAAAGTTCTGATAGATGGAGTCTCCTCCTAATGTAGAAGTCCCCTTTTTTGCTGGGATCCTGGTACATTATATGAGCTGGATAAACAAAACATCATGTTCCCAAGTAGCCATTTTCTATGCTCTTTAGAAAAGTAATGTGCAATATTTCAGAATGATCTAAATTTTTTCATTAAATGGCAAAATACTCTGGCATCCCCTATGTAATGGAATAGATTCTAAAAAACAAACAAACAAAAAAAAAACAAAACATAACTAACAGGCTGTAAAGATCCTATAAATAAGGTATATATCTCTTTTAGAACACATTTTGCATTGTCAATGTTATTTCACACTAATGCTATTATGACAGTAATAATATTCAAAACTTTCTTACATAGGAGAATTTTCAAAGAATTTCCATAAGACACTCAAAAACCTGTAAAATTTTAAAATAGCCATCAGTTCTTCTCAAAATCATATATTTTAACCAAAGCTTGTGCTTGTCCCTGACAGACTACTAATATTCCACGAACTTTTGATCCCAAATATTATTATATTAATATAAAAACCCCAATTTAAAAATCTCCAATGAAGAGTAAAGTTCAATCCATGCAAGAATCTAAACATGCTTTTGACAAGGGAAAAATCCACTTAGCTATCATAATTAAAGGGAGATTTCTTAAAAGCGCACATACGTGTTTCCAAAAAGCCAAGGGAGAAAGCCAACTTGGAAGGTACTGGAAAATCTATAATGTTACTTTTTAGGCATCTCCTTTCTTCTTGTCTCTAAGTGCATTGACTTTCTGTTTTTGTTTCCATGTATTTAGCCAACATGATATCACTTTTTTGTTAAGTTCCTAACAGAAACTATTTTAGATCTGATTTCTAAAGCCATTTTTTAAACAAAAGAGATTTACTCCGCTTGGATTAGCAATACCACCTTTCTGATTGTCTGAAGACACAGAGGGAAATGGGTGAAATAAAATAAACATGGCTGCAACCATATACTTCTACTGAAGAGAGAAGTTTCCTGGAAATGATGGGGTGGGCTAGACAGACACCACAAGGGATCTAGCATTTAAATATCTTGAAATAATCTAATAATCTTTTGATAATACTCATATATATGATATGCTGAAGGTTGATATAGAGGAAAAGCCCTTAAGTATGGGAGAAATTGTAGCCTTTCTATTTAATACTACTGTGAAACAAAAACATGCATTTTTTGCAGACATTTCACCATTTAAAGATTTAAAACAGGTAGGCTTAATATCAGATTAAACAGAAGCTATACTAATACTTCATTATATTAATATCATGATGCTTTCTAAGTAACCACAACATCAAAAATTTAGAGTTTCCATATAACAATCAAATAGAGGATGGGGCTGGAGTCATCTTCAAATCAACAGTGCTTGATAATGAAAAGTTGATAAATTCAACACATGTTCATGACTTTTAAGTAATGCAATGAAGTTGAAAATTCTTTGTCTCCATCAAAATAGAAATGATAAAAAGAGTAAATATGAGTATATACTCAAAGAATATTTCTAATCCCCTTAATAGGAATATGGAATCAGCAAATCATCCAAGAAATTCTATATGGACCAAAAACAGTAACGGAGACCTATCATATTTAGAAAGAACCCAAATTCCCTCACCCAAGTTCCTAATTGAATCCAAAACTATTTACAAAATTTGAGTTTTCCTCCACACCATTCACAGACCTCTGTTGGGTAGAGACAACAGACCAAAAACTTAAATTCCCTGGTCCCAGATTCTCCCCCGACACACCTCGTACTGGTAGCTGTGCGACAGGGTCCCGGCGCCGCTGACGTCCACCAGGTGGCCCGCAAAGGGGCCCTCGGGCACCGGGCAGCCGCCCCCCGACGCCGCCCGGCTCCTCCGGCACAGCCGCACCGCCACGAACACCAGCACCGACAACAGGAAGAGCGACGACACCGACGCCAAGGCCACCACCAGGTAGACGGTGAGCGGGTCGGCCCGGGCCTCGGCCGCCGCCGCGTCCGGCAGCGGCAGGTAGGGCTGCGAGAAGCCGTCCACCAGCAGCACGTGCAGCGTGACGCTGGCCGACAGCGGCGGCTCGCCGTTGTCCTTGACCAGCACCACCAGCCTGTGCTGGACGGCGTCGCGCTCGCTCAGCGGCCTGGCGGTGCGCACCTCGCCGTTGTGCGCCCACACGCCGAACAGCCCGGGCTCCGTGGCCCTGAGCAGCTGGTACGACAGCCAGGCGTTCTGGCCCGAGTCGCCGTCCACCGCCACCACCTTGGTCACCAGGTAGCCCGCCTCGGCCGCCCTGGGCACCAGCTCGCTGCAGGGCGCCGAGCCGTTCTGCGGCGGGTACAGCACGAAGGGCGAGTTGTCGTTGGCGTCCACCACCAGCACGCGCACCAGCGCCTGGCTGCTGAGCGCCGGCGAGCCGCGGTCGGCCGCGCCCACGCGGAACTCGAACGCGCGCAGCGCCTCGAAGTCCAGGGACCTGAGCGCGAACAGCTGCCCGTTGTCCGCGTTGATGGACACCAGCGAGGCCAGGGGCAGCCGCGGGTCGTGCGGCGGCAGCAGCGAGTAGGTGACCTGCGCGTTGGCGCCCGAGTCTCTGTCCGTGGCGCTCACGCTGCCGATGTGCAGGGCGGGGCTGTTGTTCTCGCGCACCCGCAGGGTGTAGGCGCTTTGGCTGAAGGCCGGGGCGTTGTCGTTGACGTCGGACACCGTCACCGTTATGTTGTGCTGGGTTTTCAGCCTGGGGGTCCCCAGGTCAGTGATGGTGATGGTGATGTTGTACTCGGCCTGGCTCTCTCTGTCTAGCTCTCCTTCTGTTACTAGCTTGTAGAAATTCTCAACGGAAGGTTTCAGAGTGAATGGAACATTGTCCTGGATGGAACAAACCATCTCCCCATTGTCCCCAGAGTCTCGGTCTTGAATACTGAAAAGAGCTACTGTGGTCTCAGGGGAATTTTCGGGGATGGCGCTTATAAGTGAAGCCACCGTCAGTTCTGGGGTGTTGTCATTTATATCCACCACCTCTATTATGACAGTACATTTTCCAGAAAGACCAGCCCCATCAGAGGCCTTAATATCCAGCTCATATGACATAATTTTTTCAAAATCTAGTTCCCTAATTATTTTAATTTCTCCTGTGAGTTCATTAAGTGCAAATGTCCTACTAATCTCTTCATCACCGTAAAAAAATGAATAGAATACTTGGCCGTTTGTTCCTGTGTCTAAATCTCTAGCTGAAACAGTGACAATAAGAGATCCCAGAGGACTATTTTCCAGGATCTGCACACGATAGAGTGGCTGCACAAACTCAGGGGCATTGTCATTGATGTCCAAGATATCAATGAGGACCAAGGCTGTCCCAGTTTTGGGAGGAACTCCACCATCTACTGCCAGGAGAGTTAACCTAAACTCAGGCTGCTCCTCTCGATCTAGGGCTTTGTCCAGAACCAGTTCCGGGTATTTCCTGCCTTCACCGCTATTACGCGTAAGAACGTGGAAATGGGAGTTGGGATAAATGGTGTAGTTTTGAATATTATTGATACCTACATCCAAATCTTGTGCATTTTTCAGGGGAAACACAGTCCCTGGAAGAGTATTTTCCATTATTTTCAAAATCATTTCTGCTTCTGGGAACACAGGGGAATTGTCATTTATGTCAGTGACCAAAAGCTTATACCTATATACCTCTAAAGGTTCTTCCAGTAACACCTGGAATTGAAGTACACAAGGCTCAGTGGGGCCACACAGTTCCTCCCGATCCAGTTTCTCATTTACTCTCAAATCTCCAGTCTGAAGGTTCAGCTGAAAATATTTTTTGTCATTTGTAAAAATGATCCGAGCCCTCCGCCAAGAGAGCTCTTTTACCGCTAGCCCTATGTCCTTTGCTAGATTGGCCACAAAAGAACCACTCTCTGTTTCTTCAGCAATACGATAATCTTCCTGCTCCGCCCAAGTGTGAGCCAGCAAAACAAAGAGAAGAACTTGCCTTAGTCTAGGAAAGGGTTCCTTTTCAGCCTCCATTTCTCCAACGCCGAAAGTCTTTAGAATCCGAGTGCCTGTTTGGTCTTTAGGCAGTCCGCTCCGGGAGTCAATCCCTGCCGCAAGGTAATTCCGTAAAGAATTATCTTCTCTTACGTGTGTACGACTACCCGAGCAGTAACCATCCGCAGGTCTGTTTTTCGCAGCCTTAGCTTACAGCGCCACCATGTGTTGTACTTAAACCTAGTTTGCTGAAACCGCTACAAAACCTATCACACTTAACTTTGATTTACGCACACACAAAAACAAACCACAGATTATATATGGGATGGTTTATAAATAAAATGATAACTTCTGTTTTCCTATGAGATTATGAATGTGGAAATGGTGCCAGACACGTTGGGAAAGGATGCAAAAACAAAGCCAACTGTATTTGTTTATTCAACAAATGCTTATCAATTTCATGTTATATGTCAGGCACTGTACTAAGTGCTGGGAATACAAATACCTTCTCTGACCTCATGGAGTTTACAATATAATGTCTACTATATTGTATAATCTCTGCTCTCCAGGGAAATTGACTAGAAAATGATGTGTAGCTATCAGTCTATTCCTAAACAAAGAATATACATAATTAAACTCAACTCATTGCCAGCACAGTAGATGAAAAGATTCATTCACATGTTTCAGGAGTATAAACTTAAGTGATAGACCAGCTAGAACTAGTTTATTATGCAAACTCAATAGAAAGCTTAAGGGGTTGTGGATGACTTATTTGTAAATACTGTCTAAGGAGAATATCTCTGTACCTCTGTGAGCATGTTGTATTGACTTGTTCCATTGTCCAAAACAATTTATAAAGACATCTATATTTATTCCTAAAACCAAGATACTCACATGTTGAAGCAGAGATTCACTGAGATCTTGAAAAGTAGGATAGTCAAGCTCATAAAAATAAAGGGCTGACGCTAAAGTAATAAAGTGCAGAAGAAAATAAGTTGGAATCATCTGAAAGAGCAGGTAAAACTTATATCAAGTAAGGAAGACTGCAACCCATTTTTAGCAAGCAACTCACGTATTCCTTAGAGATAGCTTGAGATCCTGGCACCCTAGCATGAAACTGAAGTTCTTTTACATCTATTGATGGGAAAAATATCTGTAGTAGGGGGCCTGGGTCTCCCCAGCTGCATCAAACTTTAGCCAATATTTTAATAACGTTTAAATAATAGACACTATCATGTATTCTGGCACACTAATACCTAGCTAACTGGGAAAATAGCATGGGCTAAGTATAAAAATTGTGTTACATATTAGTTTAACTCTATTAAAGGTACAAATCACTCAAATCAACATTCTATTTTAGAATGTTTTCCTCTACATAGCGAAACAAATTGATTATGTAAACTCAAAATATGAGAACATGCTGTTGACAGTTAAAATCTAATAGATAATTTCCTTATAGAAAGGTCTTGGTCATGGACCAGACTCTTTATTATGGAATCAAACGTCCAAGAAAATGTGCCCTTCGTGTCCATGCAGTTTTTAAAATATTAATAGATAGAAGCTGGTACCTATGTCAGTAAGTGAATGGATCAAAATTAGTTTTTCATTCCCATCTGCATCTCCCAGATAAATTTTCTCTTTATTTTCTTTTCTAAGGAGAAAGTTTTATGTCCATATACTTGGCAGGAAGCTTGAATTTTTTTTCCTGAGTGTTCTAGTAATAGAGTATGTGTCAATCAAATTGCTATTAATGAAATCATGAATTAACCCATATAATCTATAAATTGGATTATTTCTAGATCCTGAAGATTTTACATTAGATGATAAAATAATTCTGCTCACATTGAACTCAGTTATTTTTAAAAGAGATGATAAGGAAGGTATGATGTATAAACATCCAAAAGAAAGAGAGAAGGAAGGTATGATGTATAGACATCCAAACAATAACAATTTCAGTGTTACTTTTTAAAACTAATCCTGGAGAACAAAATAAATGGAGGGAAACCTGTTAACAAAATATTCCATAAAATCTTTTGTAGTATCTTTCAGTTGAAAGAGCTCATAAATTGTTTACAAAATTAAGTTTTATAACAAAATTTTCTAGTATAGATTAGTTATCTCTAAGCTTGTACATTTTTTATTCCATTTATTGATTATGTTAATATTAAAAGCCTGCAATAACAGACCTAGGTTTTATGGTAAATAGTCTAATTGAGTACTCAAGATTGCATGTATCTTTTCTGACTCTTGGTTTCAAGAAGTGCACTCTCCCCATGATAGGTTAAATAAAGGAGTTTTATTATTAGGAAACTGGAGTTTTACTGTAGAGCTCAAGGACAATTAGACAATGGGGACTTAGGAACCCTAGAATCAGGAACTGACAGGTCTACAACCAAGCAACTCTTAGTCTCTTTTGTTTCTTAGGCTTCTGCCTCTACCACTCCCTTATTCCTTCTCATTTTCCTTCCATTTCTCCTTTCTTTCCTCCCTCTCTACATGCCATTCTGTGCTGCCAACCTACACAAGTAAAAACATGGCTACCTCAGCCCATACTTAATATTTATTTTCTAGTTACAAGCAATCAAGAAAAAAAAATAGATGAACTACATCATAATTACAAACTTAGGGACTTGGAGAATGTGACTATTCCTACTTTAATCAGGAGTCTATAACAAGACCAATAAAAAATGACCAAGAGAGGTAAAGAAAGGTAAAATAAACATCTCAGTAGTGATTACTTCCCTTGGGAAGTCTCAGGAAGTTCTCAGACAAAAGTGTGGGCTGGATATATATATTAATCCAAAAAGATTAGAATTTATTTTAATACAACATCTACCAGCAATACATACCATTCTCAAAATGTTTACAAAGAAAAATACCTAAGTGCATGGGGCACCTGGGTGGCTCAGTCGTTAAGCGTCTGCCTTTGGCTCAGGTCATGATCCCAGGGTCCCGGGATTGAGCCCCGCATGGGGCTCCCTGCTTGGCGGGAAGCCTGCTTCTCCCTCTCCCACTCCCCCTGCTTGTGTTCCCTCTCTCGCTGTGTCTTTCTCTGTCAAATAAATAAATAAAATCTTAAAAAAAAAAAAAACCTAAGTGCAGAAGAATTACTCTGAAGTATTTGGCAGAAAAGTAGAACGGCAAGATCGATTATGCTTTTTAAAAAAAATCTAAATAAGACATCTTAGAAACCATGCATGGTTTTTATTTATACCATGCATTTTCCTCTATCGAACATATAAAAACTGTTTCAGTGAGAGGATCTAGAGCTCAGAACACCCAAAGAATATGGCTGAGCCTAGTGTGCCATTAAGCTTGAAGGGAAAATGCTGTATATTTGAATAAGTTACTTGAGGTTGCATTTTGGAAGAAAGATCAAGCAAATCCTAGCCTCCCTTAGTTTTTTCCACAGTTAGTATAAAAAAGAGCAGGAAGCAAATCATTAAAACTTCTGAAAATTCTAAGTAAAATGAAGTTACCCAAAACAAAGAATTTTACATTACAATGAATACATTTTACAAAGAAATAGCGCTCATTATAAAAGTTCTGCACAATAATCAAATTCCTAAATGAACTCAAAGCCATTCATAAAAGTGTGGCTTTCCTCCATTTTACGTTCCGGGGGAGGGAGGTTGGGGATCGCTGGTTTAAGGAACTTGAACTCTCTGGTCCCAGATCCTCCCGTCAGACACACCTCGTACTGGTAGCTGTGCGACAGGGTCCCCGCGCCGCTGACGTCCACCAGGTGGCCCGCAAAGGGGCCCTCGGCCACCGGGCAGCCGCCCCCCGACGCCGCCCGGCTCCTCCGGCACAGCCGCACCGCCACGAACACCAGCACCGACAACAGGAAGAGCGACGACACCGACGCCAAGGCCACCACCAGGTAGACGGTGAGCGGGTCGGCCCGGGCCTCGGCCGCCGCCGCGTCCGGCAGCGGCAGGTAGGGCTGCGAGAAGCCGTCCACCAGCAGCACGTGCAGCGTGACGCTGGCCGACAGCGGCGGCTCGCCGTTGTCCTTGACCAGCACCACCAGCCTGTGCTGGACGGCGTCGCGCTCGCTCAGCGGCCTGGCCGTGCGCACCTCGCCGTTGTGCGCCCACACGCCGAACAGCCCGGGCTCCGTGGCCCTGAGCAGCTGGTACGACAGCCAGGCGTTCTGGCCCGAGTCGCCGTCCACCGCCACCACCTTGGTCACCAGGTAGCCCGCCTCGGCCGCCCTGGGCACCAGCTCGCTGCAGGGCGCCGAGCCGTTCTGCGGCGGGTACAGCACGAAGGGCGAGTTGTCGTTGGCGTCCACCACCAGCACGCGCACCAGCGCCTGGCTGCTGAGCGCCGGCGAGCCGCGGTCGGCCGCGCCCACGCGGAACTCGAACGCGCGCAGCGCCTCGAAGTCCAGGGACCTGAGCGCGAACAGCTGCCCGTTGTCCGCGTTGATGGACACCAGCGAGGCCAGGGGCAGCCGCGGGTCGTGCGGCGGCAGCAGCGAGTAGGTGACCTGCGCGTTGGCGCCCGAGTCTCTGTCCGTGGCGCTCACGCTGCCGATGTGCAGGGCGGGGCTGTTGTTCTCGCGCACCCGCAGGGTGTAGGCGCTTTGGCTGAAGGCCGGGGCGTTGTCGTTGACGTCGGACACCGTCACCGTTATGTTGTGCTGGGTTTTCAGCCTGGGGGTGCCCAGGTCAGTGACGGTGATGGTGATGTTGTACTCGGCCTGGCTCTCTCTGTCCAGTGGTAGCTCTGTTACCAGGGTATAGAAATTCTTGAAGGTAGGCTTCAAGAGAAAAGGGAGGTCATCCTGAATGGAGCACACCATCCTCCCGTTGTCCCCAGCATCTTGGTCTCGTACGCTAAAAATAGCGACCACCATTTCAGGTGACGAATTTTCAGGTATGGGGCTGGTAAGAGATGTCATGACTATTTCTGGTGCGTTGTCATTCACATCCACAACCTGAACTAAAATTGCTGATTTTCCGGAAAGGCTACCCCCATCAACGGCCTGAATATTTATTGTATATGACTGAATTAACTCGAAATCCAGAAGCGCTTTTAAATGGATTTCACCAGAAATTGGATGGATTTCAAATGTTTTCCGTATGTCTGTGGAGACGTGGGAAAATGAGTAAGATAGTTCTCCATATATTCCCGCATCCAAATCTGTAGCAGACACCCTGACGACCAGGGAGTCCACAGGGCTGTTTTCTGGTACCTGAACCTCATAGACAGGCCTCTCGAACTCTGGAGCATTGTCATTGATATCTAAAACCAAAACACGAACCAGTGTAGTTCCAGACCTGGGCGGAGACCCGCCATCCAAGGCTGTTAGCGTTAATCTAAACTCCGGCTCCTTTTCTCGATCCAAAAATTGGTCCAGTAACAGCTCTGGGTATTTTCTGCCATCATCACTGGCTTGTAATTTAAGGTGGAAATAAGGATTGGGACTTAATGTATAGTTTTGGACACCATTCTTTCCTACATCCAAGTCCTGAGCACTGTCCATTTGGAATGAGGTTCCTGGAGCAGTACTTTCTGAGATTTTCAGAAGTATGTGTTTGTCTAGGAAGGCAGGAGTATGATCATTTATGTCTTTAACCCAAAGTTCAGCCCAAAAAAATTGTAAAGGATTTTCAAATAATACCTGGAAATGCAATATACATGGCTCTGTGAGATGGCAAAGTGCCTCCCGGTCGAGTTGCTCATTTAAGAGCAAGTTGCCAGTCTGCTGATCCAACAGTAAATATGGTTTATAGTCGTCAAAGATGACTCGTGCCCCCCGTGCAACCAAATCTTCCACACCTAAACCTATGTCTTTCACCACATTGGCTATAACGGAGCCGATTTCCATTTCCTCTGCCACAGAATAGCGCCAGGGCTCTGAACACACCAAAGACCCTCCCAGGAAAACAAAGAAAAGCAGCACTTGCCTTATTCGCTGATGGCGCCTCTCTCTTGGCTCCATGGCTCCTTAGCCAAACGTGTTTCTGCAGAAATGTTTCAACTCAGTCGCAAACAGCTCCTAAATTGCTCCTTTCATCTATCAGCCTGGACCACTGGGGATCTATAGACTTGTAATCCCGTCACGAGGGTGTTGTTGGCTCCCTAGCTTTCTCTTGAAACCCTCTTTTCCCCTTCCTGCTTCTCCTGTGCTCTCAGTTCCACTGATTAATGGAGACCAGAGCATTGGATAGTACAAAAAAAGTCCCCATCTTATCCTGCAGCGCCACCACGCGACTCTGCAGCTTCTCAGGTTTTAAACAGTCAAATAAGTTTGGGACAAAATATTAATTTATTTTGTGTATTTGTTGATTAATTTAAATTACACTTTCTCCGGGGTGCCTGGGTGGCTCAGTCATTAAGCGTCTGCCTTCGGCTCAGGTCATGATCCCAGGGTCCTGGGATTGAGCCCCCGCATCGGGCTCTCTGCTCAGCGGGAAGCCTGTTCTCCCTCTCCCACTCCCCCTGCTTGTGTTCCCTCTCTCGCTGTGTCTCTGTCAAATAAATAAAAAAAATCTTTAAAAAAAATTGAACAAACTAGATCCCAGTTTAGTTGTAGAAAAGATCTATTTTGCAGACCCAGGCCAACCAGGGGCATAATAATAAATATTTTATTCATCCATTCATTACTTTGTCTAGCAAATATTTATTGACCATATACTTGTGCTAGGAATGGTAGTGTTAGGAATAGAGTGGTAAGCAGTTTCTGTCCTGAGAGATGGAGGCAGAAAGTGATTACACATTTAAAAATAGAACATAATGAGGGATGCCTGGGTGGCTCAGTCAGTTAAGCATCCAACTCTTTATTTCAGCTCAGGACATGATCTCAGGGTCATGAGACCCTGCTGAGCATGGAGCTTGCTTAAGATTCTCTCCTTCCCTCTTCCTCTGCCCCCCCAAAAACAAAAATAAATTAAAACTTAAAAAAATGGAACATAATGAATACCATGATAGCAAAAGTTCATGCTATTCTAAGAGCATAGATAAGGGTCATCTAACCAGCATTTGGAAGTACAGAAAAGACTTTTCTGGAACAAAAAATGGGTGTTGGGTAAAATTTCCAGATAATCCCAAAATATGATTGTGCAAATCTGAGCTGAGAGAAGTGTTTTTGGAAGAACTGAAATAGGATCAATATGGCTAAGCTATAGAGCAAGAGGAAAGAAATAAGAAATGAGATTGGAGAGATAAGCAAATAATTTTGTAAGCCCTTCCAAGGCATTTGGAACTCTACATCAATGGAAATGCAAGATTATTAAAGGCTTTTAAATAGAAAAGTAGATGACATTGACCTCATCTAGAAATGCAGTAATAGTCTTATATTAAAATGATAAAGATACAGGATGTGGTGACAGATTAGACATGGAGGGAGTGGGATAAGAAGAAGTGAAAAGAAATGTACCTTTTTTTCAGGCTCAGGGAACTAAGTGAGTGTTGGTGCTATTAACTAATAGAGGAAACAGGAAAAGGAGAAGAGAGGAAGAAGTATAGAGCTGGAGAGGATGTTTAGTTTTAAGGGAGGGAGCATTTAAATTTAAAACATGTTGAGTTTGAATTGTCCATAGAGCATCCCATATAAATAGTTATATAAATGATCTCCCATTACATAAATGAAATTGAGAAAAGAGGTTTGAGCTGCAGAGACAAATTTAGGATTTATTGGTATAAATGGTGGTTGAAGCCCTTCAAGAAAGAAGGTAAGTTGTAAATTAAGAGGAGTATGCTTGATTTTGTGATTTCAGAGATGATGTAGCTCTAAGAGACTACCATCTCCAGAAAGTGGCCATGGTCTTAGGTGACTAAGACTAGAGTATAAGTGAATGTCACCAGAGAAGAAGAAGGCTAGAAACAGAGATAGGTCAAACTCCTAGACCCAGAATTGTGGCAAAGGATAGACAGAGTAAAACTGTAAGAAGTTATATTTGAGAAATCAAATGTCTTCACACCACTTCTCTCCTATGATCTTGTTTAATTTAAAGCCAAACTGATATCTCTCATTTGATTCTCTCATTTGATGACTCTTAAGGCAGGAAGATTTTCTAATTTCTTTCAGCATATTGAAGATATCTTGCTTTTAATTTCCAGTGCTACTGCTGAGAAATTGTCAGCATGGAACATAGCTGTCTGTCTAACTGCCACGTGTTTAAAGATTATATGTCTTTTCCCTATGCCTTTTCATTTAAAAAATTCTCTTTGTTTTTGGCTTTTTGAAACTACACAATGATGTTTCCAGGCGTGTTTATCTTTTATTTATCCTGTCAGGTTTATCTGAGTCTCTTGAATCTGTGTGTTGACATTTTAATCAATTCTGGAAAAATCTCATATATATATATGAATTTTTTTTTAAGTAGGCTCCACGCCCAACATGGGGTTTGAACTCATGACCCTGAGATTAAGAGTCGCATGCTCCAATGACTGAGCCAGCCAGGTGACCCTACAATATTTTTCAAATATTGCTTCTGATCCTGTCTTAAACTTTTTACTCTGTCCTATGTTTCTAACCATCTCCTCCATATTTTTTCATCTTCCAAATTCTCTCAGCTGTATGCTAGATATATTCTGACCTTTCACTTCACAAATTATTTATTCAGTTATATCTACTTTCTCATTAAACCTTTTATTCAATTTTGATTGAATTTAAGTTTTGGTTATATTTTTTAGATCTAGGAGTTCTATTTGGTTCTTTTTTTTTTTTTTTCCAAGATTTTATTCATTTATTTGACAGAGAGAGAGAGCACAAGCAGGGGAGCGGCAGGCGGGGGATGGGGGAGAGAAGCCAGCTCTCAGCTGATCAGGGACCTCGATGCAGGGCTTAAACCCAGGACCCTGGGATCATGACCTGAGCCAAAGGCAGACGCCCAACTGACTGAGCCACCCAGGCGCCCCTATTTGGTTCTTTAATAATCTATCACATTTCTTATTCTCTTTACATCTTTAAGCATAACTTTTATTTCAATTAAAGTGTTTAGCATATTATTAGATTATGTCTGCTAATTAAAATGTTTGAAGTATATTTCTGTATTCTGATTTTTTTTCTGTTGGCTCTCACTCATGGTGTCATGTTTCCTTGTGTATTCAGCTATCTTTGTGGTCAAGTTAAGAATATAAAACTTATTTATATGAATATTTTTAGCCTTAGGTTGAACTTTCTTTTATAGAAGGCCTGCATTTGGTTCCATCAGAATCTGGAAGCACTACTTTTGTCAACAACCATGTTAAATCAAGTTCAGTGCTAAAAAATCAAATTCAGGGCTGAAATTCCACACAAGAGTTCATCCATTTCCCGTTTACTTTCACCTTAAAGGAGTAGTTCTTAGGGATCCATATTTATTAATGCAAGGGTCTTCTATGAACTTTACTTTATTATGCTTTTATTTCCTCCCTTATTATATAAACCATCAAAATAGAGGTTTACACTTCCCAGGATTCCAAATATTCTAGGGGAAAAGTAGATTTTAAGCTCATTTATCTCTCTGGATTACCCTGAGACATTAATTGTGACCTGATAATATATTAGTGTCTTATTAGCTAATTGTTTTCAATGGAAGCATGGGTCTACACAATCTGTACCATCCTTACTACAAATAAGTCTCAATGAGACTTGTCTCAAAATTACAAGTAAACTCTTAGCTTTCTAGAGTATGGGCAATTGATCTCAAGAAGATAGAGAAATAATATGCATTTTTTACCAACTTCAACTGATCAATGCTAAATCAACCCTATAATGCTGCAATCAACTTAAACAATCTCTTCAAAGAGACAATTTCTGTCATTGACATTGGTATAGCTCCCACTTCTCTCTGCATTCTTTATTCTCCTATATATAAACACAACTTCTTTCCCACATCTGTTCCTTCTTCTCTCCTCCCAATATGTTTATTTATATATTTGTACAAATATAAGATAGTATGTATTATATGGACATATAGAGCACTGTTCTATAAATCTTAGTATCTTTCTTCCTTTTAAAACATTTGGGATTTATCCATGTGGTTTTATATACACCTAGTTCACTCCTTTTGATAATACTGCATAATACACCTTCAGAAACATTTTCCACATTTCAGTTATCAGTTGCTTTACTGATGGATATGTAGGGTTGACTCCTATTCTTTGCTCTCCCAAGATGAACATTCTTATGCATGTCATTTGTGAAGCTGTGAAAGAAATTATTTGGCTTATACACTTGAAACTAATATAATATTGTGTGTCAACTATACTTCAATTAAAAAAAAAAAAAGAATTTTCTGGCTTATATACCCCAAAGTAGAATTGCTGGATCACAGGGTATGTTCACTCTAAATTTCACTAAATACAATTAAAAATCTCTCAAGGTGGGCTGTACATGTGATTTCCTATTGTTCCACTTGATATTATGCAAATGTCTCATCTTTACTAATGCTATGGGTATAAAGTAGTGTCTTATTTTAGTATGTTTTTCACCAACTAATGAGGTCAAGCATCATTTCATGTTCTTTTCAGACTTCGTTTTCCCTTTTTTGAATTTCCTTTCCCTTTTATCCTTTAAAAAAAACCTTACAGGCTCTCTGACTTTTTGATTTTTGCTAATCTGCAACAGTTACTTGAATAATCTGAATATTAATCCTCCTCAGTTGAACTGCTCCAAGTATCTTCTCCCTGCCTTCTGGCTTGCCTATGTTATCTTCTGGTTTTGAGGTAGTAATATTTGTCAATTTTTATCTTTATTGTTTGTATAAAGCTTTAAGAAATTCAAACTGATAGTAAGGTTATAAAGATATTTTTACCTAGGTTTATTACATTTTCTCAATTAAAATACTTTAACTTCACCTCTTAGATCCATAGAAAGTTTATTTTTATATGGCATGAGATGAGGATTTTCTTTATATAGTGAGCCAATTTTCCCAAGAACATTTGCTAAGTGATATGTCTTGCCCCTAAACCCAGTGATTTTGACACCTCCTCTATCACCACCACATCCTGTTATATAAGAGGATTTGACCCTGGATTCTGTTCTATATGGTAGTCTACAAGTCTCTTCCTAAATTATTCAAATAGGATATTCTGTTTTTCTCTATTCTTTTCTTTTTAAAAAAGATTTTACTTATTTATTTGAGAGAGAGAGAATGAGAGAGAGAGAGCACAAGAGAGGGAGGGTCAGAGGGAGAAACAGACTCCCCACTGAGCAGGGAGCCCGATGAGGGACTCCATGCGGGACTCGATCCAGGGACTCCAGGATCATGACCTGAGCCCAAAGCAGTCACTTAACCAACTGAGCCACCCAGGCGCCCCTATCTATTCTTTTTTTAAATGTTTATTTATTTTAGAGAGAGAGAGCGGGGAGGGGCCGAGGGAGAAAGAGGAGAGGGAGAGAATCTTCAAGCAGATTCCCTGCTGAGCGCAGAGCCTGACATGGGGCTTGATCCCTGGACCCTGAGATGATGACCTAGCTGAAATCAAGAGTCTTATGCCAAACCAACTGAGCCACCCAGGTGCCCCTGTTCTTATCTATTCTTTTTTTTTTTTTTTTTTTAGATTTTTATTTATTTATTTGAGAGAGAGAGAGAGAGAGGATGAGACAGAGAGAGAGGATGAGAGAGAGAGAGAGCATGAGAGGGGGGAGGGTCAGAGGGAGAAGCAGACTCCCCGCTGAGCAGGGAGCCCGATGTGGGACTCGATCCCAGGACTCCAGGATCATGACCTGAGCCGAAGGCAGTCGCCCAACCAACTGAGCCACCCAGGCGCCCCTGTTCTTATCTATTCTTATTAGTGCATAAGAAGCATAAGATTTACTTCTTATGAGTCTGAGGGATTAAGAGGGCCCAAACATTCTTTTTCAAGATTTTATTGTTTAAATATCTATTTATATGAAATTCTCACAGCCAGTAAGTATCTACTGCAACACAAAATAAAACCAGTAAATATTTCATGAAGAAAAAAAAAGATTCCTAGGGAAATTGGAATTTGTTGCACCCATTTCTCAATGTCAAATTCTATTTTATTGCATCATCTAGCCTATAATATCTAATTTTATGAGAAAAATTACAAAATGTAAGGTACACTAGTTATATATCCATGCTACATTATAGCTATGAAAATCTCTACCTATAATCTTCCATTAAACTGTCTACTTAAATATTAGGGACATAATCTGTAACACCCTAAGATATCTATAAACCATAAATACAGACCCATTCCTTCTTTTGGATATCAGAGAGAGGCCACAAAGTATTAAGGATTACAAATCAATGGAAAAGTGAACCTAATTCATTTCTTTAACATTCTGAATTTTCATTTCAATTTAAGAAGTTTTTATATGTACTCTTCTGATAGTTATTTTACTCAGAATGACACTATGAACTACGTTCTAGTTAAGTCATGACCAATATAAAATAATAGAAATTTAAACTAGTAAACAGGGTATTGAAAAAAAACAAAATAGCCGTATCAAGGCCCACAGCATTATAAATTTCCTTCCCCATAAAGCATAACAACAACAAAGGAAAAATACTTAAGAAATCAATAATTTTCAATATGATCACTTTTATTTTGTCACAGTGAATTTTTGAAAGACACTATAAGACAAAAAGCAAGTAAATAAGGTTTTCTAGTACTAAATATGGAGAGGTATCTTTTTTTTACACTTTATGATGAAAATGTGCGAAGTGAGTAGTACAACAAAAATCTAATATACTTCCACCCAGATCCAAAAGCATTTTTTATTTTTGCTTTCTGCTTTGATAAAATACCTAGAAGTAAGTTACATATATTGTGGCATTCGCTCTTAATACTGCAGTTTGTATCTCCAAATAATTAGTAACATTGTCTTGCCTAACAATGCCATTATCACAACAAAAAATTAGGAACAACTCCGTTAATATAACATTTTTGGCCAAACAATTAAAGAAAAAAACAAAACAGACAACACACAGATTACATTTCCACTTCATTATGGCCGCTCATAAAGATTTGTGAGGAGAGCACGAGAAATGATAATGCATGCAACTATAGTCCAACCTAATATCCATTACAGATTGGCAAAAAAGTATCCACACGTTGTCAAGAATAACAAAAGATTCAAAGTTTAAAATAAATTATTTTATTGAATGTTGAATCCAAAACTATTCCTAAAGTTCTCATTTACCCCTATATTTCTACCAGTGTCAGGGACTGGAAGGCTGGGCATAATGGGCTTCAAGAACTTGAACTCACCGGTCCCTGAGTCTCCCGTCAGACGCACCTCGTACTGGTAGCTGTGCGACAGGGTCCCCGCGCCGCTGACGTCCACCAGGTGGCCCGCAAAGGGGCCCTCGGCCACCGGGCAGCCGCCCCCCGACGCCGCCCGGCTCCTCCGGCACAGCCGCACCGCCACGAACACCAGCACCGACAACAGGAAGAGCGACGACACCGACGCCAAGGCCACCACCAGGTAGACGGTGAGCGGGTCGGCCCGGGCCTCGGCCGCCGCCGCGTCCGGCAGCGGCAGGTAGGGCTGCGAGAAGCCGTCCACCAGCAGCACGTGCAGCGTGACGCTGGCCGACAGCGGCGGCTCGCCGTTGTCCTTGACCAGCACCACCAGCCTGTGCTGGACGGCGTCGCGCTCGCTCAGCGGCCTGGCCGTGCGCACCTCGCCGTTGTGCGCCCACACGCCGAACAGCCCGGGCTCCGTGGCCCTGAGCAGCTGGTACGACAGCCAGGCGTTCTGGCCCGAGTCGCCGTCCACCGCCACCACCTTGGTCACCAGGTAGCCCGCCTCGGCCGCCCTGGGCACCAGCTCGCTGCAGGGCGCCGAGCCGTTCTGCGGCGGGTACAGCACGAAGGGCGAGTTGTCGTTGGCGTCCACCACCAGCACGCGCACCAGCGCCTGGCTGCTGAGCGCCGGCGAGCCGCGGTCGGCCGCGCCCACGCGGAACTCGAACGCGCGCAGCGCCTCGAAGTCCAGGGACCTGAGCGCGAACAGCTGCCCGTTGTCCGCGTTGATGGACACCAGCGAGGCCAGGGGCAGCCGCGGGTCGTGCGGCGGCAGCAGCGAGTAGGTGACCTGCGCGTTGGCGCCCGAGTCTCTGTCCGTGGCGCTCACGCTGCCGATGTGCAGGGCGGGGCTGTTGTTCTCGCGCACCCGCAGGGTGTAGGCGCTTTGGTTGAAGGCCGGGGCGTTGTCGTTGACGTCGGACACCGTCACCGTTATGTTGTGCTGGGTTTTCAGCCTGGGGGTGCCCAGGTCAGTGACGGTGATGGTGATGTTGTACTCGGCTCTTGTCTCTCTGTCCAGTGCTTTTTCCGAAACTAGAGTGAAAAAGTTCTTGAAGGTTGGTTTCAGGAAAAAGGGGAGCTCATCCTGAATAGAGCAAACCATCTTCCCATTATCCCCAGCGTCTTGGTCTCGGACACTAAAAAGAGCAACCAAAGTCTCTGAGGCGTTCTCTGGAATTGACTTCGTAAATGATGAGATGGTCACTTCTGGTGGATTATCATTTATATCTATTACTTTAACCAGAAGAGTACATTCTTCTGAAAGACCCCCACCATCTGTTGCCTGAATATTTATAGTGTAGAACTGTATTACTTCAAAATCCAGGCATGATCTCAAATGAACTTCCCCAGATACTGGATTGATTTCAAATGTTTTACGAATATCTTCTGATGCATGCAAAAATGTGTATGATATTTTCCCATAATTTCCTGCATCCAAATCATTAGCAAAAATGGTGATAATCCAGGCCCCAATGGGTGTGTCCTCCAGAACATGCACTTCATAGAGCCTCTGAGCAAACTGAGGGGCATTGTCATTGATGTCCAAGACCTTGATGAGAACCAAAGTTGTTCCAGACCTGGGTGGAGATCCACCATCCAGTGCTGTGAGTGTTAATGTGAGCTCAGACTCCTCCTCATGATCTAATGCTCTGTCCAGGACCAGTTCTGGGTACAACTTTCCATCGCCGTTGTCTCGGATTTTAATGTAGAAATGAGAATTGGGGCTAATTGTGTAGTTTTGGAGACTGTTCGTTCCTACATCCAAATCTTGGGCACTCTCCATTAGGAATGTGGCTCCAATACTGGTACTTTCTGATATTTTAATAAGTATTTGCTTGTCTAGAAACATAGGGGAGTGATCATTTATGTCTTTGACATGCAGTTCAGCCCGAAAAAACTGTAAAGGCTTTTCTAGTACCATCTGAAAATGCAGCACACAGGGCTCAGTGGAGCCACAGAGCTCTTCTCGGTCCAGTTTCTCATTTAGGAGCAAATCCCCCGTCAGTAAATCAAGTTGTAAGTGCTTTTCGTTATCATCCGACACTACCCGGGCCTCCCGTGATGATAGCTCCTCCACCCCAAGCCCTAGATCCCTTGCAAGATTGGCCACAAAAGAACCAACTTCTGTTTCCTCTGCCACAGAATATCGCAGAGATTCAGGACCTGCCTGAGATAATCCCAGCAAAACAAAGAGAATCAGGACTTGCCTTTTCCGCAGAGCTAGCTCCCCTTTGATCTCCATGGTTCCTTCCAGCAGCCTCTTTTGCAGAAAAGATTTTCAGCCCTGATTTTGGAAGCTGAAACTCAATTTTTAAAAAATAAGAACCTCCCCCCCCGGAGGGTATATAGCCCTCCAGCAACTTTAGTAGATGAAGCTCCTTTACTACCTCTCTTTTCAGTGGCTTGGACTGGTCTCTGTTCCCCTGAATGACGAAGCCCACAGTGTTGTCCATGCACTAATTTCATCTTATCCTACAGCGCCACCATGTGTTTCTATGACTTTTTTTCAGTAAAAAAAAATTTTTTTTTCTTTGAACAAATAATTCATGAATACAGCTGGAGTATTTTAAAGCAAATCCCGGACATCATATATCTTTACCTCTAAATACTTCACCAAGTATCTCTAATAGAGAAAGACTTTAAAATATAATGGTACCACTATTACAATCAACAAAGTTAGCAATAATTCCTTGATATAACTTATACCCAGTCTGTATTTGGTTTTCCTCATTTTTCTCTAAAACGTTTTTTAGTGTTGGTTGGTTTGAATCAGGATCCAAACAAGATCTATACAGGGCATGTAATTTGTGCTGTTTTGAATGCTGACAAGACTCTAGTAAGATGTCCTGAATTGAAGAGGTTTGGGGGGGGGGCAGTTGTTCTGAACTGAAGAAATATGTCCTGAACTGAAGAAATAATATTTTATTTAGACCATTTCTTTTTTAAGTAACTTTTTAAAAAAGATGTTTATTTATTTATTTGAGAGAGAGAGATCACAGAGGCAGAGGGAGAAGCAGACTCGCTGCTGAGTAGGGAGCCAAGGAGGGGCTGGATCTCAGGATTCTGACATCATGACCTGAGCCAAAGGCAGATGCTTAACCAACTGAGCCACCCTGGTGCCCCTAGGCGATTTCTTGAGAATTTCAAATATATGCTCTCCTCCACTCTTGTAAATACTTTTGAATTCAGTCAATTATAGTTAGTAATGTCATTACTTTTTTCACTTACAGATTTTTTAAACACCCATGTAAGAATATGGAATAAATAAGATAGATTTAATCCTTGCCTTTATGGAGTTCACTGGCTAAAAATTTGGCAGACAAGTAATTGAAATATTTCACAATGTATGCATAAGTAAAGAGTAATACAGGGCACCTGGGTGGCTCAGTTGGTTGGGCGACTGCCTTCGGCTCAGGTCATGGTCCCGGAGTCCTGGGATCGAGCCCCACATCGGGCTCCTGGCTCGGCAGGGAGCCTGCTTCTCCCTCTGACCCTCTCCCCTCTCATGCTGTTTCTCTCTCTCTCTTTCTCAAATAAATAAATAAATAAAATCTTAAAAAAAAAAGAGTAATACAGAAATATCTAGAAGAGCCATCTTGTACCTAGGAGGCAGCATAGCACATGAACATGGATTCTGGAACCAAAATATTTCCATTTAGATTCCTAGTTCTACTACTCACTGTCTTCAGTCTTGGAGATACTACATTACAATTATGTAGCCTGTTTCCTTACCGGTAAAATAGGGGTGAAAATGGTAGGATTATAGGATTATTATCTAATTATCTAATGAACTAATATTTACAAAGTTCTTAGTAAGTGCTAATTAAGTATCTATTAAAAAATAAATAAAATCTAGCTCAGATTTTTGAACAGCAGTAAAAGCTTTCCTAAGGTAGTAAGCTGTAAGTTGTGATCTGACAGGAGGAGGAGTGTTTCAGGCAGACATTTTGAAGAACAGAGAGAAGCTAAATATGCCTTGAACTTTAAACGACAGAAGGGAAGAATTTAAAAATGAGACTGGGGGGCGCCTGGGTGGCTCAGTTGGTTAAGCGACTGCCTTCGGCTCAGGTCATGATCCTGGAGTCCCGGGATCGAGTCCCGCATCGGGCTCCCTGCTTGGCAGGGAGTCTGCTTCTCCCTCTGACCCTCCTCCTTCTCATGCTCTGTGTCTCTCATTCTCTCTCTCTCTCAAATAAATAAATAAAATCTTTAAAAAAAAATAAAATAAAAAAATAAAAAATAAAAAATAAAAATGAGACTGGGAAAAAAGGGTGAGGACATAAATGATTATACAGGTTGTATCACAAATTAAAACTTTTATTTTATGGGTAACTAAAATATGGTGTAGGATTTTAAACATTTGATTAATATGATTTCACCTGCAGTTTTTAAAAATCAGTTTAGAAGAAGTATAGAGAATCTATTTCAGGAGGAATGACTGGAATCAGAGACACCAGTTAGGAGATAATGGTAGCCCAGTTAAGGGTAATGCTGGTGTGGATGGAGAGAAGAGGGATGATTAGAAAGAGACTTAGGATCTGGTGACTGATGGGTTGCATGGGGAGAAAAAGAGGAAAGACACGAGGATGATTAACACGCCTCTGGATTGGACAACTGGATGGATAGTCATGTCATTTTCTAAGACAAGGAACACTGAGGAACAAAAAAGATTGAAGTGAAAAAAGATGAAGTCAATTTTGGATATGCTGATATTGAGGTAAGTGCCTCTGGGATATATGTATGTGTGTTCTCACATGCATGTGCCTATGTAGAGTAGTATGTATGTACATATATAACTGAAGCATAGGATATAAACTGGGGAAGATATGGACTTTGGGTTTCACCAGCATATATATGGTAATTGAAACTGTGAGAACTCTAAGATAACCAGGCAAAAGTATGTCAGGTAACAATTGAAGAGGCTCAGCATAGAACTCTGAAAAAAATACCTTCACTAGAGGAAAGAGGAAATAAAGTATCTTTAAAAAGACAAAGAAGGCCCTGGGTTCAGAATAATGAAACCAAAAGCAAATAGCATTTCAAGGAGATGAGGAAGATCAACGGTAGTAAATGCTTCAGAAACCGCCCCCCAAAAATGGACGTTAAAATGGTTGATTGGATTAAGAGGATGGTCATTGTGGAGGGTTCTAATAGATACCTGCCAAAATCTGTTCCCTTTAGAGTAATAGCATTGTATGCAGGCACATGACTACTCATAGATTGCCTGTCCCAGTCTCCCTTGTAGTTAGGTATTGAACTGAATTAAGTTCTCACTAATATTGTGAACAGAATTTTTGTTTGCCATTCCTAGGTCTAGAATAGAAGACATCTGGATGGGTTTCCTCCCTCCCAGCCAACTAGAACCTAGATGTGGCAGTGATGAGGCTACAGTCATGCAGATTATGACATTGCAGTTACTTGCAACAAAATTTGGTTCTGGAAGGATTGTAATGAGCAAAGTTGGCTCCTCTACCCAGTCATTTACTGTTAGAAGGAGATACACACTTTTGAACTATTGAAGGAGATACACACTTTTACAAGCCACTGGGTAGTTATATTGCTTTGTTCAGCAATATAACCTTACCCAACTTTTACAGAAAACTTCAGTCACCTTTACAAGAGCAGTTTCAGGTCATGATCTTGGGGGTCATGAGATCAAGCTCCACATAGGACTCTGTGCTCAGTGCAGAATCTGCTTGAGATTCTCTCCCTCTCCCTCTGTCCCTCCCCCCCCCACTTGTGCTCTCTCTCTAAAATAAATAAATAAAATCTTTAAAAAATAAAGTGTACAATGCAATGGGTTTTAGTGTATTTCCAGATTTGTGCAATTATCACCACAGTCTAATTTCAGAACATCATGCCAAAAAGAAGCCTCTTACTCGTTAGCCACTCTCCATCCCCTACCCTCCCTACAGCTGTAGGCAACTACTAATCTGCTTTCTATCCCTATAGATTTGCCTGTCCAGAACATTTCCTATAGATGGGATCATACAATGTAAGATATTTTGCAACTGGCTTCTTTCACATAGAGTAATGATTTTGAGGTTTGTCCATGTTGTAGTCTGTATCAGTACTTCATTCCACTTTGGTGTTGAATAATAACAATCCCATTGTATGGAGACACCATATTTTATCCATTCATCAGTTGATGGACATTTGGGGTGTCTCCACTTTTGGTAATATTATGAATAATGCTACTAAACTGCATGTATACAGTTTTTGTCCATGTGTGAACATATGCTTTTATTTCCTGTTTTATTATGTTAATCACCATACATTACATCATCATTAGTTTTTGATGTAGTGTTCCATGATTCATTGTTTGCGTATAACACCCAGTGCTTCCTCTTTAATACCCATCACCGGGCTAACCCATCCCCCCACCCCCCTCCCCTCTAGAAACCTCAGTTTGTTTCTCAGAGTCCATAGTCTCTCATGGTTCGTCTCCCCCTCCGATTTCCCCCACCTTCATTTTTCCCTTCCTACTATCTTCTTTCTTTTTTAACATATAATGTATTATTTGTTTCAGAGGTACAGGTCTGTGATTCAACAGTCTTACACAATTCACTGTGAATTGTGCTTTTATTTCTTTTGAATAGATACATAGGAGTTGAATTTCTGCATCATAAGGTAACTATATGTTTGACATTTTGAGGAACTGCCAAACTGTTTTCAAACAAATACGCCACTTCACATTCCTTCCAACCTGCAGCAATTTCTCTGCATACATTCCAACAGTTATTATTGTCTTTTTGATTATGGCTATTCCAGTGTGCATCAAGTGGCCATTTTTATTTTTCACCTTCAGTAGTCTATGCATCTTGTCTGGCACGCTAAGGTGCTATAATGCTTTTTATCTTTTTAAGCTAGTGATCATACATCTTTTCCCTACTAACTGCAGTAAAGGCAGGACGTAATCTTAATACTTTACTTTGATTTATGGATTTCATATGAATTTTCATTCTCTCTGTAAAGCAGCTTTTCATTTAGGGGGGGAACAAACTTGCTCCTAGTTCCACTTCTAAAGATAGAAAATTAGAATTTAATTAGCCTGCATGGACAAACTTCTGTTCCCTCCATTTTTCTTGAATTCAAAGAATAATCACTCCATGCAGTTCAGAAGAACTGGTAGTGAAATTTCAGCTTTCAGAAAGTGCGGACATTAGATTATTTGGTATATGCTACAGCAAGAAATTCTACTTCCTGACATTATTAACTAACTAATACCTACCCTTGCTACAGTGTTAAGATAAAGTTTTTAAAGTTATTGAAGAGGCACTTTCTGGCAGTGATTCTAGTCTGTGGTACTAGAGGCAAAAGAGCCATCATACTCCTTACCCTCATCCATTTCATCTTTTTTTTTTTTGTAAAGATTTTATTTATTCATTTGAGACAGAGATACTGAGAGAGAGAGCATGAGCAAGGGGATAGGGGCAGAGGGAGAGGGAGAAGCAGACTCCCCACTGAGCCAGGAGCCTGATGTGGGGCTCAATCCCAGGGCCCCAGGATCATGATCTGAGCCGAAGGCAGATGCTTAACCATCTGAGCCACCCAGGCACCCGCATTTCATCTTTCATGTGCTTACTCTCACACACACATTCCTTTCCTCTATACCCTCACTCATTTTGTTTCTCTACAGTTTCCTTTCACAACATATAGACTTTGGGCTTATTGATGAGATTCACTGGAAAACTCTTGCCCCAATCATGAAGGCTTTTTCTTCTGTAATGTAGCCAGATCACTAAAGTCACCAACTAAAGTTGGTGCCCGTGCTACATGAGACAAAACTTCCTCTTACAATGGTTTGAAATTTTTTTTTTAAAAGTTAGAACCTTAAAGGACTATCTTTTGATACTTCTCAATGCCCTACATATATCTACATTTATCTCTGAGAAAAGGGGTTTTCAAACTTTGGATTGCTACCCATTAGTAGGGTCATGAAATCAATTTAGTGAATCATAACCACACTTGAAAATTAAGGAGAATGGAATAATATGGGCAATTTTAGATTTCATCCCAAAAAAGCTAGGAATTATTTATAAAACATTTCTATTATGTTCATGTATTATATAATATATACAACATAATTTTTCCGTTGGCTGTCATTTTTCAAGGGTTTTTTTTTTTTAAGAGAAAGAAGAGGGTACATGTGGCGGGAGGGGGGGAGCAGAAGTAGAGAGAGAATCCCAAACAGGCTCCACGCTCAGTGCAGAGCCCAACAGAGGGCTCGATCTCACAACCCTGAGATCATGACCTGAGCCAAAATCAAGAGTTGGATGCTTAATCGACTGAACCTCCCAGGCGCCCCTTAAGTTTAGAAATTAGTGCCTACTATTTTTATCAGTGCCCACTGGGCACTATATATATGTATTTATATATACATGTATATGTATTATATGTGTGTATATGTAAGTGTATATACATATATATACACAGAAGGTAAAAGTTCTAAACATTAGCATTAAGTCCACTTTATACTATACAAATTATTATTCAGATGGATTCAAGTGGATTGCATTATAGCTTTGTAATATCAGCAAGAAATCTGAAAAATTATAACTTCATATTCCAAAACTTTCTGGGTAGCCACAATATTGATGTGCCTTCACAATCACTCTCCAGGATGAATAAAGAAGGGATGTTAACAAAATTGCCTCTGGCCCTTTCTAACAAGGTGATTACACTTACAGTTCTACTATAGGACATGATTTGTCAGGTGTACTTTCAACAGCAATAAACATTTTTAAGTGTTAATAAAAAATGCAGTGAATTTAAAGGAGGAAAAATGACATTTCTGAATAGCAACTGTTACTACCCAACAAGAAAAATGACAAGAAAAAAAAAGATATGAAGAAATACTTGAACACTTGAAATACTTTGAAAGTGGTCTGCTTTATTTTGCCAAAAGCATACTTGTGGATGAAAGTTCAACTGGAGAGAGGGCCATGGACAAAGTGATTTGGTGTTGTTACTTAAGGAGGCAAACCACCCATTGAGACCTGGATACAGAATAAAGTACCATCTAATTACTAGCACAAATAAAGATAACATTCACTTAAAAGTAAAGACGGGTAGAATTTGTGAAAATACAAAAGTACACCGAATACAATTTAAAATACACACAAATTGGGGAAAATAACATTGATTTGGAAGTGGCATGAAAATGTGGCACATATAGAATATGAAACTTAATTGTGGTCTCTACATATTGAACCCAAAGCTATTGTTGAAGGTAGGATTTTCTTCCGATTCTTTCCCAGGGCACTGGGGTGGGAGGTTGGGGATAATGGGCTTCAAGAACTTGAACTCACCGGTCCCAGATCCTCCCGTCAGACACACCTCGTACTGGTAGCTGTGCGACAGGGTCCCCGCGCCGCTGACGTCCACCAGGTGGCCCGCAAAGGGGCCCTCGGCCACCGGGCAGCCGCCCCCCGACGCCGCCCGGCTCCTCCGGCACAGCCGCACCGCCACGAACACCAGCACCGACAACAGGAAGAGCGACGACACCGACGCCAAGGCCACCACCAGGTAGACGGTGAGCGGGTCGGCCCGGGCCTCGGCCGCCGCCGCGTCCGGCAGCGGCAGGTAGGGCTGCGAGAAGCCGTCCACCAGCAGCACGTGCAGCGTGACGCTGGCCGACAGCGGCGGCTCGCCGTTGTCCTTGACCAGCACCACCAGCCTGTGCTGGACGGCGTCGCGCTCGCTCAGCGGCCTGGCCGTGCGCACCTCGCCGTTGTGCGCCCACACGCCGAACAGCCCGGGCTCCGTGGCCCTGAGCAGCTGGTACGACAGCCAGGCGTTCTGGCCCGAGTCGCCGTCCACCGCCACCACCTTGGTCACCAGGTAGCCCGCCTCGGCCGCCCTGGGCACCAGCTCGCTGCAGGGCGCCGAGCCGTTCTGCGGCGGGTACAGCACGAAGGGCGAGTTGTCGTTGGCGTCCACCACCAGCACGCGCACCAGCGCCTGGCTGCTGAGCGCCGGCGAGCCGCGGTCGGCCGCGCCCACGCGGAACTCGAACGCGCGCAGCGCCTCGAAGTCCAGGGACCTGAGCGCGAACAGCTGCCCGTTGTCCGCGTTGATGGACACCAGCGAGGCCAGGGGCAGCCGCGGGTCGTGCGGCGGCAGCAGCGAGTAGGTGACCTGCGCGTTGGCGCCCGAGTCTCTGTCCGTGGCGCTCACGCTGCCGATGTGCAGGGCGGGGCTGTTGTTCTCGCGCACCCGCAGGGTGTAGGCGCTTTGGCTGAAGGCCGGGGCGTTGTCGTTGACGTCGGACACCGTCACCGTTATGTTGTGCTGGGTTTTCAGCCTGGGGGTGCCCAGGTCAGTGACGGTGATGGTGATGTTGTACTCGGCCTGGCTCTCTCTGTCCAGCATTCTCTCCGTTTCCAATGTGTAGTAATTCTCAACAGAAGATTTTAGTATGAAAGGGAGGTTTTCTGGGATAGAACAAATCATCCTCCCATTGTCCCCAGAGTCTCTGTCTCGGATGCTAAAAACCATAACCACAGTCTCAGGCAAATTTTCTGGTATTGGACTGGTAATTGATGACACGGCAATTTCAGGAGCATTGTCATTCACATCCATCACCTGAATTCTGACTGTTGATTTTCCAAAGAGGCCTCCCCCATCTGTGGCTTGAATGATTATTGAGTATGATTCAATTGTTTCAAAATCCATGGATGCCGTTAAACTGATTTCTCCGGACTTTTGATTAATTTCAAATGTCTTGCGAATATCTTCTGAGGCATGGGAAAAAGAGTATGATACTTCTCCATTTTTTCCTGAGTCTAAATCCCAAGCGGAAACGGTGACTATGATTAAGCCCAATATGCTATTCTCTGGAATCTTCACCTCATAAAATGGCTGCTCAAACTCAGGGGAATTGTCATTAGTGTCCACAACCACCACCCGAACCGAGGCAGTCCCGGACCTGGGGGGAGACCCGCCATCCAGAGCAGTGAGGATGAAACTGAACTCGGACTGCTCTTCATAATCCAGTGCCTTGTCCAGAACCAACTCCGGATATTTCCTATTGTCTGGATTGACTCTCATTTTAATGTGGAAATAAGAGTTGGGGCTTATTGTGTAGTTCTTTAGAGCGTTGATTCCTACATCTAAATCCTTCGCACTTTCTAGTAAGAACACAGCACCAACAGGACTATTCTCTGGGATTTCTAGGAGCATTTCTTTTTCTAAGAAGACAGGAGAGTGGTCATTTATATCCCTGACCTGGAGCTCAATCCGTAAAAACTGCAAAGGGTTTTTCATTAATACCTGGAAATGCAACACACAGGGCTCGGTGGAGCCACAGAGCTCCTCCCTGTCTAGTGATTCGCTTAAGAGCAAATCTCCAGTGTTTATGTCCAGCTGCAAACGCCTTTTGTTATCATTAGAGACCACCTGAGCCCCCCTTGAGAACAGCTCACCCATTTCTAGTCCCAGGTCCTTTGCCAAATTGCCTACAAAGCTCCCACTCTGCATTTCCTCTGCCACCGAAAAGCGCCCAGACTCGGAACCCGCCTGAGACATTCCTAGCAAAACAAAAAGGAGCAGGACTTGCCTTATCTGCAGAGTGTCTGCCCTTCCGTTCTCCATAGTTCTTTCAGGGAAAGCTTCCTGCAGAATCACTTCAGCTTCTCTTCGCAGTTCTGGGAAACGTGCCTCTGATAATGTCCACCAAATCTTCCGAGGCCTATGGATTTTAACCCTATTGAGTAGCTTGTAGTTCGCCCCTTGAAGGCGTGTTCTTTCTGTCTTCCCACCGCTCTGTGCGCACTGGGTAACAGTGTCCTGAACATCATCCAGTGTAGTTTTTTTTTTTACCCCCGCGATGTTATCCTGCAGCGCCACCATGCGTCTCTCTAGAGATTTTCAGTTAGGTGAAAGCTACCTAAATTCCATTAATATCAATGTCCTTCAGAAACAAATGTTGTTTTACTAATTTTGTTTAAGTGACTACAAATATATTCTATCTTCCATAAGAACTGTTTTATACTCTTTAAAGTTCCTGATGCTGTTAGTATTGTTTTAAATACAAGATATGATTCCTGGTTCCCAGGAGTTTCTAATCTTTCTGAGAAAATTGAAAACCTGAAACAAGATTGCATCACTACTTGGCCTTCTTTCGGTTGTAATGGAAAGGGAAAGTATACACGAGTCACTTTGGGATTCCCCTCAGAGGATATGAATTGGGTAAATCGTGAGATGAAACACAAATAGATAGTTGTTACAGGGCGAGAAGTCATCTCTGTAGATTTCCTTCACAGCACTCAGCTGTGAACTGGGAGAAAATGAAGTAAAATACTGGGGTGGAACACATTAGGTAAAGTCATAATTTAGTTCTAGTTTCTCATAATTTACACAAAGTATTTAGTAAGTACACAAACACAAACATGTTACTTTCATTTAAAGCAGGCTTACTCCTAAAACCACCTTCCCTCAGGTTCACAAGGTTTATTCAGCTACAACAATGGTCATCTGTTTTCTCTTTCAACCCCAAAAGAGAGAAATTCTCTTTCCCAATCATAGAGCAAAAACTTAGTTTTACTCTGATTAGACAATTAAGATCATAGATCTGCTTTTGAAGCAATCATTTCAAAAGGTATAGAGGTATATAATTATAGGTGGAGATTTTAGTCTCAGAATCTAAAGACCGATCTTTGGACTTTGCTTTGTTTTAAAACTGTCTGGGACCACCTTTTAAGCTTTGGGTGGTTTGAGTCCTAGCCAAAGTGCAAGGTTGAGAGAAATTGTTTGAAATTGATCCTAGAAGCTCTCAGTAATGCTCTCAAGAATGGATCAAGGAGGTTTCTAAAAATTTTACATTTAAAAATGGTAAGTTTAATTACATTTTTTAAAATGTAAGACACATTATTGAAAAATTGATTAGTACAAAAGGGTAGAAACTGAAAAGTAGGTAGGTTGACTACACTCAGTTATCCTCCTTCCTTTTAAAATACTCACTAAAATGACAGAAAAAAAAACTAAAGTGGTATGAACTCAGACTAAGAATGCACAGGTGAACACCCATAATTTTGATGACAGAAATTAGAAAAAAGAGCAATTGAGTTAGCAGTTCCAAGAAACATCTAAAGTAAAGTTCCTGCATTGGAGATATTCACACAAAACTAGTGGGTTTTTTCTATAATATCCCATTTAGGTACAAGATTTAGAAGAGCCAAGTGTCAGTTAAGGACTAAAAAAGAAGTTATCAGGTGACAGTATGTAAATGGGAGAGTTGGATACTCTGATCCTCTCATCATCCTACATAGATAGGAAAGTATCTCAGAGGCAGAGAATGGGAAGTTAGTTCTTTGGAGAAATTAAATGGGACTATCCCTAGTTTTGGAGGCCTTATGCAGAGTTGAGTGTAGGGGCACCTGGGTGGCTCAGTTGGTTAAGCAACTGCCTTCGGCTCAGGTCATGATCCCGGAGTCCTGGGATCGAGCCCCACATCTCATCGGGCTCCCTGCTCAGCGGGAATCCTGCCTCTCCCACTCCCCCTGCTTGTGTTCCCTCTCTCTCGCTGTGTCTCTCTCTGTCAAATAAATAAATTAAATCTTAAAAAAAAATTTTAAAAAAATTAAAAAAAGAAATATTGAGAGCAATTCTAGAGAAACTACTCTGTAGGAGGGGCCTGGAGATTGAAGAATTTGTTTTTCTTCGTGACTTTTAGTTCATCTTGATTTTAAATTTTCCTAACAACTAAATTTACAAAATGAAATGAAAAGTGATTATCTTTCCAACAGTCCACCAATATTCTCACAAAAGTTTTCAAAATGTTTTTATTTTCATTTTCATGCAGATTATTACATTTTCTTGGAATTGTAAGACATGACCTATTTTTACATATGTCAGCAAAAGTGAACACTAGAAAAAGGTAAGAGTAGTGTATTTAAGGGAAATGAAATAACAATATGACTACAAGGTATCTTGTGAGTCCAATATCACTCACAAGATGATCTCATTGTGTCGTGAGCAGAGTAATAGAGAAATATTTATTTTTAAATGCTAGATGACATGGTTTTTAAATATATGATTAAATAGAATGTTAGATAAGGTCAGAAGTGCAGGTATGTCTTCTTACATGAAGGAAGTACAAGGTGATTAGGATCAAGAGATTAGCCTATGAAATATACTGGGAGAAAATAAAAACTTGTTCTCTAGATAAGAAATAATAACTAAATCCTTGCACATTTTGAAGTGGTTAAACCTTAAAACTATTATTTAGAAAAGGGTGCTAATTAAAGCTACCTATTGATTAATGCAAAAAGGATGAAATAACATTGTAAAACAGATATATAGCACTTAAAATTAGGCTTGAAACTGCATAAGAACTAGGAGTTTTAAAACTAAACTAATATGGATATGAGTACAACACGTAAAAAAAAAAAAAGAATTCTTACTGAAAATTAAATCCAAAGCTATTTCGAAAGGTGGGCTTTTCTTCACTATTCCTCCCAGAGCTCTGTGCCTGGATATTGGGGATAATGGGCTTGAGGAATTTGAATTCATTGGTCCCAGATCCTTCCCTCAGACACACCTCGTACTGGTAGCTGTGCGACAGGGTCCCCGCGCCGCTGACGTCCACCAGGTGGCCCGCAAAGGGGCCCTCGGCCACCGGGCAGCCGCCCCCCGACGCCGCCCGGCTCCTCCGGCACAGCCGCACCGCCACGAACACCAGCACCGACAACAGGAAGAGCGACGACACCGACGCCAAGGCCACCACCAGGTAGACGGTGAGCGGGTCGGCCCGGGCCTCGGCCGCCGCCGCGTCCGGCAGCGGCAGGTAGGGCTGCGAGAAGCCGTCCACCAGCAGCACGTGCAGCGTGACGCTGGCCGACAGCGGCGGCTCGCCGTTGTCCTTGACCAGCACCACCAGCCTGTGCTGGACGGCGTCGCGCTCGCTCAGCGGCCTGGCCGTGCGCACCTCGCCGTTGTGCGCCCACACGCGGAACAGCCCGGGCTCCGTGGCCCTGAGCAGCTGGTACGACAGCCAGGCGTTCTGGCCCGAGTCGCCGTCCACCGCCACCACCTTGGTCACCAGGTAGCCCGCCTCGGCCGCCCTGGGCACCAGCTCGCTGCAGGGCGCCGAGCCGTTCTGCGGCGGGTACAGCACGAAGGGCGAGTTGTCGTTGGCGTCCACCACCAGCACGCGCACCAGCGCCTGGCTGCTGAGCGCCGGCGAGCCGCGGTCGGCCGCGCCCACGCGGAACTCGAACGCGCGCAGCGCCTCGAAGTCCAGGGACCTGAGCGCGAACAGCTGCCCGTTGTCCGCGTTGATGGACACCAGCGAGGCCAGGGGCAGCCGCGGGTCGTGCGGCGGCAGCAGCGAGTAGGTGACCTGCGCGTTGGCGCCCGAGTCTCTGTCCGTGGCGCTCACGCTGCCGATGTGCAGGGCGGGGCTGTTGTTCTCGCGCACCCGCAGGGTGTAGGCGCTTTGGCTGAAGGCCGGGGCGTTGTCGTTGACGTCGGACACCGTCACCGTTATGTTGTGCTGGGTTTTCAGCCTGGGGGTGCCCAGGTCAGTGACGGTGATGGTGATGTTGTACTCGGCCTGGCTCTCTCTGTCCAGCCCTCCTTCTGTCATAAGGATGTAAAAATTTTCCAGAGAGGGTTTTAGTAGGAATGGCAGATTATCTTGAATGTAGCAAAGCATCTTTCCATTTTCTCCAGAATCTCTGTCTTTAATTCTAAAAACAGCCAGTACGGTCTCAGGAGAATTCTCAGCAACATAGTCGGAAAGTGATGATATGATCAGTTCAGGGGGATTGTCATTGATATCTAATACCTCCACCAAAACCGTGCATGTTGCAGTAAGGCCCCCTCCATCCATTGCCTGTATATTTATTTTGTAAGACTTTACTAGCTCATAGTCAAGCAACACTGTGAGAACAATGTCCCCAGAAAAAGAATTGACTTGAAAGGTTGTTCGTATATCTTCGGAAGCATCAAAAAGTGAATAGGATATGTCTGCATTGACTCCAGAATCCACATCTCCCGCAGAGACTTTTGCAATAAGGGACCCTACTGGGCTGTTCTCTGGGGCCTGGGTCTCATAGATTGTCTGAGAAAACTGGGGGGCATTATCATTGATGTCTAGGATCACAATTCGTATTGTGGTGGTCCCAGACCTGGGTGGAGACCCACCATCCAGTGCCGTGAGTGTTAAACTGAGCTCATGCTGCTTCTCCCGATCCAGTGCCTTATCCAACACTAGCTCTGGATATATCATGCCTTCATCACTGTCACTAATTTTAATATGGAAAAAAGAGTTCGGGTTGATGGTGTAGCTTTGGATACCGTTAAGTCCTCCATCTGCATCCTCTGCTCTTTCTAGTCGAAATGCTGTCCCTTCAGCTGTATTTTCTAATATTTTTAAGACTGTCTCTTGGTCCCGAAACATTGGTGAATGATCATTTATGTCCCTGACCCTCAGCTCAGCTCGGTAAATCTGAAAGGGGTTATCCATTAAAATTTGGAAATATAGCATACAGGGCTCTGTGAGGCCACACAGCTTCTCCCGGTCCAGTTTCTCATTCGTAAGCAAATCTCCAGTCTGAGAATCCAGGAGCAGGTGTTGTTTGTTGTCATCAGAAACCACCCGGGCTCCCCTTGCAACCAACTCCTGGTCCCCTAGCCCCAGATCCTTTGCCAGATTGACCACAAATGATCCTCTCTCTGTTTCCTCTGTTACCGAATATCGTCCAAACCCAGAACCTGCCAAGGATACTCCCCCAAACAGAAAGAGAAATAGGACTTGCCTTTGTCTTGGCCAGCACAACGCTCCAGCCTCCATTGTTTCTTCAGACGTCTTTTGTCAATGTTGGTCACAATCACTGCTCCCAGCATAAAGAACCAGCGGTAGCAACCCCCAGACCTACGCCATGTATAGCAGGTCTGGGTTTTTCCTTTTCCCAATCTTGGACCACTACAGGTTTTCTCCCAGCTCATCTGCCCTGATCTTCCTTTTCTGTTAACGACTTCCGCAGCATTCCCAGTCCAGGGTGGGTGGGGTTGGTTGTTTTTTTTTGTTTTGGGGTTTTTTTTTTGTCTCTTTAGCCTGCAGCGCCACCGCGTGGCCTCCAACAGACTCAAATGGCTATACCCAATGTGTGTGTGTATATTTGGAATTTTTTTTCTTTAGTGACTCATTTAAATATTTTTTCTTTTCTTTTTGTCTGTTTTGTAGAAAGCAATGTTGAGATAGAGTACTGTTCACATTGTTGAGATTTTTCACTGCTTCATAGGAAAAGTTAAAAATTCAATACTTAGAAATGTTTCTAGCAGTTAACTGTCCACCTCATCGTGCAACATTTAGTTCTGTAGTAGGTCCTTCACTCCTGACACTACTCCCATGCAATGTCATGAACCAAAGGGAAAATAGTGGTGACGTCTGGGACCACCAAAATAACAGATTTTACTTTTCTAAAAACATAGGGCATAAAACAACAGATTTTACTGTTCCAAAAATATTGACCAAAACCAACAAAAGAAACTTGTTTCACACATTCTTCAACAATTTTTTTCAACATCTAATTACATTGCCTAAATAGAATCAGAAAGAAGGATTAAGTCTGTCCCTCCTCTGTGCTCCCATAAAAACTTATATAATTGCCCTGTAAATATTATTGCTTCCTGTTTCATACCAATTTGTCCCTTCTTCAGGACAACCTGTCCCTATGTAAGGAGAGAAACCATGTCTTAGTCATCTTAGGTTTGCAAATCACTCAATGCTTGCTGTATTAAAGCATGGATAAATAAACCTATTTAGTAGGATATGAAACAATTTTCAGTGCCTTAAATCCTCACCATTTGAAAACTATTCTTTCACTCACTCATTCTTAACAATTGCTGTTTCCTTTCTTTCATATGTCTTTGTTTTTTAATATTAGCTTTAAAATTACTTACAGAATTAATGAAGGGACTAATCTTTATTTTAAGGTCCCTCTTAATTAAAGTCTACTGGGATCTAATCACTCCGTGTCAAGTAAAAGGGAGGAGAAGAATAGACCACCCTAATGCCTATCTGAACACTATTTATTGAAAGTAACAACAGCATGAAAACATCTGCCTCAAAGAAAATTTTATTCAAAGGCCTAATATCTAGAAAGATGATCTATTTTTCCCATAATAAGCTAGGAATACAGATTAAATTGGGGGATATTGTACAGGGAAAGGGATAGATACTGCCAAAAACTCAAACTGCTGACATAAAAGCCACACCATACAAACCTCTGATGACTTCTTCTATTTTTTTCCTACTACTGAATGGGACTCTGTTGTTAGCCATAAAAACTTAACAGGGATCTCTGGTATTTTTCATACAGAATTTAAAATAACAAATATATTAAATGTTTCTACACAATGCTATAGAACACCTAAACTTTGCTTTCTTTGTCTCCAAACTTAAACACATATACACACACTCAGTATCTTACAGAGGTGTTTCTTGTTATATAGATAAGACTTAATAGAGATTTATGTGTCATATCACACAACAGAAATATTTTAAATATGCAGGTACCAATACAGGGAAAATGGAACTTTTTAAAAAAGTAATATAGGTGTTTAAAAATGCTATAATAAAAACTGAGGTTGTTAAACAACCAAAAAAAAATACCAGTTTTAAAAGGAAAAGAGAAGAATATCAAATAATAAATGCATAGATCACAGGTAGATTATTTTAATAACTGAACAAGTTCTACGAAAACTAAAATGAAAAACATAAGTACAAAGTCAATAAAGACATTTGTAAAGAGGAAAAATGTTAATGATACCATCTTTGAAGGTAGAGCCTATTTCACTTATTGGGATTCCACTGAAAAATACTTCATTGGGCTAAAATATGAGGGAAAGGAAATTTGTGAAGATAGGCATAAAATTGGAAATTGAAGATGAACCAAATAGAGAAAATTAAACAACACCTTATTGGTGGTGGTGGGCATAAACGATTTAGTTAATCAAAAAAATATTAGAAGTTAATGTGTTTATTAAATAGGTTCCTAGCAATCATTATATCCCAAAACTATTTCGGAAGGAGGAATTTTCTTCCACTTCCCTCCCTGTGCTCTGAAGCTGCGGATTAGGGATAATCGGCTTGAGGAACTTGAATTCATTGGTCCCAGATCCTCCCGTCAGACACATCTCGTACTGGTAGCTGTGCGACAGGGTCCCCGCGCCGCTGACGTCCACCAGGTGGCCCGCAAAGGGGCCCTCGGCCACCGGGCAGCCGCCCCCCGACGCCGCCCGGCTCCTCCGGCACAGCCGCACCGCCACGAACACCAGCACCGACAACAGGAAGAGCGACGACACCGACGCCAAGGCCACCACCAGGTAGACGGTGAGCGGGTCGGCCCGGGCCTCGGCCGCCGCCGCGTCCGGCAGCGGCAGGTAGGGCTGCGAGAAGCCGTCCACCAGCAGCACGTGCAGCGTGACGCTGGCCGACAGCGGCGGCTCGCCGTTGTCCTTGACCAGCACCACCAGCCTGTGCTGGACGGCGTCGCGCTCGCTCAGCGGCCTGGCCGTGCGCACCTCGCCGTTGTGCGCCCACACGCCGAACAGCCCGGGCTCCGTGGCCCTGAGCAGCTGGTACGACAGCCAGGCGTTCTGGCCCGAGTCGCCGTCCACCGCCACCACCTTGGTCACCAGGTAGCCCGCCTCGGCCGCCCTGGGCACCAGCTCGCTGCAGGGCGCCGAGCCGTTCTGCGGCGGGTACAGCACGAAGGGCGAGTTGTCGTTGGCGTCCACCACCAGCACGCGCACCAGCGCCTGGCTGCTGAGCGCCGGCGAGCCGCGGTCGGCCGCGCCCACGCGGAACTCGAACGCGCGCAGCGCCTCGAAGTCCAGGGACCTGAGCGCGAACAGCTGCCCGTTGTCCGCGTTGATGGACACCAGCGAGGCCAGGGGCAGCCGCGGGTCGTGCGGCGGCAGCAGCGAGTAGGTGACCTGCGCGTTGGCGCCCGAGTCTCTGTCCGTGGCGCTCACGCTGCCGATGTGCAGGGCGGGGCTGTTGTTCTCGCGCACCCGCAGGGTGTAGGCGCTTTGGCTGAAGGCCGGGGCGTTGTCGTTGACGTCGGACACCGTCACCGTTATGTTGTGCTGGGTTTTCAGCCTGGGGGTGCCCAGGTCAGTGACGGTGATGGTGATGTTGTACTCGGCCTGGCTCTCTCTGTCCAGCGGTCTCTCTGTTACTAGGGTGTAAAAGTTTTCCAAGGAAGATTTCAGAAGAAAGGGTAGATCATCTTGAATGGAGCAATTTATTTTCCCGTTTTCTTCTGAATCAAGGTCTGAAACACTGAGAACTGCAACCACAACCTCAGGCGAGTTCTCAGGTATATGTCTAGTAAATGCAGACACGGTGACTTCCGGGGCATTGTCGTTCACATCCATGACTTGAGTCAGAACGGTGCATTTTCCGGAAAGACTGCCAGCATCTCTGGCCTCGATATTGACCTCATAGAACTGTATTCTTTCGAAATCAAGTTGTTTTTTCAGCCGAATTTCTCCTGTCTTTGGGTGGATCTGAAAGGTTTTGCAAATCTCTTCAGAAGCCTGGAAAAGTGAATAGGAAATCTCTCCGTTGACTCCTGTGTCTACATCGGTAGCAGAGACTGTGACAATCAGGAAGTCAATGGGACTGTCCTCAGGAATCTGCACCCTATATAGAGGCTGCTCAAATTCGGGGGCATTATCATTGATGTCCACGACTTCGATGTAGATCTGAGCGATGCCAGACCTGGGTGGCGAGCCGCCATCCTGAGCTGTAAGGGTTAACCTGAGCTCAGATTCCTGCTCCCGATCTAGGGCTTTGTCCAGCACCAATTCAGGATATTTACTGCCATCGCTGCGTTTGCGGGTAAGGACCCGAAAGTAGGAATTGGGGCTAATTACATAGTTCTCAATATTATTTCGGCCCACGTCCACATCCTGAGCGTTCTTCAGTGGAAATGTAGTTCCAGGTGGACTGCTCTCTGATATTTTTAACAACATATCTCGGTCTATGAATACCGGGGAATGGTCATTTATGTCTATTACCTGTAACTCAGCTTGAAAAAACTCTAAGGGATTTTCTAGCAACACCTGGAAACGCAGCACACAGGGGTCCGTGTGACCGCACAATTCCTCCCGGTCCAGTTTTTCATTTAGCAACAGATCTCCAGTTTCCTGATCAAGCTGCAAATGTAGTTTGTTCCCTTTGGAAATGACCCTAGCTCCCCGCTTGGAGAGTTCCCCCTGACCCAGTCCCAGGTCCTTTACTAAATTGGTTACAAATGTATGCCCCTCAGTTTCCTCCACCACAGAATAGCTCCTAGGTTCCAAGCCCGCATGAGATAAGCCCAAGAGGAGAATGAATAAAAGGACTTGCCTTTGTCTGCAAATGAGCTTCCCGCTGGTCTCCATTGTTCTTTTCTGGTAAAGCCTCCCTGGGGGGTGGTTCTGCTGAACTGTAAAGACTTCAGAATCCAAGACTTGTGGCTCTTTCCCAAGATACCTCAGAAATATTCCAGTGAGTGCTCCTATTAGAGGACCCAGTCCTTCCAGTCCTCCCTCCCACGGCATCCAAGCTTCCCGTGGGCTTCCAGGTTCTGCTGCTTAGTTTTGCCTGTTAATGGAGTCGCAGCTGCAGGGCTGGTTTGTACCTTCTTATCCTGCAGCGCCACCAGGCGTCCTCATAGGATCTTACATTTTCTGGGATGAAAATGGATGCAGTATTCCTAACTCTTGCCTGTATAAACTATATGGAGCCTTACCTTTACTATCCCTAGACTTTACGGTGTAGACAATTGTCTGAGGGCCAGACAAGAGAAAAAACACTAGTAGGGACTTTCTGCTTTTCTACTTCCAGCAAAAAGAAAATATGTATGTAACAACCTAGCTAAGAAGAAAGAATATGTGCAGAAATTCTTTAAAATATACAGTTGGAGTCATATAGAAAACTTTCAGAGTTATATACTTCTGTTGCCATGAACTATGGGAATAATTAGTAGCTATGAACCTTGGACAAATTATTTAACCTTGTCTCAGTTTCCCTACCTGTAAGGTGGAGATATCTACCACATAGGGCTACAGTAAGTTTCCCCATCTTACAGATGAGGAACTGAGGCAGAAAGATATTAACCTGCACACACACACACACACACACACACACACACACACACTGGGCATGTAATTTGATGCCCTCAGGTAGCAGTTTACATGAGTCCATTGCCATGATTAGAAAAACACCCAAGATTCATGTGGTAGGATGCATGAGCAGGATTATTCAGATAGAAGTTATCATGTCAAATGATGAAACAAGGAAAGGCTGGAGAGTTTGTCTAATAGAGGTATCTGTAACTGCAGTGCTGATTCTGTATCTCAGAAGGATGTCCTAATTTTGTTAACTCCTCTTCTTACAGTGTCATTTGTAAAAAACTTGTTATTATGAGAAATCCAAACCCCATAAAGAAGAATAGTATGATGAATCTCCAGGTACTCATAACTAGCTTCAACAATTATCAATATTTTTCCATAATTGCCCACTTTATCTGCCCATCATTTTCCCATCTCAAACTAAGTTTTCACCCATAAATACTTCATTATGCATCTCCAACTTTTAATGACTTAAAAAAAACCAACTACAATGCCATTCCCGTACCTAAGAAATTAGGTTAACATTATTTAATATCCACCTAGGTTCAAATTTCTCCAATTCTTTCAAAGTTGTTATGGTTGTTTGAATCAAGACCCAAACAAGATCCACCAAGCATTATATTTCCTTGGTATGTGTCTTAATTTCTTTCATTGTGTAAAATTCCCTCCTCCCTTTTCCCCTTTCATTGATTCGTTGGAAAAATTGTGGATAATTTTATCCTGACATTATGAAAACAATTTAAGATTTTACTGCTGTGAGGTTTTTTCTTTTGCCCTTAGGCTATATCCCATTAGTAATTCACAGTAATAGCACTATTTTAAGAGTTACCAGTACTTCACTTATAATACATTTAGAATAGTTATGTAAGAATTATCTGGATAATTGTTAAAGAAAAATAATGACAGATTATTGCTTCTCAAACAAAGCTTCTCAACTCTTCAGAATCTCTAAGCAATTTGATGATAATTTGTTTCTTTAATATGATATATTTAAACCATTCTTTTCTTATACTATCCTGATTCAGCAACTGCAACATATTGAATAGGAAAGTAATTTTTTTTTAAAAAACTTTAAAATTAAGGAAGGAAATGTGTTTTAAAAGTAAGTAAGGACCACTGGAGAAGTATTACTGCCATGTGAGCAAAAAATAAACTAATGAAACAATCAAAATTATGCATTATTTCTAATCAGGGCCATTAACTTTTCTGTGAAATAAAGGTTTTGTGTTCAGATAACAAGGAGAAAGCACTTCCAATATTTTTTTACTTAAGCTTTGGTCAGATCACAGCTTTAATAATGATAGTTGAATAATTGATCCAGAAAAGCTGGATTATTGGTAAATGAGAACATATAACCACAGACCACTACATACATTATTATTTCCAAATGTAAAAAGACTGAATAAGAATATTAACATGAGAAGACTTCTCCTTAATCAGGGAGAAACTTGCCAGGTGATATTTAATGACAGAAAACAATATAGCATCATAGCAAGTTCTCAGAGTCAGATCTAGGAGAGATGCTCAGCTCTACCATTTATTAGTTGGTGACCCTAGTGAATTCACTGGACCTCTCCATAGATGTTGATTTGCTCATTTCTAAAGATACCTCATAGGTTTACTTCTTTTTTTTTTTTTTTTTAAGATTTTATTTATTTATTTGACAGAGAGAGACACAGCGAGAGAGGGAACACAAGCAGGTGGAGTGGCAGAGGGAGAAGCAGGCGTCCCATGGAGCAGGGAGCCTGATGCGGGGCTCGATCCCAGGACCCTGGGATCATGACCTGAGCCGAAGGCAGACGCTTAACGACTGAGCCACCCAGGCGCCCCTCATAGGTTTACTTCTAAGATTAAAAGTGTTAACATAATGTATGATGCATAGTAAGTGCTTTTTAAAAAGCTTTAAAAGATACTCTACAACCAACAGTTCTAAAACTAAGAGTAGTTATAGTACAACACTCCAACTCAGAAAATAAGAGTAGCAATAAACTTTAAAGACAAAACCAACTTAAAACATCTCAAACAAGATTTTCATGTAATAGATTGCCAACAATGCATAATTGTTTGAGATAAACTACAAGACATATACATTCCATGCTTCGTGGAAGTTTCCTAGGGCTAAAGGTGGATCCGTTTCTCTGTGAAGAAATTTGTTCTAGGACTTTAACAATATTTGAAATACTATGAAAGCAATTTTCTACAAGTAACTCAGGATGAATTTCATAATAAAAATATACTTTCACAATATGAGCATTTATTTTTCATCCTTTATCAGAAACCCAAATCATTCTGACAGGAGGGATATTCTTCCACTTCCCTCCCTGTGCTCTGAAACTTCAGATTAGGGATAATGGGCTTGAGGAACTTGAACTCATTGGTCCCAGATCCTCCCGTCAGACACACCTCGTACCGGTAGCTGTGCGACAGGGTCCCCGCGCCGCTGACGTCCACCAGGTGGCCCGCAAAGGGGCCCTCGGCCACCGGGCAGCCGCCCCCCGACGCCGCCCGGCTCCTCCGGCACAGCCGCACCGCCACGAACACCAGCACCGACAACAGGAAGAGCGACGACACCGACGCCAAGGCCACCACCAGGTAGACGGTGAGCGGGTCGGCCCGGGCCTCGGCCGCCGCCGCGTCCGGCAGCGGCAGGTAGGGCTGCGAGAAGCCGTCCACCAGCAGCACGTGCAGCGTGACGCTGGCCGACAGCGGCGGCTCGCCGTTGTCCTTGACCAGCACCACCAGCCTGTGCTGGACGGCGTCGCGCTCGCTCAGCGGCCTGGCCGTGCGCACCTCGCCGTTGTGCGCCCACACGCCGAACAGCCCGGGCTCCGTGGCCCTGAGCAGCTGGTACGACAGCCAGGCGTTCTGGCCCGAGTCGCCGTCCACCGCCACCACCTTGGTCACCAGGTAGCCCGCCTCGGCCGCCCTGGGCACCAGCTCGCTGCAGGGCGCCGAGCCGTTCTGCGGCGGGTACAGCACGAAGGGCGAGTTGTCGTTGGCGTCCACCACCAGCACGCGCACCAGCGCCTGGCTGCTGAGCGCCGGCGAGCCGCGGTCGGCCGCGCCCACGCCGAACTCGAACGCGCGCAGCGCCTCGAAGTCCAGGGACCTGAGCGCGAACAGCTGCCCGTTGTCCGCGTTGATGGACACCAGCGAGGCCAGGGGCAGCCGCGGGTCGTGCGGCGGCAGCAGCGAGTAGGTGACCTGCGCGTTGGCGCCCGAGTCTCTGTCCGTGGCGCTCACGCTGCCGATGTGCAGGGCGGGGCTGTTGTTCTCGCGCACCCGCAGGGTGTAGGCGCTTTGGCTGAAGGCCGGGGCGTTGTCGTTGACGTCGGACACCGTCACCGTTATGTTGTGCTGGGTTTTCAGCCTGGGGGTGCCCAGGTCAGTGACGGTGATGGTGATGTTGTACTCGGCCTGGCTCTCTCTGTCTAGGGGTCTCTTTGTTACCAGGGTGTAGAAATTCTCTACTGATGGCTTCAGGACGAAGGGGAGATGGTCTTGGACGGAACACACCATCTTTGCATTGTTCCCTGAATCTCTGTCTCTAATCCTAAAGACAGCTACTACTGTCTCTGGTGAGTTTTCTGCAATTGGGCTAGTAAGTGACGACATGAGCAGTTCCGGTGGATTATCATTTACATCTGTTACATGGACCACCACAGTACATTTTCCAGAAAGCCCTCCACCATCTTTGGCCTGAATAGTTAATGTATAAGTTTGTATTGCCTCGTAGTTCAATTCAGCTTTAAGATGAAGATTGCCAGATGTTGAATTGATTTGAAACGTTTTGAGAATTCTTTCAGTAGCGTAAAAAAATGCATAGACTATTTCTCCATTACTTCCGGTATCTAGATCTCTAGCTGACACAGCGACAACCAGCGAGCCAACAGGGCTGTTCTCGGGCACCTGCACCTTGTAAAGCGACTCTACAAATTCAGGGACGTTGTCATTTATGTCCAAAACTAGGATGCGTATGAGGGTGGTTCCCGATCTGGGCGGAGAGCCGCCATCCAAGGCGGTGAGGGTTAACCTGAGCTCAGGAACCTCTTCACGATCCAGCACTCTATCCAGTACCAATTCGGGATAAACATTCCCCTCCCCGCTATCACGGATATTAATATGGAAATAGACATTGGAGCTAATGGTGTAGTTTCTCAGGTTGTTGATTCCAACATCTGAATCCTGTGCACTTTCTAGGAGAAATGTTGCCCCTGGAGTAGTACTTTCTAATATGTCCAAGGTAATCTCTCTATCTAGAAATACTGGAGAATGATCATTGATGTCTCTGACCCATAGTTCAGCACGGAAAATCTGAAAAGGCTTTTCAAGTAACAACTGGAAAGGCAGCACACACGGCTCTGTGGGGCCGCACAGTTCCTCTCGGTCTAATTTCTCATTTAGAAGCAAATCACCAGTAAGCGGATTGAGGAGTAAAAATCGTATGTTCTCATCTGAAACGATTCTAGATCCCCGAGCTGACAGTTCCCCCGCCCCCAACCCCAGATCAATTGCTAGGTTGGCCAGAAAGGTCCCTCTGTCCGTTTCCTCTGCCACAAAATACCGAAGCGGTTCTGCGCCAGCCCAAGACACTCCCAAAAACACACAAAGAAATAACACTTGCCTTTTCTGCACTGCACGCACCACTCTGGCCTCCATTCTTTGTTTTAGCAATCTTTCAAAACCACGTTCACTCGGCCTCAAGCAGCTCTCAGAAATGGCAGAAACCGAATCCTTAGAAATGAGCTGGATAATAGCAATGCTCGTGGGGAAGAGTCCCACTTTTCCCCAACTCCATCACCACGGTTTCCTTCCCTCTACTTTTCTTGTCTGGCCAGCTTTCCTCTGAACACTGGAAATTCTAACATCCTTTGTGCGGATATTTCCCCCTCTTTTTAGCCAGCAGCGCCACCTTGCGTTTTGTGGATGTTATTCTCTTTTTCAAGACTAGAACAAAAAGATGGCGGATCAGAGGAACTGCAACAGGAGTGATTTTTTTTACCCCCAAGTGTCTTTGCGGTTTTATTATATCTTTTTCCTCAGATGGTCACGGTAATGTTAGTAGTTTACATTGATTTTCCCTCTGATAGTCTGAATTTTCAGAAAAATAAATTTGTTGTTTTCCTTAATCTGGGAACATGAAATTAAATTCTGCCTTCCCACCAGGAGTAAATCTTAAGAAAACTTTCTCCAGTTTTTAAATGAGTTCGTTTTGGTGGCTTTTCTGGTGGTATATCTATGACTCTCTTTCCCATTTTACTTTTGGTTTTCGATCTGTCCAGGTTTTGTTTAATTTTAAAGTAATTTGTATTTAATTTTATAAGCCATTCATTTTCTCTAGGTTTGCAAAATTCATTCTATTTTTTTTATCTTTAGGTATATCCCTATTTGTTAGTAATGTTTAATGTTTTGTCTCCTTTTTATTCTTGGGGAGACTTGCAAGGTCTATATTTTGCTGATATTTTAATATGCATTTTTTTCCAAAAAGGTATATGAACTTGGTTCAAAATCAAATATTACTAAGTGGCTTAGAATAAAATACAATTGTTTTCTGCCCTTTCCTTACTTTCCTAGCTCCCTTCCCAATAGCCAGCCACTTTAATCTCTTTGTTATCTCTTCTGCTTTATTCTGTATTCTGCTGTATTTTGATTAATTTTAGACATTATCAATTGACTCCTTATGTTGGATTAGGTTTTAGCTCTTGTACACTTTCAAGGTCGGTTCATGCCTTCCTTTAGTTGCAGTATCATTGGGAATATTATTGTGTACAAATTATATTTTCTTTCTCACTTTTTTTCTTGAAGTTAATAATTGCCTTGCTTTTTCATTTACTTGATTTTCTTTTTTTAATATTTTATTTATTTGAGAGAGAGAGAGCACAAGCAAGAGGGAGAGGGAAAGGAAGAAGCAGACTCTCCGCTGAGTGCAGAGTGGGAAGCTGGGCTTGATCCCAGGATGCTGAGATCATGACCTGAGCCGAAGTCAGACGCTTTACTGACTGAGCCACCCAGGTGCCCCTATTTGATTTTCTTTATATTTATCACTTGTTCTTCCCATACCTCCAATTGCTTCCCAGTAGGATTTTCCACATGACCATTCCCGTATCTCCTGAGATAGCAATTTTCTTTAAATTGGGTGGTTGTTCTCAAAATGTGCTGCATTGCTATCATCCTGGAACATTTCTTTGCCGTCGTGCTTGGAATTCTGTTTGCCTTTTGTTCTGGTTGGATTTCCTATTTCAAGGGTTTTATTTCTTCCTCCTTTTTGGTTAACTCTATGATTTTAATAGATCACATCCTATAATAGTTTCATCTGATTGAGGAGATGTCAGGGGACTTGCTGATGATATCCTCCAAAATGCCTGTCTCTTGAGTTATACAGCTCCAAATTGGACTAGTTTGCCCTTGAGACACAGTTGTCATCATGGGATCATCCTTGAACATCATCTAGAGATTCATTTCACTTCTTTTTTCAATATTCTCTTTTCTGTTTCTTCTGATTTCCTCTCTCTTGGACTACTCTAGCATTTTGATAGATATCTTCTAGTAGTTTCCAGAGAAGAGTGTATGAGAGTTAAATTTTGCTGTGACCTTGAGTGTATTAAAATATCTTTAGTCTACCCTTGAACTTGATTGAAAATTTGATTATAGAGTTCTAGGTTGAAAATATTTTTTCTTCAGAATTTTAAAATATTTTGTCAGTGAGTTCCCAAACCAATGTATTTGTTAAGAACTCTAAGGCGAATCTTATTTTATATCTTCCTGTATGTGACCTGTATTTTTATTTCTTGTAGTATTTTGTCATTGCACCAAGCATTTTCAAATTAAACACTGATGTGTCATGGTTTGAGTTTATCTTCATCCATTGACAATTAGTAAGTCCTTTCTACTAGGAAATTAATTTCCTTCAGCTCTTAGAAATTTTCTTGAATTACTTCACGGATAATTCTTTTGTTTGTTTCTCTCTCTCTCTCAGTTACTACAAATCAGATGTTGGGCCTCTTTACGATCTCTAATTTCCTTATTTTTTTTCTGTTTGTCATCTTAAAATACTTTTTGCAATATTTCCTGGAATATTTTCTTAACTTTACCTTCAAGCTCTTCTTGAGATTTTCATCTCATTATGTTCATATTTTGCAAGAGCCCTCTTTGTTAAGAGGATGTTTTCAAGAGAGCCCTCTGTACTTATTTCTCAGATATAATAACTTCTTTTCTCATCTGATGATATTAATTATAGTTGTTTTTTTTTTTTTAGATTTTATTTATTTGACATAGAGAGACACAGCGAGAGAGGGAACACAAGCAGGGGGAGTGGGAGAGGGAGAAGCAGGCTTCCCGCCAAGCAGGGAGCCCAATGCGCGGAGCTCGATCCGAGGACCCTGGGATCATGACCTGAGCAGAAGACAGACGCTTAACGACGGAGCCACCCAGGCACCCCTAATTATAGTTGTTTTTTTCAGGTTTTCTTCTCTGCAAACTTTTTCTCCAATTTACCTTCTTTCCTCTTTGCTTGGTTTTTGTTTCTGTTTTTCTTTTTAGAAACTTTCTTCAGGTGTCTCATTCAGGTGTCTGTTCTTAATTTAATTTGGTATACTAAGAGGCTAAGTGATAGCTCTGAGCATGTTGGCAGGGTTTATCCATTTTAATATGTACTCTAAGGTGAACTGAGAGCACTTGTAGTTGGGGAAACCCCAGTGTTAGTCTGATTAGGTCTTTCTACTTGGACTGGTCAGACTACTCAACTCTATAAAATCTTCTACCCAAAAGGAAAAGGCATAGATTGAAAAGGTAAAGGATTGATGGGAGAAGAGAGGTGGAGATCTACATCACTCAGGATATGCTAGGTAATGCTTCAGTATCAAACAACTCCAAATCTCAGTGGCTTAAGACAATTAAGGTGGATTCCTTTCTTATACTACAATATCCTATACAGTTCAGCGTGGAGCCCTTACAGTGGTCAGTCAGGGATCCAGGTTTCTGGAGACTCCATCTCCACCTATGCTTTCAGGATCGCTATGTTGGAGAAAGTAAATGTGTTAAACCATGTACAGTCTCTGAAAGCTTTAGCGTAGAAGTTATATCATTTCTTCTCACATTTTATTGGCTAAAGGAAATTACATGGTCATACATAATTTAAAGAGGAAATATTGATATTCTGCCAGGGGCGCCTGCATGGCTTAGTTAGTTAAGCATCCAATTTTTTTTTTTTTAAAGATTTTATTTATTTATTTGAGAGAGAGAGAATGAGAGACAGAGAACATGAGAGGGAGAAGCAGACTCCCCGCCGAGCAGGGAGCCCGATGCAGGACTCGATCCCGGGACTCCAGGATCATGACCCGAGCCGAAGGCAGTTGCTTAACCAACTGAGCCACCCAGGCGCCCAAGCATCCAATTCTTGATTTCAGCTCAGGTCATGATCTCAGGGTCATAAAATCGAGCCCTGAGTCAGGCTCCACACTGAGCATGGTGCCTGCTTAAGATTCTCTCTCTGCCCCTCCCCCAACCTTGGTGCGCCCATGCTTTCTTGAAGGAAGGAAGGAAGGAAAGAAGAAAGAAGGAAGAATTCTGCCTTGTATCTGAGACAACTGAAACATCTGTGATTGGCCCCAGTGATTATCACAGCGTTTTAACAATCAGTCAGCATTCAATGTTTAGATGGTCACTTATTTCCACCACCCATATTACCCTGCCCTCAAATTTTTGCCAGTGGAACCTCTAATATAATGACTCTCCTTTTTGCTGTCATGAGAAATCAAAACTCCAGGATCAGAGAAATAGGTTGCTCATTGACTGCAGTGGGGAAAAGTGATCTGCTACAGATTTAACCCCTTTTCAGGCAATTTTAATATGATCCTCCATATTTGGCACCCTATCATCATTTCCAGAGTATCTAGGGCTGACAGCTCTGATGCTTCTGAAAATCCTGCTGTCTAAATAGGATTGGTTCTCAGCTTTTCCCACTTCCGGATTGGTAGTTGGTTTGTCAATCTACTAAGTCATTCATCTACTTTCTAGCTACTAAGATTTTTCTCTGTTGTCTTCTACCTTATTCTTTCCATTCTTTTAAGTTTATGTTTTTGAAAATAGCTCTTCATTTTTATGTTAATGCACATTTAGAGGAAGTCAAATTAAAGGTACATATCCAATCCACCAATTTAACTAAAAATAAATACTCTTGAATTTTTCAGAGAAATAGACTTATGTTTTATTGGTTAAGTCTTCTGTGGTTATTATTTTAATTAATTTATGCTTTTATACTTATAATCAGTTTCTTTTATTTTCTTCCTTTTTAAAAATTATGTTTTTTAATCTTGGGTTGTTCTTTGCCTATTTGTTCTCAATAAACCTTGATTTCTAAGACATGCATGTAAGCCTCACAATTTTCTCTAATCATTCTTTGGTTCTTATCTTAAATACCATTTTGTTAAGAAGTTTACTATATCAGCCAGAATTATGTTCTGTGTAATTTCTATATATAAATATGTTCTTTGTAATTTCAACCTGATATTATAGAAGAACCCATAATGACAATGGCTAACACAAAATAGAATTTTATTTTCTCTCATAAAAGGCTAGTGGCTTGAAATGCATTCAGTGTTATCTCCAATAGTCACTTTCCATCTTGTTGTTACCATCTTCAAATCATGGCCTTTACTTTATGGTCCAAGATAGCTGCTTAATATCCACCCATTAGATCTCCATTCAGACCAACAAATGGGAAAAAGGGAAGGCTTTGTCTTCCTTTTTTAAGACTACTTCGATGAAATATTCCATGGCACTTGTACTCCCATCTCAGTGGCCATAACTTAGTCATAAGACCAATTCCAATCACATCAGAAGTTGGGAAATACAATCTATAGCCCACATATCCCCATGGGCAACTAAAAATGAGAGGTCTATTAGTAACAAATTAAGGGAGAACATATATTTGGGTGAAATGAGTGGTCTATGGCATACCCACTCAGACCACACCTAGAGCTCCCACTGCCCACTAGGAGCAGATAGGGTCAACTAAATTGCCTGCTTGGATTGATTATTAGAAGAGCATATGATTTCATTTCTACATATTGGTGGTGTGATTTGTAGCCAAAAGAATTCTTGTTCCACTGAAAACTTAGCCCCAAAGCAATAAATAAATTCAACTGCTGGGGCAAGATTCTTTTTGAACTAATGATGCTTCCCCAACTGCCATCCATTTCTACTTCCTTTTATGACTTTTTAAAAATTCTGGGTCCAGAAATCTTAAAACTCCATTTTAAGGACTCCTTTGAATTATTATTCTGGATGCAAATTAGGCTTTACCAGTGAAATGCCTTCAGATGAGCAGTTTTGGTAGTAATAGTAGCTTCCTGACTTCTGTACTGCAGCAATAGTAGAATGCCTTCAAAACCAGGAGTTCAGTGCTGGCTCTCACTTTTGCTTGTCCAGTTCTTCTGATTTTGTAATTCCTTCTAGCAAATAGCTTTTTTTGGCTAGATATACATAGAGTTTTTTATTGTCCTGAATTCTGAATAATTCACCTAAACTCAAAATTGTACATCTTCACTCAAATTATAAGGAATAGGAGCTTCTCAATTAGAGTTTGTAAAGGAAAAGAAGTAAAGTATAAAATCATCAAGCAGTTAGAGCACTATTCCCTTAAGCTAACACATCTTAGTTGGTTTAAGAATAGGGAAGAATAAAAAATTACAGGCGCATTCCTAAGAAACCAAGGATGAAAATGTTTAATAAATGTAATATATATATTCATATATTCATACATATACATTCATGACAAATACATATATGTGTGTGTATTTAAAAATAGACCATGGTCTGAAACCAAATCATAGACACTTTCTTTCTCCCCTTATGTGTAACACAATAAATAAAATAAGTTTAAAAATTTAATTTCTGGAGCGCCTGGGTGGCTCAGTTGGTTAAACGTCCAACTCTTGGTTTTGGCTCAGGTCATGATCTCAGGGGTCATGAGAAGGAGCCCCCTGTTGCTCAGGCTCTGTGCTCATTGGGTAGTCTATTTGAAGATTCTCTCCCTCTGCCCCTCCCACCTCTCTCTCTCTCAAATAAATAAATATATATTTTTAAAAAATTTCAGGGTTGCCTGGGTGGCTCAGTTGGTTAAGCCTCTGACTCTTGATTTTAGCTCAGTTCATGATCTCAGGGTCGTGGGATCTGAGTCCCAAGTAGAGCTCCAGCTCAGACAAGGAGTCTTCTTGGGATTCTCTCTCTCCTTTTCCTTCTCCCTCTGCCCCTCCCCCCTAAAATAAATTTTTTAAAAATGTGTTTGTGAATAAATAAGGAAAGTGCTCAACATCACATCATACATTTTAAAAGACGATAATTTGTTCACCAAATGATATTCTAAATGATAAATTATTAGGTCAACAAAGCAAAAAGCAAATAGTGTAAACAGTAAAAGAGCATTTTATAAAATAAATATTTTTATAAATAAATAAAATATTTTGTTGTAGTTTTTAAGTTTATAAAGCCAGATGATAAAATAGCACATTGAAAATCATTAATTTATTCAATTCTCATTCATCTATATTTACTGCAATATGCATTTTCCTAAGCATAATAGAGCTCTCTTTTTTAAAAGATTTTTAAGATTTTATTTATTTATTTGACATAGAGACAGCGAGAGAGGGAACACAAGCAGGGGGAAGTGGGAGTGGGAGAGGGAGAAGCAGGCTCCCCGCAGAGCAGGGAGCCTGATGCGGGGCTTGATCCCAGGACCCTGGGATCATGACCCAAGCTGAAGGCAGACACTTAACGACTGAGCCACACAGGCACCCCACAAAAATATAGTTTTGAAGGGGTACATGCACCCCAATGTTTGTAGCATCATTACCAACAATAGCCAAACTATGGAACGAGCCCAAATGTCCATCAACTGATGAGTGGATAAAGAAAATGTATATATTTATAGTGGAATATTACTCAGCCATCAAAAAGAATGAACTCTTGCCATTTGCAACGATGTGGATGGAGCTAGAATGTATAACGCTAAGTGAAATAAGTCAGACAAATACCATATGATTTCACTCATATGTGGATTTTTAAAAAGATTTTATTTATTTATTTGACAGAGAGAGACACAGTGAGAGAAGGAACACAAGCAGGGGGAGCGGGAGAGGGAGAAGCAGGCTCCCGGCTGAGCAGGGAGCCCGACGTGGGGCTCGACCCCAGGACCCTGGGATTATGACCTGAGCCAAAGGCAATGTTTAACAACTGAGCCACCCAGGCACCCCTCATATGTGGAATTTAAGAAACAAAACAGATGAACATATAAGAAGGGGGAAAAAAGAGAGAGGGAAACAAACCATAAGAGACTCTTTATGATAGAGGAAAACTGAGGATTGATGGAGGGAGGTGGGGGGGGGAGTTCTAAATGGGTGATGGGCATAAAGGAGGGCATTTGTTATGATGAGCACTGGGTGTTATATGTAAGTGATGAATCACTAAATTCTACTCCTGAAACCAATATTATACTGTATGTTAACTAACTAGAATTTAAATAAAAATTTGAAAATGAAAAAAAATTCCTTTATTTTTTGTTCATATTGAATGTTTGAATCATGTGACTATATATTATTTTAAAAGAATGAGAATCATTATTTACATACCCAAACCATTTATTATGAAAAAGTAATCATCAGTCTACTAACATTTTTTCTATTTAACAGGAATTGAATTATTTAAAATAGTATCAGATAGTCTTGTTCAATATCAATTTTGAAAGAAAATACTCAACTTAGAAAACATCCAGATAAAATACTAGTTCCTTTGAGGAAACACAATAGTGTTTTTAAAACAACACTACAGAAACCCAACCGTTTCCAAGGTAACAAAAAATTTTGTATGAATGAAAAGTATTTTTAAAATTGAAAGCCATCATTTACAAGATACTATGCTGATAATCAGAAAACACAATTCTCTTAGTCATAAGTAGGTATCAGTGAACAAGCTCAAACATCAGGAATCTGAAAACATTTACGACCTCCAAAAATCTGACCCCCCAAAACTGAGAAACAACATTTCTCCACTGTTGTATGAACATGCAAAATGTGACCTGGCTAAAAACAACAACAGCAAAAACAACAAACACCCAGAGATTCAGAATGTAAAATACTTCAACAAGCTGAAATAACTATAAGTATGACAATAATTATTAATGTATGAATATGTAGCTCTTTATGTGAATGGACGGGTTGCGAACTAATAATACATTGGTTATAATTATCATTTATCTCCTCTTAAGGTGATATGCCTAACTGAACCCAAAATGATTTCTAACGTGAGAGTTTTCCTCGGTGCCCCTACCAGTCCCTTCACCCACGAAATTGGGGATAATGGGCTTGAGGAACTTGAACTCATTGGTCCCCGAGTCTCCCCTCAGACACACCTCGTACCGGTAGCTGTGCGACAGGGTCCCCGCGCCGCTGACGTCCACCAGGTGGCCCGCAAAGGGGCCCTCGGCCACCGGGCAGCCGCCCCCCGACGCCGCCCGGCTCCTCCGGCACAGCCGCACCGCCACGAACACCAGCACCGACAACAGGAAGAGCGACGACACCGACGCCAAGGCCACCACCAGGTAGACGGTGAGCGGGTCGGCCCGGGCCTCGGCCGCCGCCGCGTCCGGCAGCGGCAGGTAGGGCTGCGAGAAGCCGTCCACCAGCAGCACGTGCAGCGTGACGCTGGCCGACAGCGGCGGCTCGCCGTTGTCCTTGACCAGCACCACCAGCCTGTGCTGGACGGCGTCGCGCTCGCTCAGCGGCCTGGCCGTGCGCACCTCGCCGTTGTGCGCCCACACGCCGAACAGCCCGGGCTCCGTGGCCCTGAGCAGCTGGTACGACAGCCAGGCGTTCTGGCCCGAGTCGCCGTCCACCGCCACCACCTTGGTCACCAGGTAGCCCGCCTCGGCCGCCCTGGGCACCAGCTCGCTGCAGGGCGCCGAGCCGTTCTGCGGCGGGTACAGCACGAAGGGCGAGTTGTCGTTGGCGTCCACCACCAGCACGCGCACCAGCGCCTGGCTGCTGAGCGCCGGCGAGCCGCGGTCGGCCGCGCCCACGCGGAACTCGAACGCGCGCAGCGCCTCGAAGTCCAGGGACCTGAGCGCGAACAGCTGCCCGTTGTCCGCGTTGATGGACACCAGCGAGGCCAGGGGCAGCCGCGGGTCGTGCGGCGGCAGCAGCGAGTAGGTGACCTGCGCGTTGGCGCCCGAGTCTCTGTCCGTGGCGCTCACGCTGCCGATGTGCAGGGCGGGGCTGTTGTTCTCGCGCACCCGCAGGGTGTAGGCGCTTTGGCTGAAGGCCGGGGCGTTGTCGTTGACGTCGGACACCGTCACCGTTATGTTGTGCTGGGTTTTCAGCCTGGGGGTGCCCAGGTCAGTGACGGTGATGGTGATGTTGTACTCGGCCTGGCTCTCTCTATCCAGCGCTCCTTCAGTTACTAAGGTGTAGAAATTTTCTACAGTAAGTTTCAGAAGGAAGGGGAGATGGTCTTGGATGGAACACATCATTTTGCCATTTTCCCCGGAGTCTGGATCTGAAATTCCAAAAATTGCGACCACTGTATCAGGGGTGTTTTCTGGGATATCACTGGTGAATACTGACATAGTCAGTTCGGGCGTGTTGTCGTTTACATCCATCACTTCTATGGCTACAGAGCATTTTCCTGATAGTCCCCCGCCATCTGAAGCCTCAATTTCCATACGATAAGATTGAATTTCCTCAAAATCCAACATTTTTTTTAATCGAATTTCCCCTGTGACTACGTTTATTTCAAAGGCCTGAATCACTTGATTTGAGGATTGGAAAAATGAGTAGGAGAGCTCTCCAAGGGTCCCAGCATCTAAATCTCTAGCAGTCACAGTGATGACAAGGGACCCTATAGGGCTGTTCTCTGGGATATGCACCTCATAGAGCAGCTGAGCAAATTCAGGAGCATTATCATTTATGTCCAAGACTACGATGAGAACCTGAGAAGTCCCAGTCCTAGGCGGTGACCCACCATCCAGGGCCATGAGCGTTAACCTGAGCTCTGACTCCTCTTCCCGGTCCAGCGCTTTGTCCAGCACCAGCTCAGGGTATCTCCTGCCATCGCTGTGATTTCGAGTGAAAAGGTGGAAATGGGAGTTGGTGCTAATAGTGTAGTTCTGAACTGTGTTACTGCCCACGTCTAAATCTTGAGCTATTTTCAAAGGAAATGCAGTCCCTGGATGGCTGCTTTCTGAGATTTTCAGGAGGATTTCATTTTCCAGGAATTCTGGGGCATGGTCATTTATGTCTCGTAGCTGTAGTTCACCTTTAATAAACTGCACTGGGCTTTTTAATAAGACCTGGAAATGCAGTATACATGGATCTGTGTCACCGCACAACTCTTCCCGGTCCAATTTTTCTTTTAGGAGCAAATTCCCACTCTTCTGCTCGAGCTGCAAATACTGTTGATTCCCTTTGGAAAGAATTCGAGCACCCCGCGCGGCCAGCTCCCCCAAGCCAAGCCCCAGATCTTTCGCGAGGTTGGCCACAAAGGAGCCGCTTTCCCTCTCTTCTAGAACCGAATACTTAATGGTCGTACTGCCCACTTCCCACCGTATTAACAGTATGAGGATAATAATGGAGGTCACTTGCCTTTTCTGCAGCGCTTTGGGTAGCGTTGTCTCCATCGTTCTTCGGCGTCCAAAAGATGCAGTATTTAATCACAAAATAATTGCTGTGCAGCCAACTCTACTATCTTCATTCAATAATCTTGAGTTGGTTCCTAACATTGACTGACATGGGGATAGCGGCCTCTCTGAAACCTACTACCGCCCAAGAGTGTAAAACCTTTCCTTTTCAAGTAGCCGGAAACTGCTCAGCTGTTACAGAGGCTGCAGAGTTTTCACTTTCTTAGCCTGCAGCGCCACCAAGCGTCCTGCCTTACAACTTCAGTTTTTGTGGGGTTTTTGGTGGGTTTTTTGTTGTTTTTCATTTCAAAGCATCATGCAACAGTTAAAACAAAAAGAAAGCCTTTTGGGTTATAAACTCCCCTCCACCCCACTGTGCAGTATTCTTCAGGTAGCTAACAATATTTGTGAGAGCAAAAGTAATACTTACATATCTATATCTATATTCATCTTCCTTAAAGGTACAAGTTCAGTATACAAAACTCTGCTCAAGACAAATTCATTTATTCATTTAACCAGTATTTCTCTATGCAGACAATTTTCTAGCTTCTGGAGATAAAATGGTAAATTAAACACAAAATTCTTGCTCTTGGGTGCTTACATTCAATTACAAAAAATTTGCTGTATTGTGTTAGAAGAAGTTATGAATTTTAAAATCCACTTTCTACTCCCAAATTGCAATGTGCCTGTAACTCCTGAAAAAATTTTTAAATGTGATTTCTTGTCAGTCTCTGGGCAATTTTTTCCTTCGTAAATTCACTCTGTGCAATGCCCAGTAAGACTAAGAGGAAATGGTCATTTGTTTTGTTAGAAATCAATGTAAGTTCAGAATTCAGACAATGTCTTTTCTACAAACATGTAGAAGGCAAAAAATTCAATGGAGTCAAAGATATATTTTCTTGGGAAGGGTTTTGATCTGTCAACATTGGACAGTGGCCCATCCCAGTGTACATCCCCTGGGACTATGGAAATGGGTATATTGAAAAACACCACGGCACCAACTAAAGTCAAGTGGTTGCAGTGACACTAGCAGGAAAAGTAGTTTCCCCCAGAGAAGAATGCTTTTCCAAGAAGGAGGGATAAGTATATAAGAATACAAAACAGTAAGTGTTCCCTATAGTCATTGTACCAACTGGTAATCATCTATGACAGTTCACTTATTTGGACACAAACCTCAGCCAAATATAATTTAGTTAAGCCTAGTTCCATTTTAATTAAGGATAAGAATAAAATATTCACTCAGCTATCAGTTTAGTATAAATTACCTGACTTCGATGGAGAGTTGAAAAGAGAAATTTTTCTTAAGACACTACAAATAAAACCAACACAAGACAAATATGGCCTAAACTGTGAAAGTAAATGATTTTATGATTAATAAAGATTAATGATACTTACACAGCACTTTATTTATGACATTACCTAATAACCTGCCATTAATTACTTAGTTCTTGGCAGGTATCACACATATAGAAGCTTGAGAAACTAGGAGGAAGAGTTTGAAAAATATAATTTGGGTTTTATTAAATAATACATTTTAAGGAGCACCTGAGTGACTCAGTTGGTTAAGTGTCTGCCTTCAGCTCAGGTCCTAATCCCAGGGTCCTGGGATCGAAACCTATAGCCTGCTTCTCCCTCTCCCTCTGGTTTCTTCTCCCCCTCCCTCTGCCTGCTGCTCCCCCTGCTTGTGCTCTCTCTTTCTCAAATAAAAAAATAAAAACTTTAAAAATATACATTTGAACTTTCAAATTGATAGACAAAGACAAGGAGATAAAATGTACTCTCAACATTTTATATTCTGTAATAGAGTTTAGGGTGTGTGGAGGGTGGTTTCCGTTTAGAAAGAAAGTAAAAGAATGATATTTAATTTCACTTATTGACAAAGGTACTGCATTGTGGAGAGAATATTAACATTTTTCTATATTCCTTGAAAATTAACCTTTGAAATTCACTGTTGGAATGTTAATAACATTCATCAAATATTTATTATGCATTTATAATTGACTTGGTATTATTTAAAAATACTATCATAAGCTTACATGAAGCTCACAAACTGGAGTTTAATTTATTGACACTTTTGTGCAAAGTTTATATGCATAGAAAAATGTATTGACTATTATGGTATATTGAAATACACATAAATATGAATGGTTGTCTTAGCATTTAGCCATCTTTAGTGTTTATCTTTAAGTATTCACATTGTAGCCATTACCCCAAAATGAGACTTACACTGGCAGATTAAATAATATCAAACACTCACATTTTATTTTATGTTTTTAAAGTAGGCTCTATGCCCAGTATGGGGCTTGAACTCACCACCGAGATCAAGAGTTGCATTTTCTACCAACTGAGCCAGCCAGGCACCCCCAAACACTCACACTTTAAAAATTTCCCTACATGGTAATGGTGATGACAGTTGTCACCAATAGTTAGATATACAATCTTACTTAAGGGTTTTGTATTACAATTTTTCTAAGACGAATAGATGATTAAATTTCAAAAATTTTAAATTATGCAAATAAAAATTTACTTTTTATTCGGATTGTCAAATATAGTTGAGAGTAATACAAATCTACTAAGCATGATATAGGGAAAACACTGTACATACCCAGTATCTGATTTTTTTTTCAACCTAAGGTAGTGTAGTAAAATAATTAAAAAACAAACTATCAATAACATTTAACTAAGTTAAAAGATTTTCAAACTAAGTAGGGCTTAATAGGATAATCCAATACTTAACTGAATAGGAAACTATCACGAACCGTGGGGTTTTCCTCAATTTCCTTTCCAGTGCCCTGAGGAGGGAAGTTGGGAATAATGGGCTTGAGGAACTTGAACTCGCTGGTCCCAGATCCTCCCGTCAGACACACCTCGTACTGGTAGCTGTGCGACAGGGTCCCCGCGCCGCTGACGTCCACCAGGTGGCCCGCAAAGGGGCCCTCGGGCACCGGGCAGCCGCCCCCCGACGCCGCCCGGCTCCTCCGGCACAGCCGCACCGCCACGAACACCAGCACCGACAACAGGAAGAGCGACGACACCGACGCCAAGGCCACCACCAGGTAGACGGTGAGCGGGTCGGCCCGGGCCTCGGCCGCCGCCGCGTCCGGCAGCGGCAGGTAGGGCTGCGAGAAGCCGTCCACCAGCAGCACGTGCAGCGTGACGCTGGCCGACAGCGGCGGCTCGCCGTTGTCCTTGACCAGCACCACCAGCCTGTGCTGGACGGCGTCGCGCTCGCTCAGCGGCCTGGCCGTGCGCACCTCGCCGTTGTGCGCCCACACGCCGAACAGCCCGGGCTCCGTGGCCCTGAGCAGCTGGTACGACAGCCAGGCGTTCTGGCCCGAGTCGCCGTCCACCGCCACCACCTTGGTCACCAGGTAGCCCGCCTCGGCCGCCCTGGGCACCAGCTCGCTGCAGGGCGCCGAGCCGTTCTGCGGCGGGTACAGCACGAAGGGCGAGTTGTCGTTGGCGTCCACCACCAGCACGCGCACCAGCGCCTGGCTGCTGAGCGCCGGCGAGCCGCGGTCGGCCGCGCCCACGCCGAACTCGAACGCGCGCAGCGCCTCGAAGTCCAGGGACCTGAGCGCGAACAGCTGCCCGTTGTCCGCGTTGATGGACACCAGCGAGGCCAGGGGCAGCCGCGGGTCGTGCGGCGGCAGCAGCGAGTAGGTGACCTGCGCGTTGGCGCCCGAGTCTCTGTCCGTGGCGCTCACGCTGCCGATGTGCAGGGCGGGGCTGTTGTTCTCGCGCACCCGCAGGGTGTAGGCGCTTTGGCTGAAGGCCGGGGCGTTGTCGTTGACGTCGGACACCGTCACCGTTATGTTGTGCTGGGTTTTCAGCCTGGGGGTGCCCAGGTCAGTGACGGTGATGGTGATGTTGTACTCGGCCTGGCTCTCTCTATCCAGCGCTCCTTCAGTTACCAAGGTGTAGAAATTCTCGACTGATGGTCTTAGAAGAAAGGGGAGATTGTCATCTATAGAACAAATAACCTGTTGATTTTGTCCAGAATCTGCATCTGACACACTGAAAACTGCTACTATGACCTCTGGCAGGTTTTCGGGGATGGGACTGACGAGGGAGGACATGGTCAGTTGAGGAGTGTTGTCATTTACGTCCAGAACCTTGATGACTAAAGAGCATTTTCCTGATAGTCCCCCGCCATCTGTAGCCTCAATATCCACGTGGTATGACGGAAATTCCTCAAAATCCAAAGCCTTTCTCAGTCGAATTTCTCCTGTAATTGCGTTTATTTCGAAGGGTTGATTAATGTCATCTCCCTGAAATAGGGCATAAGATACCTCCCCAAAGGATCCTGCATCTAAATCTGTCGCTGAGACGGTGATAATCAGGGAGCCCAGGGAATTGTTTTCAGGGATTTGTGCCTCATAGAGTTCCTGAGCAAATTCGGGAGCATTGTCATTGATGTCCAAGACCAGGATCTGAATCTCCGTGGTCCCAGACCTGGGCGGAGACCCACCATCCAGCGCTGTGAGGGTAAGCCTTAGCTCGCGCTGCTCCTCGCGGTCCAAGGCTTTGTCCAGCACCAGCTCCGGGAACTTCCTGCCATCGCTGCGATTGCGAGTGAGAACGTGAAAATGAGGATTGGAGCTGATTATATAGCTCTGAAGACTGTTGTTACCAGCGTCTAAATCCTGTGCCATTTTCAAAGGAAATAGCTTTCCTGGTGTAGTAATTTCTGATATTTTTAGTAGCATTTCTCTGGCTGGGAACTCTGGGGCGTGGTCATTTATATCTCTGACTCGTAAAGCAGCCTGAAAAAACTGCAAGGGATTTTCCAGTAACACTTGAAAAGGTAGCACGCATGGCTCAGTGGAGCCGCACAGCTCTTCCCGGTCCAGTTTCTCATTTAGCAGTAAATCGTAGGTCTTTGGGTCAAGCTGCAAATACTGTCTGTTCCCCTTGAAAACAACCTGGGCACCACGCGCAGCCAGTTCTCCTCTCCTGAGTCCCAGGTCCTTTGTCAAATTGGCCACAAACGTGCCAATTTCTGACTCCTCCAGTACAGAATATTGAATCGATTCTGAACTGGCTTCCCACAAAAGCACCCATATAATGAGAATTGCCACTTGCCTTTTCTTGCGATGTACTTTTGTTCTCGCCATCTCCATTATGCCTGATCCCAGAGGAAAAAATCTTTTTCCAGTCCCCATCATCACGTCCACCACTGACCCTCCGCAATGTCTTTACTGTTGAATTTCGAATTCGTCTTATAACTTGTCTGGTGACGAGTGCCTTCCTGAATACTACTATCTTAGCTCCAGCTGTAAGTGTGTTCTGTATTTTGGGGGGCTTCTGAATAAAATGGAGTCCACCGAATCTGCAGAGCTCTTATTCACTCTCTTAGCCTGCACTGCCACCACGCGTTCAAATTAATAACTTCAGGAGGTGCATACAGGCAATACCATTTCCAAAATCTGAGCCTTATAAAGACTTTCAGGTGGAGTTAGTGTTTTTCAAATTGTAGTGTGTGAACCATATGCATAAATAATTACTTGGGAGTCTGAGTTGTTTTTTTCAAGGTTGACTCCTGGGTTTCCCTCCAGACCTTGAATGAAATTCTCTGGTGGTGCTAAGGGCTGAAAATCTGCACTTCAATCTCTCTCTTTAAGTGATTCTCGTGCATACTAATGTTTAGGAATCACACCCTCAGGTAATGTAAACTTCCTATAATCAATTTTTATTCTTTGGCAGTGAAATTTATCTCTGATGAGTAGTGTGATTTGTGAATCCAAAAAGTACACTATTTAATCGTCCCAACAAACAAGTCAATAAACTATACAAAATGTAAAAGTTGGTTAGCAACACCAATTATAAAATAAACAATTATTTCTCTAAGTTATATGGCTCATAAAATGGCATGAACAACAAGACTTAACTTATTTTGTGGTTACACCTGCACAGTAAGGGGAACAATTAAGCTATTAGGAGGAAAATTGAGGCCAACACATACTTATGATAGAAGTATCTGATTAATTAAATTATTTAAAAGGGTAACTAGTGGGGCACCTTGGTGGTGCAGTCAGCTAAGCGTCAGACTCTTGGTTTCAGCTCATGTCATGATTTCAGAGTTGTGAAATAGAGCCCTCAGATGGCTCTGAGCTCCTGAGCTCCCTGCGAGTCAGCTTAAGACTCTTTCCCTCTCCCACTGCCCCTCCCTGCTGCACTCTCTCTCTCAAATAAATAAATAAATCTTTAAAAGAGGAACAAGCAACAATCAGTCTGTCATAAGTAGGCATTTTAGGATTTTACTTCATTTTGTATGGGTAGAATTGGTCATGATTTTATTAGGTTTGTTCATTTTATTATAACTTTTAAATCAAATTTCCCTCCTATAGTAATTAATTAATCAAGGCCCAAATATATTACCATGTTGTAAGGACATAATGCAATGCAGAATACAAACATTCAAGAATCACCTCTATCATCCTCTCACAAGGATGACGCTAGTTGCTATTATAAATAGACACCAAGTAAGATAGTGAATTACATTTGAGTGGATTCCATAGAATTCAATGATGGTTCATCATGGCTATATCCATTTCTATCTCACCATTTTCTGCTCAGATAAATAGGAAAATATGTCTTTAAATATCCTCAAAATATATGAAATGGGTCAGTGCACATATAAGAACACAAAATGTGCCAAACTTAATCTCATCTCAGATTGATATCATATTTCTTGAGAGGTGAAATCAATTGAGTTCAACCGAAGTTCACTTCAGGTAAGAGCCAAAGTGATGGAAGATAAAAATGAGGATATTTTTCAAGATGTTTCAACTCTAGGTAAAATAAGTAAAGCTAAATAAAGTCTAAACTCTGAACAGATGAAATAATTTTGTAGTTACAAAACATCTCTACCTACCCAGAAGGATAAAAAATAAAATCACTGTGACCAGCCTCCATGGTTCACTTGATAAATGTTACTGAGAATAGACTTCCTTGAGAGTATGAATAACAAGATAAACTGATGAAGTAAAACCAACAATCATAAACATATTAGATGGGTTTAGTTTCTTCTTTGAAACAAAGTTATTTCCAACTCAATCCTAAGTGCTTCCTTCCTTCGATGGGCATTCTAATTCCAGCTTGATGGCATCCCTGCCATGTTGTGTAGTCCTTTGAGCTCTCTCTTTGCCCGCAGTGCCACCAGACATCTTCACATACAGCTTACTGAATTATTTTTCACTTTGAAGCAAATTTTACTAGCAGTACAGTATCTGTGATACTCAACTGAGACATTGAAATGTCTTTGAGAATGTTGCTTGTTATGACAGAGAGGAAGAAGATAATATCTTAATGTATCATCCAAGGCTATCATTTGGTATGTGAAGACCCTGCCTTTTTATGGAAATTGATTATTTTAGATTCTTTCAGGAGAGTGCTTCTGTTTTATTCTCTTTCACTTTCCTTTGCCAGAGTAGAACTGAATTGAATTTATAAACTTGTCTCACAAGTAATAACTCACTAACATTTGTGTAAAAAGTTCAACACATACAAAGCAAACAGCATAACTTCCATTTACACGTCATCCAGCTTCACAACATCTTGTCTCATTTCATCTATAACTTCCCCTCCACCCTCCACTTCCCACTCAATGTTTTTGTACAGGTCTTTTCTTAAGGTAATGTTTACACAAATTGAAATGCATCAGTCTTAACTATATAAATGGATCCATCCATGTAACCCACACCTCTTTCAAGATACAGAATATTTCCATCATTCATTGGGAATCTTCTTAATCATACTTTCCAGGTTAATTTTAATAATTAGGTGGCAAAAGCTTGGTCTCCTCTGGACACAACATGGAAAGGTAAACAATGTAAAAAACCACCAGGCCCTATGTCATTATGCTCATGTATGCTTCTGTGAAGTGACAGATCATTAAGATTAATTTTACTGATTATTACCAGTGAGCTGAAATAATACTTTGATGAACTATTGTAAAGTATATTAAACTTAATTTTATTTAGTAAGCTTATAATTATTGCATAGCTGATCAAGCTGGTTTCCATTTTTATGCTACAAATGTTTGTTTTCCTTTCATTCCATTATAAATTTTAAAAATTCTTCAAGTTCTAAATGTGAGAATCCATCAAAATCCTGAGGAGAACCTCTTTGGCCTTGGCTGCAACAACTTCTTCCTAGACATGTCTCCAAAGGTAAGGGAAACAAAAGCAAAAAATGAACTATTGGGACTTCAAGATAAAAAGCTTTTGCACAGGGACGCCTAGGTGGCTCAGTCATTAAGCGTTTGCCTTTGGCTCGGGTCATGATCCCGGGGTCCTGGGATCGAGCCCCGCATCAGGCTCCCTGCTCGGCGGGAGGCCTGCTTCTCCCTCTCCCACTCCCCCCGCCCCGCTTGTGTTCCCTCTCTCACTGTGTCTCTCTCTGTCAAATAAATAAATAAAATCTTTAAAAAAAAAAAAAAAAAAGCTTTTGCACAGCAAAGGAAACAGTCAACAAAACCAAAAGACAACCGACAGAATGGGAGAGGATATTTGCAAAATCTTTTCAGATAAAGGGTTAGTATCCAAGATCTATAAGGAATTTATCAAACTCAACACACCAAAAATAAATAATCCAGTCAAGAAATGGGCAGAACGTGGCGCCTGGGTGGCTCAGTCGTTAAGCGTCTGCCTTCGGCTCAGGTCATGATCCCAGGGTCCTGGGATCAAGCCCCGCATTGGGCTCCCTGCTCAGCGGGAAGCCTGCTTCTCCCTCTGCCACTCCCCCTGCTTGTGTTCCCTCTCTCTCTGTCAAATAAATAAATAAAATCTTTAAAAAAAAAAAAAAGAAATGGGCAGAAGACATGAACAGACATTTCTTCAAAGAAGACATACAAATGTCCACCAGACATGTGAAAAAATGCTCAACATCCCTCAGCATCAGGGAAATACAGATCAAAACCACAATGAGATACATCACACCAGTCAGAATGGCTAAAATTAACAAGTCAGGAAACAACATGTTGGTGAGGATGTGAAGAAAGGGGAACACTCTTACACTGTTGGTGGGAATGAAAGCTGGTACAGCCACTCTGGAAAACGGTATGGAGGTTCCTCAAAAAGTTGAAAACAGAGCTACCCTACAACCCAGCAATTGCACTACTAGATATTTATCCAAAGGATACAAACATAGTGATCCGAAGGGGCACCTGCACCCCAGTGTTTATAGCAGCAATGTCCCCAATAGCCAAACTATGGAAAGAGCCCAGATGTCCAACAGATAGATGAATGGATAAAGAAGATGTAGAATATATATACAATGGAATATTACTCAGCCATCAAAAATGGAAATCTTACCATTTGCAATGACATGAATGGAACTAGAGGGTATTATGCTAAGTGAAATAAGTCAAATCAGAGAAAGTAAATTTTCATATGATTTCAATCATATGTGGAATTTAAGAAATAAAACAGAGGATCATAAGGGAAGGGAGGGAAAAATAATATAAGATGAAATCAGAGAGGGAGATAAACCATACAAGACTTAACTATAGGAAACAAACTGAGGGTTGCAGTTAGGGAGGAGGGTGGGGGGATGGGGTAACTGGGTGATGGGCATTAAGGAGGGCACATGATGTAATGAGCACTGGGTGTTATATGCAACTGATGAGTCACCGAACTCTACCTCTGAAACTAATAATACACTATATGTTAATTAATTGATTTTAAATAAAATTTTAAAAAACAAAAAAATTTTAAAAAAAATTCTTCAAGTTTACTAAAAATGAAAGACAAAGATTAACCTTCAACGTTAGGCTTCCAAATCTTCTTTAATTTTGTTATGAATGTCTTAAAAAATCTTATTTAATTTAGCTATATCCAAGGAAAAACAATACTTCAGGGCAAAGATGGAAATATATAAGCAATCACTTAAAGAACCCTCTGAATTGATGGGAGAAATGATGCAGACAAGTTTGAAAATATAAAGGATTTGAGGGGCTCCTGGGTGGCTCAGGCAGTTAAGCTTCCAACTCTTGATTTCATCTCAGCTCATGATCTCAGGGGTGTGAGATCATCGAGCCCCATGGCTCTGCACTGGGCATGCAGCCTGCTTAAGATTCTCTCTCTCTCCCTCTCTCTCTCTCTGCCCCTCCCCCGCTAAAAAAAAACAACAAAGAACCAGCTTTTTACTTCACTGATTTTCTCTATTATTTTTATTTTGGATTTCGTTGGTTTCTTCTATTATTTTTATTATTTCCTTCCTCCTGCTTCTCCTGCTTGCTTTGGGTTTATTTTCTGTTCTTTTCCTAGATTCTTGAGGTGGAAGATTAGATAATTGATTTGAGACTTTTCCTCCTTTTTAATGTACGCTTTTAATGTTATAGATATCCCTCTCTGCACTGCGTTAGCTGTGTCTTACAAATTTTAATTTGTTGTCTTTTCATTTTCAATTCAGCTTGATATATTTTTTTATATCCCTTGAGACTTTGTCTTTGATCCAGGGATTAATGAGAAGTGTGTTGTTTAGTTTTCAAGTGTTTGAAGTGTTGTTTTTATGTTATTGATTTTTTAGTTTGATTCCATTGTGATTGGAGAACCCACATTGTATGATTTCAGTCCTTTTAAATTGGTTGAAGTTTGTGTTATGGCCTTGTTTATGTAGTTTATCTTGTATATTTTCTGAAAGCATTTGGAAAAAATGCTTATTCTACTGTTTTTGGCTAGGAATTTCATAAATATGGATTAGATTCTGTTGGTTGATGGTGTTGTTTAGTTCTGAGTTCTTGCGGATTTTCTGTCTAGTTGTTCTATCACTTGTTAAGAGAGGGTGTTGAAGTATCCAACTTTGATTGTAGACCTATTTTTCCTTTCACTTCTGTCAGTTTTTGCTTTACATAATTTGCAACTTTGTTACTTGGTGTATACATACTAAATATGTATGGAATACATAGGAATGCTTTGTCTTCTTTTGTTGTTATATAATGTCCTGAAGAAATCTGTCACTTTCTTCCCCACTTTCTGGTCATTTTCTTCCCTCTGATGTCTACTTTATCTGAAATTAGTATGGTCACTCCTGATATATTTTTATTAACATTTGCATAATATATTTCCCATCTTTTTACATTCAATCTGCCTATATCATTATATTTGAAGTGAAGTGTCTTGTAGACAGCATACAGTTGGACATTTTTTAACCCATTCTATCAATCTCTTTGCTTTAATTGGTGTGTTTAGACCATTTACATGTAATGTAATAACTGATATTAGAGCATAAGCCTAACATTTTTTTGTTTTCTATTTGTTTCCTGGAGGGTTTTTTTATTTCTCTGTTTTCTTTTTCCTGCCTTCCTGTGGGTTATTAGAACATTTTTTAGAATTCCAATTTGATTTATCTGTAGTGTTTTTTAGTGTATCACATTGTATAGCTTTTATAGTGGTTGCTCCATACATAACTTATTGCAGTTTACTGGTATTGTCATTTTACCAGTTCAAGAGCAGGGTGGAAAACTTACCTCCCTTTATATCCCTTTACATCCCCATTTATAATTGTCTTAAAAATTTCCTCTCTAGGGGCGCCTGGGTGGCTCAGTCGTTAAGCGTCTGCCTTCAGCTCAGGTCATGATCCCAGGGTCCTGGGATCGAGCCCCGCATCGGGCTCCCTGCTCGGCGGGAAGCCTGCTTCTCCCTCTCCCACTCCCCCTGCTTGTGCTCTCTCTCTCGCTGTGTCTCTCTCTGTCAAATAAATAAATAAAATCTTTAAAAAAAAAATTTCCTCTCTATATACTTAGAATTATATCAGACATAGTCAGATATAATTTGGGATTCAACCATCAAACATAATTTATGAAACTCAAGAGAAGGAAAGTCTATAACATTTACCCATATTTTTGTTTACTGTGTTTTTCTTCTTTACTGATGTCCCAAGATTCTTTTTTTTTTTTTTTTTTTTAGGTAGCCTCCACATCCAACATGGAGCTCAAACTTACAACCCTGAGATCAAGAGTCACATGCTCAGAGTCCCAAGATTCCTTTCTTTTTAATTGATTCCTTTCCGTTTGGAGAACTTTCATCAGCCATTCTTTTAGGGTAGGTGTACTGGCAACAAATTCTCTTCCTGAAGGATATTTTCACTGGATATAGGATTCTGGGTTAACATTTCTTTTCTCTCAGCACTTGAAAACTATGTGTCCTTCTTCTAACCTCTATGGTTTTTGATGAGAAGTCTACTGTCATTCAAATTGTTATTGCTCTATGAATAATGTGTCATTTCTCTTTCACTGCTTTCAAGATTTTTTCCTTGCCTTTAGTTTTCAGAAATTTGACTATGATGTCTTTTGATGTGGATTAACAAATATGATGTCATGAGGCTTTTCCCCTATGTTTTCAGCATGTTGCTCCTCTGTTGTGAAGTTGCCAGGATCTCTCTGCTTCCTGTAGCAACAAATATCAACACTTCTCCTAAGGGAAGAAATAGAAATACTCAAAATAAAGTGAGGGACTTACTTTAAAAAAGGATGGAGAAGAAAAACCAAAGATGTAAAATACAAGAGAAATATAAGAAACATAGAGGAATAATTGAGTGTTCAATATCTGACAAACACAAGTCTCAGAGAAAAAAAACAAGATAAAATTAGGAATACTGTTATTAAGGAAATAATAGTAGAGATGAAATAATCCCAGATATGAAAAAGCATGAATTGTTAAATATATGACATTAAATGACATATATAATATATAACATATCAATGAAGTGTAAGAAAACTAAATGCATTTTCAGACATGCAGAGACAAGAGTTCATTTTTCGTATACCCTCTCAGGAATCCACTTGAGGATATACTGTAGCAAAGAGAGGGAATTTTTTTTTAAAAAAGGAGATAAGTAATCTATCAATGGACTTAACTAGGAGAGGTATGAAGACAAGATGATAGTTTTGTTCACATTTAGAGATCATTTAGTCCAGAAAGAAGCAGAAAGATAGAGGGCTTCGGGCAAGAAATATGGGAACCTGAATTATTGATTTAAAGATATTTGAAGATATGGTAAAGCCAACTGATGGAGTCTAAAATGGTGAATCTATTTGATCTTGATTCTAGGAACACTCTATTTTCAATGGCACAGGAAACACAAGAATAGATCAAAGGAGCAGAAAACACAGTCCTTACCACTAAGTAATATGGCTCTGCAATGAACAACATATTTTATTGTAGTTAAAAATATAACAAAATTTACCATCATAACAATTTTTTGGTGTACAGTTCAGCAATGTTAAGTATATTCACATTGTTGTGAAACCGATCTTCAGAACATTTTCATTTTGCAAATCTGAAACTCTATACCCATTAAACAAAACTCCCCTTCTCCTCCTCCCCCCATCCCTGGTAATCACCATTCTACTTTCTGTTTGTATGAATTTAACAACTTTAGATACATGATTTAAGTGGAATCATACAGTATTTGCCTTTTTGTGACTATCTTATTTTACTTAGAATAATGCCCTCAAAGTTCATCCATGCTGTAGCATGTGATAGGCTTGCCTTCCTTTTTTAAGGCTGAATAATATTCCCATTCTTTACACACACACCACATTTTGTTTATTCATTCATCCATATGTGGGTATTTGGGTTGCTTCCATCTCTTGCCAGTTGTGAATACTGCTGCTATGAATATGGGTGCACAAATATCTCTTTGAGACCTTGCTTTCAATTCCTTTAGATATACACCCAGGAATGAGACTGCTGGATCACATAGAAGTTCTCTTTTAAATTTTTTGAGGAGCCTCCATACTGTTTTTATAGCAGTTGCACGATTTTACAATCTCACCAACAGTGCACAAAGGTACCAGTTTCTCTACATCCTTACAAACACTTGCTATTTTCTGGTTTTTGATAGCAGTCATCCTCGTGTGTGTGAGGTAATACCTCATTGTGGTTTGGATCTCCATTTCTCTGATGATTAGTGATGTTGAGCATTTTTTCATATTTTTCTTGGTCATCTGCACATCATCTTCAGAGAAATGTCCATTCAATTACTTTGTTCATTTTTTAATGAGGTTACTTGATATTTTGTTGTTTCTGTTGGGTTGTAGGAGTTCTTAAATATTATGGACATTAACCCCTTATCAGATAAAAGATTTGCAGATATTTTCTCCCATTCGATAGGTTGCCTTTTCACTGTTGACTGTGTTCTTTGATGCATAAAAATTTTTAAGTTTGATGTAGTGTCATTTGTCTATTTTTGCCTTCATTGCATTTGGTGTCATGCCCAAGAAGTCCTTGCCAAATTCAATGTCATGAAGCTTTTTTCCTGTGCTTTCTTCTAGGGATTTTATAGTGCAATGAATATTTTGAGAAAGAGAAAATCAGCCTCTTATAAATAGGAACTGGCCTAGCACTCACAAATGGGCCATGATCTTCTCCTGTTGAATATAAACAACTTCACAGAACATCATTAACGATCATTGTGATAAGATGGAAAAAACCACAATAAGATGACATCATGATCATGCTTGAGCAGAGACAAAAACAAGAACATGGTAACCCCCCCCAAAAATGACCAAGTCCTCTGTCCTAGCTTATTATGAGTGAATGCAGATTTTTACAAAACCAGTTACAGAGCCCAGTTACAGGGGTGCCTTGGTGGCTGTCATTAAGCATCTGCCGTAGGCTCAGGTCATGATCCCAGGGTCCTGGGATTGAGCCCTGCATTGGGCTCCCTGCCCTCATCCACTCCCCTTGCTTGTGTTTCCTCTCTCTCTGTGTCTCTCTCTGTCAAATAAATAAATAAAATCTTTAAGACAAAACAAAACAAAAAAATAAAAAATAAAAAACCAGTTACAGCTTTAACCTCACTTTGTTCTTCTCATCTCCTAAATAAAATTCAGTAAGAGCCCTATAATAGAATTACTGCCATTCACTGAAAGCATCTAATCCAGGGCTACTTCCTTGAACTCTATGCAAAATCACTGAACACAAGCCCAAAACCTATAGCTCCTTTTTAAGGTGCTATTACTAAGGTAACCCATGCTTTCCCAGGATGTGCAGTCTCCCTCATTACAACAAGTCAATAAACCCAACTTTGTTCTGATGCAGTGTGTTCCTGGTGATCTTTGGCTGCAGGGCATTCATAATTTATGTGTCGTTAATGGTGAATTTTTAATATTGATTTTCAGAAAACAGATCTACAGACAAAAGGGGGAATTCTTAGCTATGGTTGTAGAGTAAAAAATGTCATCAACCTTGACAAAAGTAAAAGTTAATTTGATAGAGGTCTGAAAGTGTAAGGGAGAAAGAGGTAAGAGGAAAAAAAATAAGAACTGTATTCTATTCTGTCATACAAGTAAATGCAAAGGAACTGTTGTTAGTGGAACAATAAATGTTGCTAGTGGAATAATAAATAAAAGATTTCAGTTTGTGCAGGGAAGTACTGGAAAACAGTGACACAGCCATATGTGAAGGATGAATGAGAGAAGTTAAGTGTGCTAGGTACTAAACAACAGCAGGAAATTGAGGAAATTGTTTTAAGTTTATGAAAAAGTTACAAACACATTCTTTAGTAATAAAGAAATGAATATAAAAAGAACTAGAAATAAAAGGTTTAAAAGTACTTTCCAATGAGATAAAATGAAAAACAAATACCAAGTTTTGGCAAAAATGTGGAGGAACTGGTACATCCAGACTGTACTGACAGCAGTGTAAATTGGTACAACCAGTTTGGAAAACTATTTGGAAGTATCTACTACACTTGATCTTAGCAGCAATTTCCCTCCTAGGTATACACCAACAGAAAGGCATATAAATGTTTGCCAAAGGACATGTATGAGAATGTTCAAAGCAGTATTATTCGAACAGTCAAACCTTGCACCAACCCAAATAGGATGGGCAATAAATTGTGAAAGATTCACACAATGGAATACTATACAGCAATGATAATAAAAACTAAAATTAAAAGCAATATCATGGACAAATTTCAGAAACATAATGTTCAGTGAAAGAAGCAGACACAAAATAGTTCATACTCTACTATTCCATTGATATAAATTCAAAACAGGCAAAAACTAAAACATAGTATTGGCAGTCAGGATAGTTGTTATACTTGGGCTGGTAGTGACTTTAAGGGGTAATTTGTGTGGCACCTGAAATGCTAGCAATGTTTCATTTCTTCATCAAGATACTGGTACCAAGTATGTTCACTTTCTTAAAACACATTGAGCTGATGTCAGGATTTGTTCCCTTTTCTGTATGTATAGTTCAATAAAAAATGTTTGTCTAACAAAATGTTTGCCAGTGTAGATCAGAGCTAGGAAAGAAGAGTAGAAGATTGTTGCTTTTTTAAAAAAAATTTACTTATTTGAGAGAGAGAGCAGGGGGGTGGGAAGGGGCAGAGGAAGAGAGAGAGAGAGAATTTCAAGCTGACTCTGAGTTGAGCCAGAGCCCCACACAGGCAGATCCTGACCCTGAAATCAAGACCTGAGCCAAAACCAAGAGCCCAGGCTTAACCATTGGAGCTACCCAGGTGCCCAGATTATTGTTGCTTTTTGTCAGGTTTTCTCACACATTACATTTGTTATGTGCATGTATTCGTTTGAAAACAAAATTATGTAAAAACATTTTTATTTTTGCTATTTAGCATCAAAAACACTTGGAGTGTGATGAAATAATGAATAGAATACAGAGAAAACAATATTTGATTTCATTAAAATAGCTCGCCCTGACAAATACCATCAGGAGCAAACATCTCAGAAAAATCAAGAGCATGCTTAGATTTGGGGTGGCACTGTGTAAATAGATGCAATGACACAGAATTCAGTTTTTCAAAACTGGACAAGATAAAGTTCAAAGGATAAATTTACTACAAAAGGGAAATCATACCTGAAGGTGGGGTTTTTCTCCATGACGTTCTCAAACTTGGTATTTGGGGAAATTAGAGATAAATGGCAAAACACACGGCATTATGATCAGATCCCTAATTGAATCCAAAGCTATTCCGGAAGGTGGCGTTTCCCTCTATTTCTTCGACAGCGCCATGGGGCGGAAATTTGGGGATAATAGGCTTCAAGAACTTGAACTCATTTGACCCGGGGCCTTCTGTCAGACACACGTCATACTGGTAGCTGTGCGACAGGGTCCCCGCGCCGCTGACGTCCACCAGGTGGCCCGCAAAGGGGCCCTCGGCCACCGAGCAGCCGCCCCCCAACGCCGCCCGGCTCCTCCGGCACAGCCGCACCGCCACGAACACCAGCACCGACAACAGGAAGAGCGACGACACCGACGCCAAGGCCACCACCAGGTAGACGGTGAGCGGGTCGGCCCGGGCCTCGGCCGCCGCCGCGTCCGGCAGCGGCAGGTAGGGCTGCGAGAAGCCGTCCACCAGCAGCACGTGCAGCGTGACGCTGGCCGACAGCGGCGGCTCGCCGTTGTCCTTGACCAGCACCACCAGCCTGTGCTGGACGGCGTCGCGCTCGCTCAGCGGCCTGGCGGTGCGCACCTCGCCGTTGTGCGCCCACACGCCGAACAGCCCGGGCTCCGTGGCCCTGAGCAGCTGGTACGACAGCCAGGCGTTCTGGCCCGAGTCGCCGTCCACCGCCACCACCTTGGTCACCAGGTAGCCCGCCTCGGCCGCCCTGGGCACCAGCTCGCTGCAGGGCGCCGAGCCGTTCTGCGGCGGGTACAGCACGAAGGGCGAGTTGTCGTTGTCGTCCACCACCAGCACGCGCACCAGCGCCTGGCTGCTGAGCGCCGGCGAGCCGCGGTCGGCCGCGCCCACGCCGAACTCGAACGCGCGCAGCGCCTCGAAGTCCAGGGACCTGAGCGCGAACAGCTGCCCGTTGTCCGCGTTGATGGACACCAGCGAGGCCAGGGGCAGCCGCGGGTCGTGCGGCGGCAGCAGCGAGTAGGTGACCTGCGCGTTGGCGCCCGAGTCTCTGTCCGTGGCGCTCACGCTGCCGATGTGCAGGGCGGGGCTGTTGTTCTCGCGCACCCGCAGGGTGTAGGCGCTTTGGCTGAAGGCCGGGGCGTTGTCGTTGACGTCGGACACCGTCACCGTTATGTTGTGCTGGGTTTTCAGCCTGGGGGTGCCCAGGTCAGTGACGGTGATGGTGATGTTGTACTCGGCCTGGCTCTCTCTGTCCAGTGGTCTCTCAGTAACTAGGGTGTAAAAGTTCTTGAATGTGGGTTTCAGGAGAAAGGGGAGATCCTTCTGGATGGAGCAAACCATCCTACCGTTGTCCCCGGAGTCTGGATCAGAAACACTGAAAACAGCCACTACAGTCTCTGGTGAGTTTTCTGGGGTAGAGCTTGTGAGCGTCGACATGGTAAGTTCAGGGGCGTTGTCATTCACATCCACAACCTCTATAGCTACAGTGCATTTTCCTGAAAGGCCCCCGCCGTCTGTGCCTGCAATTTCCACATTATAGTATCGAGTTGCCTCGAAATCCAATGCCTTTTTCAGACGAATTTCTCCTGTAATTTCATCTATTACAAATGGTTGAGTAACTTCATTGCCTTGGAATAGAGTGTAGACTACATTCCCATTTGTTCCTGCATCTAAATCTTGGGCAGAGACAACGACAACTAAGGAGTTTAGGGGGCTGTTCTCGGGAACCTGTACCTCATAGAGCGACTGTAAAAACTGAGGAGCATTATCATTGATGTCCACGACTTCAATGTGGACTGCAGTGGTCCCGGACCTGGGCGGAGTCCCACCATCCAGCGCCGTGAGGGTTAAACTGAGCTCAGACTGCTCCTCCCGATCCAGCGCTTTGTCCAGCATGAGCTCTGGGTATTTTCTGCCATCTCCGCGATTACAAGTGACAACGTGAAAATGGGAGTTGGGGCTGATTGTGTAGTTCTGCACAGTGTTGATACCTATGTCCAAGTCCTGAGCTATTTTCAAAGGAAATATGGTCCCTGGCTGAACATTCTCTGGGATTTTTAGGAGCATTTCCTTGTCTAGGAACTGTGGGGAATGGTCATTTATATCCGTAAGTTGCAGATCAGCCTGAAAAAACTGCACCGGGTTTTCCAGTAATAACTGGAAATATAATATACAGGGATCTGTCGCCCCGCACAGCACCTCTCGGTCTAGTTTTCCATATAGCAGCAAATTCCCGGTTTCTACATCCAGCTGCAAGACCTGTTTGTTTCCTTTGTAATGGATTCGCGCGCCCCGAGTAGCTAACTCCCCCACCCTAAGCCCCAGGTCTTTTGCCAGGTTGGCCACAAAGGAGCCACTTTCTGTTTCTTCTGGCATGGAATACCTAATTGCGTCAGAGCCAGCCTCCCACAAAAGCAACAATATAGCAAGAAAGATAACTTGCCTTTTCTGTGGTGTTTTTGCTAGCGCAGTCTCCATTGTTCAGACCCAATTCAAGAAGGTGCAGTTTCTTCAACTCTGTATACAATCAGCCCAGATGATTTGGTTAAATAACCTCGATTTAGATATTTCTGACTGACTCGCCCTAGAATGATGTCCTCTCTGAAGATAACTGCCGCTAGATCTTACTAAAATGCTTCCTTCTTTTAGGAAGCGCTCCCTGTTCTGATTCCAGCTTAATGGCGTCCGGGATATCCATAGAGCCTTTCATTCATACTCTAGCCTGCAGCGCCACCAGGCGTCCTTACTTACTATGGCATATAGTATTTGTCATTTCATTCCAAATTACAACTTGTATACACTATCAAAGTCCTTGTAAGTCACAGAAGTGCGCCCTATCGTATCTCCAGTCCTTAGGTATTGGAAATTCTAAAGAAACATTTGTTAACTTTCAGTGCAGTAATACTTTTCAGAACAAACTAAATGATACATCAGTGTTCTTCATAAAACACATTTTGAGAAGAAACCTCTTGTTGGGTTTCTTATTTGATTACATTCAAGAAATAAGTGTTAACCGATGTTTACAAAAGTTTGCAATTTTACAAAAGTTATTTTTATATTGAAATATAACATATCAGAAGGGGTACAAGTGATAAGTGTACAACTCAATACATTTTTCAGGAAGTGAACACAGTCCTATAAGTAGAAACTAAACTAAAACTAAAATGTTACCAAAACCCTAGAAGCTCCCTTCTGTTTTTGTTTGATCATTACCCTCTCCCCTAAAGGTAAGCATGCTTCTGACATCTATTATCATAGATTTTTTTCTTTTTTGAACTTTTATACAAATGGACTTATGTCGTATTTCTCTTTTATGTTTGGCTTCTTTTACTCAACATTATGTTTTTAAAATTCATCTGTTATATATTGTCCTAATTTATTTTATTCTCAGTGCTTTATATTATTCTATTGTATGACTGTGCTACTATTTATCTATTCTCCGGTTGATGCACATTGGGGTTTGGTGATATTTTGGATAGTGCTGCTACCAACATTCTTGTACATATCTTTTGGTGTCTATGTGAGCATTTATGTTGAATATATTCCTAGGAGTCAGACTTCTGTGTGCAAAGATGTACACATATATTTAGCCTTAACAGATATTGTAAAAAGTTTACAAATGTGGTTTTACTGAAACCAGCAAAAAAAGACAGTTCCAGTTGCTCCATGTCCTTGTCAACATTTGATACTGTCTTTTAATTTTAACCACTCTGATGAATGTGTAGTGATAACATATTGTAACTTTAATTAGCATCTCCCTGATTAAATTGAGCACTTTTTTCACATGATTAATGGCCATTAGGGTACATTCTTGTGAAGTACTTGTCTTTTGTCTCTATTTACGACATTTGCCTTTTTCCTTATCAATTATTAGAAGTTCCTTATATATTCTGAGTATAATTACTTTTTCAGAAGTATGTATTGCAAATATCTTCTCCCACTTTATGGCTTGCATTTCTGCTCTCTTGTGCTATCTTTGATGAAGAAAACATCTTACCATTAGTCTAATTTATCAATACTTTTCTTATTTTTTTAAGATTTTATTTATTTATTTGAAGAGAGAGACACAGTGAGAGGGGGGGAGTGGCAGAGGGAGAAGCAGGCTTCCCGCCGAGCAGGGAGCCCGATGCAGGGCTCGATCCCAGGACCCTGGGATCATGACCTGAGCCGAAGGCAGACGCCCAACGACTGAGCCACCCAGGCGCCCCAATACTTTTCATTTATGGTTAGAAAATCTTTGCATATATCCCAAGATCATGAAAATATTCTTGTATATTTTTTTAAATCAATTGCTTTACTTTTCATATTTAGAGCAATGATCTTCCTGAATTTGATTTTTTTCATATGAATGAGGTTAGGGTTACATTATTTTTTCATAAAAATATCCAAATGCACTATCTTTTGAAAAGAAGATTCATTCCCTATTGTTTCTGAAGTGTCAATTTATTATAAATCAGGTGACCATTGGTCTGTTCAAGACTCTTCTTTCCGTTTTTCTCTTGGTTTATCCTGGAATACCATATTGTCTTAATAACTATATCTTTTTAATAGGCTTGATTATCTGATAGGTAAGTCCTCCACTTTACAGATACCCCACATCCCTGATCCTCTCCATTCAGAAGTTCTTTGAAACGATGTTGGCGTTGGCCAGTTTGAGGATGGAGTCATCTTGCTCACCTGTCCTGCGAATGGCCCCACAGCGTAGGTTTTAAACTGTCCATTGAACCTGCCTGTCATCTTCTCAACCTCGGCCTCGTTCATCTGGATGGACGCGTGATCCTTGGCGTCGATGATGCGGTTGCTGGCGGAGCATTTCCGCGGTACATGCAGGTCCACGAACTCGCCGGCGTCGTTCTGCACGTTGAGAGCGCGCCAGCTGCCACCGCCAGGGGCGTAAGCACAGAAAGTCCTTCACTTTTATTCTTTTTCTTCAAGATGGTTTTTGGTTCTTATTGTCCTTTTGTATTTCTATATAAACTTTAGATTTGGGGGCGCCTGGGTGGCTCAGTTGGTTAAGCGACTGCCTTCGGCTCAGGTCATGATCCTGGAGTCCCTGGATCGAGTCCCATATCGGCCTCCCTGCTCAGCAGGGAGTCTGCTTCTCCCTCTGACCCTCCCCCCTCTCATGTGCTCTCTCTCTCATTCTCTCTCTCTCAAATAAATAAATAAAATCTTTAAAAAAATAAAAATAAAAATAAACTTTAGATTTGGCTTGTCGATTTTCACAAAGAAATCTGCTGAAATTTTGTTTAGGATTTTATTCCATCTATAGAGTGCTTGGGGAGAACTGACATATTCCCAACATTGAGTCTTCCAAATATTGAAAATTATATATCCCTCTATTTTAGAACTTTAACTTTTCTCAATATTTTATAGTTTTTCAGTATAGAAGTCTTGCACATGTTGTTAGATTTGTTTCTAGATATTTGATATTTTTTAAACTTTGTAAATGATACTCAAAATCTTAAATTTTATGATTTTTGTTATCAGAAATACAATTTCTATTTGTATACTACCATATATCCAGTGGAATAGCTAACCTAATTTATTAATCATAATCATCAATAGATTCTTTATGACTTTTTATATATACAATCATGTCATTTAAAAAAAAAAAGGCATTCTTATTTCTCCCCTTTCAATCATTGTCCCTCTTATTTTTTCTTTGCCTTATTCCACTGGTTAGGACCTATGGTATAATACTGAAGTGAAATAGTAAAGGCAGGCATCCTTGTCTCATTCTTGATATTTAAGGGAAACTTCAATAATTTACCATTAAAGATAATTCTTCCTGTAGGTTTTAAAATACAGTCTGAATGTTCCCTTCTATTTTCAGTTTGCTAAATACTTTACCATGAATGTGTGCTGAATTGTATCAAATGACTTTTTCTGTATTTATTGAGATAATCCTATTTTCTTCATCTGTTCATGTGACTAATATTAATTTTCAAATATTAAATTGGATTTGCATCCTTAAAATAACACATTTTCTCATAATTTATTATTTCATTTTTATATATTTCTGAATTTTATTTCCTGATATTTTGTTTAGAATTTTCCCATCTATATTTATAAATGAGATTGGCCTCTGTTTTTCCTCTCTTATAATGTCTTATTCAGGTTTGGATGTCATAACCCATTGAAGTTATGTTAGCACCCAAATGATTTGAGAAACATTTCCTATTTTTCTATTCTCTGAAAAAGGCTGCAAAAACTGGTATTAGTTCTTCCATAAGTATTGTGGAAGAATTCCCTAGTGTGAATTGGAGTGGCCAGGTTCTTTAATAACAAGTTTAATTTACTTAATAGATATGCCTAATCAGATGTTATATTTCTTCTTGTTTCAGGTTTAGTATATTGTGTTTTTCAAAGATGTTTTCCATTTTATATAAATTGTCAAATTTATTGGCATAAAGTTACTTATAATATCCCTTTTTATTTAATATCTATGGGATTGGTAATGATGTTCCTTTTTCATTCCTGATATTGGTAGTTGGTGTTTTTTTCCTTCTTGATTAGTCTTACCTAGAGTTTTTGTTTTTAAGATTTTATTTATTTATTTATTTATTTATTTATTTATTTATTTATTGGGGGGAGGGGCAGAGAGAGAGGGAGAAATAGAGAGAAAGAATCTGAAGCAGACTAGCAGCTGAGCACAACGACCCCAAGAGCATGACCTGAGCCAAAACCAAGAGTCTGACCCTTCTAGTATCAAAAACCTATAAAGAACTTAGCAAACTCAACACCCAAAGAACAAATAATCCAATCAAGAAATGGGCAGAAGACATGAACATTTTTCCAAAGAAGACATCCAAATGGCCAACAGACACATGAGAAAGTGCTCAACATCGCTCGGCATCAGGGAAATCCAAATCAAAACCTCAATGAGATACCACCTCACACCAGTCAGAATGGCTAAAATTAACAAGTCAGGAAACGACAGATGTTGGCAAGGATGTGGAGAAAGGGGAACCCTCCTACACTGTTGGTGGGAATGCAAGCTGGTGCAGCCACTCTGGAAAACAGTATAGAGGTTCCTCAAAAAGTTGAAAATAGAGCTACCGTATGACCCAGCAATTGCACTACTGGCTATTTACCCCAAAGATACAAATGTAGTAATCCAAAGGGGCACATGCACCCCAATGTTTATAGCAGCAATGTCCACAATAGCCAAACTATGGTAAGAGCCAAGATGTCCATCAACAGATGAATGGATAAAGAAGATGTGATATATATATATATACAATGGAATATTATGCAGCCACCATAAAAACAAAGTCTTGCCTTTTGCAACAACGTGGATGGAACTAGAGGGTATTATGCTAAGCGAAATAAGTCAATCAGAGAAAGACATGTATCATATGACCTCACTGATATGAGGAATTCTTAATCTCAGGAAACAAACTGAGGGTTGCTGGAGTGGTGAGGGGTGGGAGGGATGGTGTGGCTGGGTGATAGACTTTGGGGAGGGTATGTGCTATGGTGAGCACTGTGAATTGTGTAAGACTGATGAATCACAGACCTGTACCTCTGAAACAAATAATACATTATATGTTTTAAAAAAAAGAGAGAAGATAGTAGGAAGGGAAAAATGAAGGGGGGGAATCAGAGGGGGAGACGAACCATGAGAGACTATGGACTCTGAGAAACAAAATGAGGGTTCTAGAGGGGAGACGGGTGAGGGGATGGGTTAGCCTGGTGATGGGTATTAAAGAGGTCACGTAATGAATGGAGCACTGGGTGTTATACGCAAACAATGAATCATGGAACACTACATCAAAAACTAATGATGTAATGTATGGTGATTAACATAACATAACAAAATAAAAAAAAAAAAGAGTCCGACCCTTAACCAACTGAGCCACCCAGATACCCCATAAGAATTTTTAATTGTATCAATCATTACAAAGAGCCAACTTTCAGTTTTATTGATTTCCTGTTTTTTTTTAAGATTTTATTTATTTATTTGAGAGAGAGAGAATGAGAGACAGAGAGCATGAGAGGGAAGAGGGTCAGAGGGAGAAGCAGACCCCCCGCTGAGCAGGGAGCCCGATGTGGGACTGGATCCCAGGACTCCAGGATCATGACCTGAGCCGAAGGCAGTTGCTCAACCAACTGAGCCACCCAGGCGCCCTGATTTCCTGTTTTATTTGTCATCTCTTTATGTTTATATCTGTTTTCTTCCTTCTTTATTTGATTTCTTCTTTTTCTAGCTTCTTCAGAGGAAATCTTGGATTAGTGATTTTTAATCTTTCTTTTCTAACATGTGCATTTAAAGTTTTTAAATTTCCTTCTAGGTCCCGTTTTGATGTAGCAAATCCTAATTTTTACCCAGTTCAAAATATATGGAAATTTCTGCTATTACATCTTCTTTGACCCATGGATTATATTATTTACTTTTGAAGCACTTGGGGATTTCTTGTTATATTTTTATTTTAAATTTCATTTCATTTCTTTTTTTTTTAAAGATTTTATTTTATTTTTTGACAGGGAGAGAGAGACAGCGAGAGAGGGAACACAAGCAGGGGGAGTGAGAGAGGGAGAAGCAGGCCTCCCGCCGAGCAGGGAGCCCGATGCGAGGCTTGATCCCAGGACCCCGAGATCATGACCTGAGCCAAAGGCAGACGCTTAACGACTGAGCCACCCAGGTGCCCCTCATTTCATTTCATTTTAAATAGGCTCCACATCCAGCATGGAGCCCAACATAGGGCTTGAACTCACAACTGTGAGATCAAAACCTAAGCTGAGATCAAGAGTCAGACACTTAACTGACTGAGCCACTCAGGTACCCCCTAGTTATATTTTTAATTCTGTCTTAATTCCAATGTCAAAAAGCATACTCTGAGTAATTTCAATTCTTTTAAATTTTTTGAGGTTTGTTTTTGACCAGAATATGGATAATTTTTATATATTTCATATGCACATTAAATATCATGTATTCTCCAGTGTGCTGTGTGTCAATTTATTCCAATATGATTATTGTGTTGCTCAGATTTTTACTATTCGTGGTGTTTGTGTGTATATGTCTTCTTATTCTCTCAGGAATCAAGAGAGTTGTATTAAGTCTACTATGACCGTGGATTTGTCTATTTTTCATTTCTATTCTCTCAGTTTAACTTTATATATTTTGTAATTATCTTATGAGCATATATTCAGGCTTAGAACTGATATAATACTGGTGGATTTACTTCTTTATCATTATGAAACATCTCTTTTATCTCTATACATGTAATGCATCTTTCCTCAAAGTCTCCTTTGTCTTATATGAATACAGCTACACTAGGTTTATTTTGGTTAGTGTCTGTATTATATCTTTTCCTATTTTTTTAACTTTCAACCTTTTTGTTGTATCTCACACAAACACACATTTATATGATAGCATATACAATAGTTGAACTTTTCTTATACCTAGTCTGAAAATTTTTGGTTTTTAATGGGATCATTTAACCTAATCACAATTAATGTAATATTTGATAATTCTTCATTTATATTTACCATCTTTTTTATTTGTCCCTAAAGTTTCATTCTTTTTTGGATTATTCAGATATTTGTTATTTTTCATTTTCCTTCAATTAGTGTTTTAGTTAATCTTGTAGTAATTATCCTGCAGATTAAAGCATGCATCTTTGATCTGCAAGAGTATAACAATTTTTTTAATTTTACTACTTCCATGATAATGCTTAGAACTCATTAACTGTATCTATACCATCTTCCTTTTACATTATTATTGTCATGAATTTAAATTTTATATATATTTTAAATCTTTTAAGAAACTACTATTTTTGCCTTCTATAGTCAATATTAATTTATATTTACCCTTCCTGTTGCTCTTCATTTCTTCCTGCAAGTCTGATTCCTTTAGGACTGTTTTCCCTCTGCCCAATGAATTCCACTAAAAGTATTTCTTTTAGTGCAGATGTGACTGTGATTAATTCTCTTGGTTTTTGTTTGAAAACTGTATTTTTGAAATATATATTTTCTGGTAATATAAGAGTGCTAGTCTGTTTTTTTCCCCATGACCTTAAAGGCATCATTTCTTTGCCCTTTGGTTTCATGATTTATGTGGAAAAGTCAGCTCTCCATTTTATTGTTGCTCCTTTAAGAGTAATGTGTCATTTCTTGGTACTTGCTTTTAATGTTTTCTCTTTGACTCTGGTCTTCAGCATCTTTCTTATGATATGTCTAGGTGTACTTTGTATGTTATTTCTCTTGATTTGGTTTCCCCAAGCATCTTGAGTGGTGAAGGATTTTCACAAATTTTGGAAAATTTTTGGTCAGTCTCTCTTCAAACATTGCTTATTCTCTATTCCTAGTATCTCCTCTCCTTTTAGGATTACAATCATATGTATGTTAGAGTTTTTCATTATATCCCACATATCACTAATGTTCTTTTCTGTATTTTTCATTATTTTCTCCTATGCTTCTATTTGGATGTTTAATATTGGTTTGTCTTGCATTCATTAATCCTGTATTCCTTTATGTCTACTAAGTCATAAACTACCTAAATCGTTTTTAATTCCAGATTTTATTTTTTTCAGTTCTATAATGAATTTCCATTTTAAATTTCAATTCTCTGGTGAAATTCTCTTTTATTTATTTTCTCTATTCTTTATTTGTAACCTATTAGTCACACTTATTTTAACATCACTGTCAGTAAATTTTAGTATTTGTTTCTTCTTTAGGTCATTTGTATTGTCTGTCTTTTTTTCTCTAGGTTTTATTCATGTTAACCAGTTTTGTTTTTTTTTTTGTATGTGTGACTACTAGTTTTTTACTGAATATGGAATATTTATGTAAAAAGCTCTCCAGGATCCAGATGATATTATTTTTTTCCAAAAAGAATTCACCTTTTCCTCCGTTAACTTGATAGAGACATGTCTCATCAAATTTCATTAATCCAAACAGGCACTGTGCTTAGTCAAGGTGCTTTGCAGTCCTGATAAGCACCTAACACTCCAGAATGATCAGTTGAGAACTTAGTTTATTTTCCACAGTCCCTTCCCATGACAGGTTCTAAACCCTAATCTTTATGTATCAAGACTATCAAAACTGACTCTGTTGTTCAGAGATTTTTTACTTAGGCTTTTAGTCTTCTTCCCTGGAATGTCCCTGAGTTTGACAAGTATCTTGAGGGGAAAAATTGGCCATGGGCTTGACTCTTCCAGTCTGCCAAAGGCTACTGAAGTTGCTCTAGCCTGCAGCAGGAGCCTTTTGTCTGTTCTAAGACTTAGCAAAGTTCCGCAGGGCAAACTGACTGTAAAAGTCAGTTCACAACTCCAAGAAATCTTAGCTGTTTGAGTTCTTTTTTTTTTTTTTTAAAGATTTTATTTATTTATTTGACAGAGAGACACAGCGAGAGAGGGAACACAAGCAGGGGGAGTGGGAGAGGGAGAAGCAGGCCTCCTGCGGAGCAGGGAACCCGATGCAGGGCTCGATCCCAGGACCCTGGGATCATGACCCCAGCTGAAGGCAGACGCTTAACGACTGAGCCACCCAGGCACCCCATCCCTTTGAGTTCTTATTATATCATCTGCTGTCTGTTGCTTCAAACATATAATTTCTAAATTTTAACAAGTTTTTATGGTTGTTTCTGCTATTAGTAATCCATCCATTCTACCTGGAAGCAGACATCCACCAAACAACTACATAACTTTTAACCTCAGCCTGCTTAAAATCTGTATTTTGCAACTTTCAGTAGTAAAGGAAGAGGGGGTTTTGAAGTGATGTGGGCCTTACAGTGCCTTTAGTAAAAGTTCTGTCCCCCAAACAGCATATGTTCAACTCACTATGTGCTGTACCTAAAATAATAAAGGAATTGTAAAAGATGTATATAAAAGATGGATGTTAGCTAAACCTATTGTGTGTGGAAGTTATTTCACAATATATGTAATTCAAAGCATCATGCTGTACACCTTAAATTTACACAGTGATGTATTTCAATTATTTTTCACTAAAACTGGGAAGATGTACTTATAAAAGAAGCATGTGAGAAAACATAGGATTGAAATGAGCGTTATTATCAAAATATTTGGCCTCCATTCTTTATTTTTGTTTTGCAACAATAGAACTGGCTGATTTTTCATAAGGTATGCATTTTGTGGAAGTTTTTTGGATCACACTTACTATTAAATTCTAATTATTGAATTTCAAAATATTGATCCATTCTACACCAAAGTCTGGTGTAAGGAATGATCTGTGCTTTATGAATACACACAGTAATCAATAAAATAATACACAAAGTAATTCACAAATTTACACAGAAATTCATAAATGTGGGTTTGGGTGTTTGTTTGGCCAGTCTCATTTGGGCAATTATACAAATTGGACTTTTCTGACATAAACAAAAAAAGGGGGACTTGGATTTTCATAATGTTGAAATATACTGGTGAAAACTTCAATAAGATTTCTCATCATCATATATAAAAGCTATTCATTTAAATAGCTAGTAAATGGAGTAGTCATTAAAGTTGACTACCATATTTTTGTCTATATATATATATACTATTTATGTCTATAAATATATAAAACCAAAAGAAACATATACATTAAATTACACTTGAACTTCTATTTATAGGGCAAAAGGAAGGACAAGAAAGATATGATGTCCTTCATATCTTGAATCCTTTGAAAGGATTTAAGGTTTATTTAAGTATATATATGTAGTATATATTAAGTGTTGAATTTTGTTCTCATTTTTATCACTTTCTCATTTCAATTTTTAGACTGGACGAAGGCTAAAAGTTATGTTTCAAGAATAACTTAATCAGTAATTTTCCTTATTTATGTCATTATTATATCCTTAGCACAAAAAAAGTAATTCAGGGATAAGTACAAATAATTAAATTCCAGTAGGATGACCCTTGAGATTTAAAAATAAATATTTAGATTATAAAGCAAGCTCTTCAATTGCTCACATTGTGCCAAAAGTTCAATTAAGAGGTTTTACACTTATATCGATATAAATTTAGTTGGAAACGACATGATCAGCTTACTTTGCTTATTGAACACAACATAAAACAATTATATTTCAGATTTCTTAATTCCTATTTCTATTCTATTGTCCAAAATGACAAAATAATGCTCATTTCTTATAAATGAAATTTAGCATAATTGATAAAGTAAATTTACATAAAATACCTCAAAGCTACATTGAACAGAAGATAACTTGGACATCAAAAATTAAACATCTTGTTGATAAAGGATGTTCATGTCTGCAAAGTAATTTAAAGTGAAAATCTCCTATCACCCAATAACCTTGAATAGGCCTGAATAGAATAACTGAAACTCAGAAGAAATTCTCTGATTCTTTTGAAAGGTGGGGAGAAGCTGCAAGAAAACCAAAAGAAACATACACATTAAATTACACTTGCACTTCTATTTATAGGGCAAAAGGAAGGACAAGGAAAATATGATGTCCTTCATATCTTGAATCCTTTGAAAGGATTTAAGGTTTATTTAAGGTTCTGAAATTGTTTTAAAGGATTTTACCAAGCAGTGACTTAGTTTTGGTTAGTGAGCGTGCCAAATTATAGAAGATTTTCATTATTACTTATAAATGAGAATAATTTTTTAAAATTTAATATTCATATTTATGGAACACATACAGTATGCTAGGTAAGTAGCAGTCAAATACATTTGTTAAATTCTGGCAAGTATGGCGTTCACAATAGGAAGTCACAATTTTAGTGTCTTAATATTTTAATCAAAGTGCATGTTTATGTACAATTTCAGAGAAACAAGTAGGTTAAGTTATACGCTCATGGCTTTTCAGGGGCATAGCCTGGAGAATAGTCAAAAAGGCCTAGGTAGCTAAAAGAATTTCAAACACTCTAAAGATAAAGCTAATGGTAGAGACAAACACCACAAATATATAGAAATGCACAATTACACAAAAGCTTTAAGACAGTAAAGAGTTGATTTAAATAAAAATTTCTTAAAGTACTTGAGTAATTTATGGTTATGGAAAGATTAATCACCAAGAGAAGGTCAAACATAGAGAATATACATACTCCATAACCAGTGTAACTGAAAATGCTAAGTCCAACGAATATTAATAAAAGGAGGAAAATTTAGCCCAATCAGGGACATGCATAAGTTTGGAATAGAGATATACATATTTAGACAACAAAATTTCTTAAAAGAAAGGCATTGCAATGGGAGTTAGGTTTGCCAAAATTAAGGAGAGGCTGACTTGACCAAATACACTCTTCAACTGAATACAAAGCTATTCCTGCAGTTGGGGTTTTCTTGAATTTCTCTCTCAGTGTCCTCAATCAAGAGGCTGGGAAATACCGCCTGGAGGAATTTGAACTCACCAGTCCTAGGGACTCCCGTCAGACACACGTCATACTGGTAGCTGTGCGACAGGGTCCCCGCGCCGCTGACGTCCACCAGGTGGCCCGCAAAGGGGCCCTCGGCCACCGAGCAGCCGCCCCCCGACGCCGCCCGGCTCCTCCGGCACAGCCGCACCGCCACGAACACCAGCACCGACAACAGGAAGAGCGACGACACCGACGCCAAGGCCACCACCAGGTAGACGGTGAGCGGGTCGGCCCGGGCCTCGGCCGCCGCCGCGTCCGGCAGCGGCAGGTAGGGCTGCGAGAAGCCGTCCACCAGCAGCACGTGCAGCGTGACGCTGGCCGACAGCGGCGGCTCGCCGTTGTCCTTGACCAGCACCACCAGCCTGTGCTGGACGGCGTCGCGCTCGCTCAGCGGCCTGGCGGTGCGCACCTCGCCGTTGTGCGCCCACACGCCGAACAGCCCGGGCTCCGTGGCCCTGAGCAGCTGGTACGACAGCCAGGCGTTCTGGCCCGAGTCGCCGTCCACCGCCACCACCTTGGTCACCAGGTAGCCCGCCTCGGCCGCCCTGGGCACCAGCTCGCTGCAGGGCGCCGAGCCGTTCTGCGGCGGGTACAGCACGAAGGGCGAGTTGTCGTTGTCGTCCACCACCAGCACGCGCACCAGCGCCTGGCTGCTGAGCGCCGGCGAGCCGCGGTCGGCCGCGCCCACGCGGAACTCGAACGCGCGCAGCGCCTCGAAGTCCAGGGACCTGAGCGCGAACAGCTGCCCGTTGTCCGCGTTGATGGACACCAGCGAGGCCAGGGGCAGCCGCGGGTCGTGCGGCGGCAGCAGCGAGTAGGTGACCTGCGCGTTGGCGCCCGAGTCTCTGTCCGTGGCGCTCACGCTGCCGATGTGCAGGGCGGGGCTGTTGTTCTCGCGCACCCGCAGGGTGTAGGCGCTTTGGCTGAAGGCCGGGGCGTTGTCGTTGACGTCGGACACCGTCACCGTTATGTTGTGCTGGGTTTTCAGCCTGGGGGTGCCCAGGTCAGTGACGGTGATGGTGATGTTGTACTCGGCCTGGCTCTCTCTGTCCAGTGGTCTCTCAGTAACTAGGGTGTAAAAGTTCTTGAAAGTCGGTTTCAGAAGGAACGGCAGATTATCTGGTATAGAGCAAATCATCTTTCCATTGTCTCCAGAGTCTCGATCTCGAATTCTGAAGATAGAGACTACAGTCTCAGGAGCATTTTCTGGGACGGAGCTGGTGAGTGAAGATATGGTAAGTTCAGGGGCGTTGTCGTTCACATCCACCACATCTATGAATACAGTGCCTTTTCCAGAAAGACCTCCTCCGTCTATAGCCTCAATTTCCACGTGGTAAGATTTAATTTGTTCAAAATCCAGTTTCTTTGTCAGTCGGATTTCTCCTGTGACTTCATTTATTGAGAAAGTTTGTTTAATTTCATCTGATGCTTGGAACAAGCCATAGGAAACACTCCCGAAGTTTCCAGCATCTACATCTCTAGCTGAGACACTAATTACTGGGGAGTCTAGGGGGTTGTTTTCCAAGACCTTCACCTCATATGGGGTGTGCACAAACTCTGGAGCATTGTCATTGACGTCCATGATCAGGATTCGCACTGTGATGGTGCCAGACTTAGGTGGAGACCCACCATCCAGTGCCGTGAGGGTTAAGCTGAACTCAGGCTGCTCTTCTCGATCCAGCGGTTTGTCCTGCACCAAATCTGGGTATTTCTTGCCTTCACTGTGATTTCGAGTTAGAACATGAAAATGAGAATTGGGGCTGATAGTGTATTTTTGAAGACCGTTGCTGCCCACATCCAAATCCTGAGCTAATTTCAACGGAAACCGAGTCCCTGGCTGGCTGTTTTCCAGTATTTTCAAGAGCATTTCCCCAGTCGGGAATACTGGGGAGTGGTCATTTACGTCCTGGATTGATAATTCTCCTTCAAAAAATTGAACCGGCGTTTCTAGGAACACTTGGAAATGCAGTACACACGGTTCAATAGGGCCACATAGCTCTTCCCGGTCTAGTTTCTCCCTCAAAAGCAAATCTCCAGTCTGACGATCCAGCTGCAAGCGCTGTTTGTCATCATCAGACACCACCCGGGCCGACCGGGCGGCCAGTTCCCCAATTCCCAGGCCCAGATCCTTGGTCAGATGGGCTACAAAGAAGCCACTCTCTGTTTCTTCCATCACAGAATAACGAATAGGCTCAGCAAGAGCCTGAGACAAGAACACCATTAAAATAAAGACCATCACTTGCCTGTTCGGTTGAATTCTCTCTAGCGTCTCCATGTTGGAGACCCGGTGCTTACATCCAATCACTTCTAGCACTCACAGAGATACAAAATTCTGATTTCTTGTTTGTTAGAGTCCTCACAAAGTTGCTTTTAATCTTAAATTCGTTTAGTATATCGCAGTCCAAACTCGCTGGTAACCCAGCACGGCTGGCAAAGCTCCTCGCGTGTATTTTTGATTCCTTTTTGCAACAAAGGAGTGCGCGAGCTTTTTAGGGCTCTTTATTCACAATCTTAGCCTGCAGCGCCACCCTGCGTCTCGATTGAGAAATTAATATTCTCAAGTCAAAGCACATTTTGGTGGTGTCCAAATGTAAGCTATTTTTTAAAGTGTTTAGAACTTTCACAAACTTTTTTTCCCATTAAATTGAATTATTTATAAGGTTACACATTATATTGCATGAGCTAGAGTAATTGTGAGCACAAAGCAAGAGGATACCCTGGTCTCCCCACACTCTAATCAGTGGAACTTCAAAGAACTCCATTTCCCCTTTACGTAATCTAACCGGGGGAGATAAATTCTTCTAAAATTGTAATTCATAATAGTTAATATTTGTTTATTTCCAAGTAGGTGAGAAATTTATGATTACGCAAAAGTTTGTTAAGGTGTTTGGTGTCACGTGATCTCAGGGAGACTATTTTTCAAAGGGAAGCTTCTATGTCCCTACACTGCTATACAAAAAGTAGTATAGTTGAATGAAGAGGCATCTTGCTTTGTTATAAATCCTTTTACAGTGTGAACTCATATTAATTTTAAAAGGAAATCAAACAGTACTAGAGTCAGATTCTCAGACCTGGATAACAAATGAAAGGGGTTTTACAGATAAGGAAAGTGAAGCTCAGAGGGTCATAGGACTTGATTACTTGACTATTATCAGAATAATATAGACAAAATCAAGTGAGTAAGAATCATTAAATTTTGTTAAGGTAAAGGCTTGAAGCTTAAACTTACTTAGATAGATATCTCTATATTATAATAAGTTTACTTCTTACTATATTCATCCTTTGTATCCCAGATACCATATTCTTCAAGCAGCTGATATGGGCCAAATAAGAAGCCCTGATTTAAAGCATCTTAATCTGTGAGCAAAGGGTGCCTCAGGCCTTGTCTATTCATATATCATAAAGAGGAGAGGTTTATTTATAAAATGGATTCCAGCACAGTGTGCAGCTATTGTGATTGCCCTGATATAGTAAGTTAACTGAGATACAGTTAAGCAGTTTATCGGTTACAATTAGTATATTGAGTGGAGTACCATTTATTTTGGCACATACAGGATTTTCCCTTCTTAAATATCTTGGCATTTAATTTAATTACTTAATTGACTTAATAAATTATAATTCATGTTGAATGAATTATTTTAAAAGCATGTTAATACTTAAATTCTGAGTGACAGAAAGTATTAGAAAAAATATTCTTGAAAGAATCCTGGATTATGGTAGTCATTCAAAAATGTCAAATGAATAAATAAATTAATCCATTCTAATGATCATGTTTCTATTTATATAAGATTATTGCCAGATCATATATTCAGCCATGAACATGCCTGAAAATAAACATAGAATTCTCAGAAAGTATAATACATGCTAAGTACTATTCAATTAAATTTACTTTGATTCTAGTTCTAGTAATTAATTCCTATAAGAGACATAGCAATGGTAATAATAACATTAATACACTTTAGAATTCTATCACATTTAAAGCAAATCAGAGGAGAATACAATATATATGACCATTAAGTGAAATAAAAAATGATAAAACACTGAAAAGAGCAAAAAGCAAAAATATTATTTTAGATATAAATGGAAAACAAATACCCTGGGCAAAACAAAGAGCAAACTGCTTATAATATAATAACCAAGCTCTAGTTAGATTCAAGTTAAAGTGTTCAGAACGAAACTCAAACCAAACTATATTTTGTTTACTTATTGCTATATGTTGACAGTGAAATAGTGTTGCAAATCAGCTCTTTTCAGTTCCTTTTTGTCAATCCAAAGCAAATGAAATTTAGATAATATTAACACATATGTGCAACTATATGCTAGATATTATTCTAAGTATTTACACATATTAGTTCATTTTATCCCCCAACAATCCTACGAGGTGGACACTCTTATTAGCCACATTTTATAGATGAAGAAATTGAGGTATAGAGAGTTTAAATAACCTGCCCATAATCACACACCATATGAAATGGCAAAGCTAGGATTCAAACTGTTAGTGTGGCTCCAGAATCTAATCTCCTATCCACATAAGTGGAATTGGAGAAGTGAACAACTTTTTAGACAATTTAGATCCAAACTTCAGCCTTGACTTGGTTACAGAGATATCATAGGTGATATATTTGTGTTCAAGTCTGCAATTAATATAAGAATCTTTAAAACAGTCTGTCTTCCTTTAGAGATAGACACCAGGAAAAAGAAGTGCTTACAAAACTTAGAAACTGGAAGGGAAACCAGTAGTGTTTTGTTGAGATCATTAATTAGATAAAAAAAAAAAAGTAAGTGACACATATTATGAATTCCCTGTAGCCTTGATTATTGGAGAAAAAGATATCTATGTATGGATCTTTTGAAATGTTATTAGGGTGTAAAGTTAAAAGCAAGAAAGACGACTTAAGAGGGCAGTCTTACATCATGGATTATTCCCCTCAAGAAATTGCTAAACTTAGAAAGAAAATCTATTATGTTTTACCTGCATGGAGGAGGAGTTAATGATATCAAGGGTGACCTCCTGAAAAACCATGCTATTCCAGTCAGGAAAGTTGCATTATCCATCCTGAAGGATTCATACTACAACAATTTACACAATTTTCACCACACCTGAAACATGACTTTTAAAGTATTTTTTCCATGTTGATTATACAGAGAGAGAGAGAGAGAGAGAATAGTTTTGATTCCTCCCTGGTAAAGTATAGTATAGGCAAGAACTTTAAATTTCCTTGAAGAAAAGATAAAAATCATTTTAAAGGAATTTGAATACAAGTAGGCCAAAAGTTCAAAATGCAAAATCCATACTCTGAAGTTTTGAATATTCTCACTTGTTTAGAAAAAAGTGAGAGAATCTTTTTTTAAACTTCATGATGACTTGAGGGCTGTTTTGTTCTTAATGTGAAGGGGGAGAGTAGAGGGAAATTAAACATTAGTTGTTGAGAGAAAGATTAATTGGTGAAATAGGAATTAGATTTTAACTAGTATTTTTAGTTCCTTAAATCAAACTTCAATAGTATTATCTCAAAATATTAAGCTAACATTAATAATTGGTCAATATTGATGGTTTATGGATTTTGTTAGAAATTCTTATAAATTTTTGAGATCTACTAGATAGATAAATTAGATACATTGGCTGGCCATTTGAGTGAAATAACTATAAAGCAAATGATACTGCTCACTGGTGAAAGCAAACTAAAATTTAATATCAGTTAAAATTCCAAACTAAACCTTTAAGATAGTTTTAAAAATCACATTTATTGGGACACCTGGGTGGCTCAGTCGGTAAGCGTCCAACTCTTGATTTTGGCTCAGGTCATGATCTCAGGGTCCTGAGATTGAGCCCAGCACTGGGCTCCATGCTGAGTGTGCAGCCTGCTTAAGACTCTCTCTCCCCTCCCCCTCTCCCTCTGCCCCTCCCCACTCATAGTCACGTGCTCTCTCAAATAAATAAGCAAATAAAATCGCATTTATTGAAATGTAAATTTTGAAAGGAGATATCTAAATAATGAGAATTTGACTTGAGAAATTTATGATGGAATCTAAGATAATTTCTAATAATTCCTTGTAGTACATACTAAATAAAAAGATAGTATTTGTATGTTTAATGTATCAAAATGTTCAAAATCTAATGTCTAACTTATAATACATCTTTGAACTCAGAAAGTATGAGTCCTCCAACTCTGTTGTTCTTTTTCAGGGTTGTTTTTGCTCTCCTGGGTCCCTTGCATTTCCATATGAATTTTAAGGTCAATTTGCCAATTTCTGCAAAAAAAAAAAAAAGCCTGCTGGGATTCTGATAAGGATTGCATTGACTCTGTAGACCAATTTGGGAGGTATCACCATCTTAACAATATTGAGTCTTCCAATCCATGAACACTTTCCATTTACTTAGGTTTTCTTTAATTTCTTTCAATGATGTTTTGTTGTGCTCAGTGTAAAATCTTGCACTTATTTTGTTAAACTTGTTCCTAAGCATTTTATTCTTTTTGATGCTATCATAAATGGAATTGTTTTCATTTCAGTTTTGGATTTTCCAATGCTAATGTATAGAAATGCAATTGATATTTTAGGATTATTTATTTATTTATTTACTTAGAGTGTGCATAAGCAGGGGTAGGGGGTGGGAGAGGGGCAGAGGGAGAGAGAGAGAGAGGAAGCAGACTCTCCACTGAGCCAGGAGCCCTATGCGGCACTCTATCCCAGGACCCTGAGATGGCGACCTGAGCTGAAATCAAGAGCTGGACATTCAACCAACTGAGCCACCCAGGCATACCTCCTTAGGATTTTCTTTATGCAAGATGATGTCATCCACAAATATACTTTAACTTCTTCGTTTCCAATCTGAATTATTTTCTTTTTCTCGCCTAATTGCCCTGGCTGCATTTCCAGTACAGTATTAAATAAAGCAGTGAGAGGAGACATCCTTGTTCATTCCTCATCTTAGGGAGAAAGTCTTTCACCATTCAATATGAAGTTAGCTGTGGGTTTTTATCAGGTTGAGGATATTCCCTATTCTTCCTAGCTTATTGAGTGTTCTTATCATGAAAAGGCATTGGATTTTGTAAAGTGCTTTTTCTGTGTAAACTGAGATGGTAATATGGTGTATTGCACTGATTGATTTTCATATGTTAAACCAACCTTTAATTTATGGGATGAATTCTACTTGGTCATGGTGTTTAATCCTTTTTATATGTTGCTGGATTTAGTTTGCTAATATTTGGTTGAGAATTTTTGCATCTATATTCATAAGGAATATGGTATATAGTTTTCTTGTATTATCTTTGTCTGATTTTAGCATCACGATAATATGGGTCCCATAGAGTGAACTGGGAAATGGCCCTTGCTCCTCTTTTTATAATTGGATTTGTGAAGGACTGGTGTTAATTTTTTAAACATGCAGTAGAATTCTAGTTCTGGGTCTTTCTTTAAAAGTTTTCTTGGAAAGTTTTTGATTACTGATTAAATCTTCTTGAATAGGGTAAGACATTTAGGATGAAAAAAATCCATTTCCCCAAAGATAAAAAAAACTTAGGTTAAAAAAACCCACCTTAAAATGACAATATTTAGACAACAGAATAATAATTTTTTATAAACCATCAATTGTCTTAGAAGTTGAGTTTCTCATCAAAGCTTTTCTTCATAGACAACCCATATTAGCTGGAGACAACTGACTTCAGAAATCTGAACCCATTTGTCTCTGACATTCCAGTCAGAAACCTTTCACATTAATAGTTCTGCAACTAAGTCCAAATGATGTTGATATCCCCCAAGTGCTCAAAAAAAAATGGCCTTATGAGCAGTAGTCCACTAAAGGTTCCCTGTTCATCCTCCACAACTGAGCATCATTGAACAGGAGCAGAGAATTGAAAGAGGAAGATGGTGGGGTGAACTCAATGATCAAGAGGACAGAGAACCTGTCAGCTGAGTAGACATCTGTGGAGGTTCAGTGAATGACAGGTCAAGCTGGGATAGGTCCTAGACCATGTCAAATAGAGGTGACTTCTAGTCTTGAATAATAGTAATAGCTTGTGCCTGGCTGTGCCTATGACTTTGGAGGCTAGATATGCTTCAGTTCTCCATACTTCCAGGTTGTGGGTCCACATGCTAAACATCAAGTACTATGAAGCTTTGAATCATTGATAAAATAGTACCAAGTTCTAACTCAGATTGCCATCCAGGTTACTAACGATCTTGTTCTGTGTGGCTCCAGATCAGTGCGTAATATAAGATAGCTTTGCAGCAAATTTTCTTGGTCATCCAGCACTACCATGTGCAACACTGTCATATATATTAATCAAGACCTTGATTTTTGTTCCTGTAGGTAATCCCCATGTATCAATTATTTCAGTTACAACTCGATTTTCCTCAAAACCAGCTTGTTTACTCTGCAGATTGGAAAGTAAAAAATGTCTCCATTAGCTCCCATGTCTATAGCCTCAGCCATTACCATGACTAACAAGAGGCAGAGGGTGACTTTCTCTATGATTTTGCCTCATGGAGCAAATGCAGAACAGGACCATCCAAGGGAGACTGGGACCCAGATCAAACACATCCTTAGGTATTGGTCTCAAACTTCTACCTGTGTGTGACAGAGCTGAGCTAAGCTTCTTAAATAAGGCTTGGATTTGTAGAGCCTGGGGCTGGAACCACCCTGAGAGGACTCCTTCCTCTCTTCCACAAGACTACCAACCATCAGTACTGGCATGAGGGAAACCTCCAAAAGGGGGTGAGTTGTCAATAAAATATCACCAAGCAAATGAGGAAGACTAACAGAATGAAAAATGGACTCAACAGATAGAAAGAGACTCAACATAAGAAATAGAGATTCAGGGGCACCTGGGTGGCTCAGTCCTTAAGCGGCTGCCTTCGGCTCAGGTCATGATCCCAGGGTCCTGGGATGAGCCCTGCATCAGGCTCCCTGCTCAGCGGGAAGCCTGCTTCTCCCTCCCTCCTCCTGCTTGTGTTCCCTCTCTTGCTGTGTCTCTGTCAAATAAATAAAATCTTTAAAAAAATAGAGATTCAGAACAATATGGAAAGAACTTAAGAGTAAAAGACATTTAATTTCCTCAAACAAAAAAGAAGGAAATAACAATTGTGAATAAAAAAAACAAGCTGTTGTGAAAACTGACCACATGGAAGTTAAAAAAAAAAAAAACAACCTGAACTTACTGAAACAAAAAAAATCAGTATATTGCGTAAATCTCAGGTTGGGACCTAGCAAGTACCAGAACATCAAGAAAAAAGAAAGAAAAAATCTAAAACAGAGTAAAGAAGGGGCACCTGGCTGACTCAGTTGGTAGAGCACGCAACTCTTAATCTTGGGTCATGAGTTAGAGCCCCATATTGGGCTTAGAGATTACTTAAAAAAAAAAAAAACACAGAATAGTTTACAGATAAAAGAATGACAACTATACTGATTTCATACTTTTTATCAACAATGTTGAATACCAAAAGAACAGAAGGAAAATGAGTTTAAATTCAAAAATCTATGTTCAACCAAACTATTGGCTAAGAATATCAGTATTAGACATAAAAGTAACTCTGAATTACAACTAACAGATTTCTAGCTTTAAAATGTATAGCAAACTACTCTGTAAAGCAAGTATAAATAAAGAATAAAAGTAGTGGGATATGCAAAAGAACTTTGACTTTTTTTAAGTCCTCATTTACAAGGAAACCATATTTAAGGATTAAGGAAGATTTATAAAAAGATTTATAAAAGGAAGATTTATAAAAAGATTTATGCTAACTTAACTTGCTTCACTAGTTTTAATGACTCGTATTTGAGTATAGTTTAGTTTTTTAACAAACCTACATAGAAGTTTGAAATTTTCATTTCTTTGCTTGAAGTGTTAAAAAATAGATTGTGAATGTCAAGGAAATATTTCAATTATTTATGAATTTATGTGTTTTCAGAGAGGAAAAAAAGAGTGCACACTACCTAGAATTGCATTTTGAAAATAAATTCATGACTGGCCATTTTAAAGTTTATTCAAAGATTTTCAGATCTTGCAAATTTCACTTAATTTTGATACCATAAGGACTAACGAAAATTCAATAGAATAACCAATTAGAGGCCAGGGACTTCAAATACCAATTTCAGGAAGCTAATTTGATGAACAGAAGGTCTGGGAAGTTGACACTGCTTTTATAAATTACTTGTATTTCATTTCTTCTTTATCCCTGAAATCAAAGATGTGAGCATGCGCAACTGGAACCCAAAGAGAGATTAATATATTATTTTACAATTCTGAGTTTCCAGAAATCTCAACAAATGAAGGAAGACCAGTAAATAAAATATATTGGCTCTATGGAGATCAGAATTCTAAAGCCCTGTTTTTTTCTGAATGTAGCTAGTTCTTTTGAATTTCAGTGTACAGATAAGTTCCAAGTAAACAAGTCCTTGAAAAATTCACTGACTTCCCAAATACCTTTTAAAAATTACTCATACAACAAATGTTATTCAAGCATCTACTATGTGTGAGGCATTGTGCTATGTGCTGGAGATGCAACTCTGAATAAAACAGAAACAGACTCTACTGACAAGTTCCTTAGGGTCTAGTCAGGTTATTTAGTGTATTTGGGGGGAGGGGCCATTTAATTTCTCTTACTTTTTGAAAATTAGGATATTAGAGATCAATTTGGAAATAATTCACAATAATGAACTTATTTAGTCCTCATAGAAGACTACTAAAAATTACCACTAACATAGGAGGTCATCCCTTTCACCTTGTACCAGACTTTCAGTATGGGAATTCCAAAAAGTGGCCACAGTAGATAGTACTGTACATTTGGCAGCTTCTTTGTCCTGTACTTAATATCCAGATAAAGAGGTTTTTGAACACTGTCTTCAAATAAAAGAGTAAAAGGTTTCCAATAGCCCAGAAATAAAAGCAATTTTGAAACAAGACTAAGGTGTAATTATTTCTGATCTTCAAAGTTAGTTCAGAGGATCTTTTCTGACTTCACTAAATTCTGTTCACTTTCTCAACAATTTGTGAATCCACTGGCTCTACCAACTAAGTTATTAATAGTATCTGTTCTTTTATCTTCTGGGTCTAAATGAATGCTCAGCATATAGCCCCTCCAACTTTAGTCCTAGATCGTACACCATATTGGCCAAAAAAAAAAAAAAAAAAAGAGAGAGAGAGAGAGAGAACTGCCTTCTATACCTTACACAGAATACTTCCCTAGCTCTGACACTGCCCAGGACTAAGCTTGGGTAAATAAAGAGAAGTTTTGATCACAGTTCTTTGCCTTTTTCTTCTCTTAATGAAAATTTAGCTACCGTATGGAAAGAAAAGATCTGATGAAAAGAGCCAGATTCAAACATCTCTATAAAGTGCTTCATCGGTGAAAGGAAATATTCTCTTTCCCCCGATTATTAAGGATTCATGCATTTGATTCTCAGTTATATAAAATGACAGCATTTATAACTACACTTTAATGTATGATTCAAGGCAAGTCAATCTTAAATTTGTTTTCTCTTTCGGGAACTTGCAAAATCATTGAGAAACTTTATTTTCTTCTAGTCACCAGTTTTCAGTTCTTGGAAGGTTCTATCCATCTGGATGAGAAAATGTCTCTGAGGAGAAAACTGATTTTTTCCTAATCAACTTCTCTAGTTGGGAACTAAATAATTTGTCTCTTAAATATAAGTTTTTCTGTTTCACACAAAATAGCCATAAAATGTGATGTTTTGGTTGCTTCCAGATTTTATCCATAGGTGTAGCTAATTTAGACTTTCACAATGATACTCCTCCCTCTTCTTAGGACTACCTATTCTTGGATATCTTTTAATTACATTGTAGGGAGTAGAATACTGATGTGGATGGACAGTGTTTATCCCAGAAGGACCATATATAATCCTGAGCATGTCAGATTAAAATCAGGAGGAGGGAACCAAGACAGGAAACACAAAATACATATGTATTTCCCTCATATATCACCATCTAAATGCAAAGTGGGTATTAATTTAAATGGTTCTTCTTAAAAGATTTATTTATTTATTTTTTATTATTTATTTATTTTAGAGAGAGAATGGGGGCAGGGCGGGGCAGAGGGAGAGGAAGAGAGAATTCAAGCAGACTCCAGTCGGAGCATGGAGTCAGGGCTTGATCTCATGACCCTGAGATCAGGACCTGAGCCGAAACCAACAGTCAGTGGCTTAACTGACTGGGCCACCCAGGCGGCCCTAGATATTAATTTTAAAAGTAAGATTGGATGGGACACCACTTTTACTATAATGCATTCAGAGATCATATTATGTGCTTTCTTGAAAACTTTTAAAAATGATGCCTAGGTTGGGACACCTGGGTGGCTCAGCCGGTTGAGCACAGGACTCTTGGTTTCCACTCAGGTTATGATCTCAGGGTCCTGAGATGGAGCCCTGCCTCCCGCTCCCAGCTAAGCGCAGAGTCTGCTTGAGATTCTCTCTCTCTCTCCTTCTGCCCCTCTCCCCACTATCTCTCTCTCTCAAATAAATAAATAAATAAATAAAATATTTTATTATTTTTTTTAAAGATTTTATTTATTTATTTGACAGAGACAGACACAGTGAGAGAGGGAACACAAGCAGTGGGAGTGAGAGAGGGAGAAGCAGGCTTCCCGCGGAGCATGGAGCCCGATGTGGGGCTTGATCCCAGGACCCTGGGATCATGACCTGAGCTGAAGGCAGACGCTTAACGACCGAGCCACCCAGGTGCCCCAATAAATAAAATATTTTAAAAATGACTCTTGGGTTGATAAATTTGTATCTCAGAATTTACACTAAATTATCATCACATCAGATGCCTCACTAAACAGTTTTCGTGCAAAATGGAAAGGCACAATCTGTTGTTCAAAATGCTCTAGGCTTAATTTTTATTTTCAGTCATCATGAGAATACTGTAGGCAAATCCAAGAGTAATTTGCCTTATAGCCTATATTTTGTGTGCATTTTTGTCTACATTTACATTAATGCATATAATACTGAAATATTAATTGCAAATATCAAAACAGAAAGTGAATTAAATGTATTGCTTTCATCTGACTACTATGTCCTTAAAAACATGTTGTACCTTAAAGAAGGTACATCTTAAAGAAAACACATTTTTATCTATCCACAAACTTCATTAACTACAAAGCTGCTTTAAATATATTGTAAAGAACAATATCTGACTGTATTATACAGGTTACATTACAAGATTACTGGTGTGGAACTCTATCTACATTGCTCTGGATATAGAATTTGAGATGAGCTCCTTAAAGTAAACCTGTTAGAAATCATCATTAAAACAAAATGAATGTATTTTTGCTCACCTATTAGAAAAAGAAAAGGAGGCATTAAGACTGCATTAATAAGAAAGGAAGCAGATGAAAAAAGAATATGCAAGGATTAACAACACAAAGTAAAATCAATATATAAACAAAATGTTATATCAACTAAAGATTCTTGATTTCAAAAGAAAACAACCATAGCCAAACACCTATTTTTTCACTGTTCTGTAAATGAAACCTAAACTATCCTTAAAATTGGAGTTTTGCTTTAGTCTCAGTGTCTTGAACCAAGCCATTGGGAAAAATTGGCTTGAGGAACTTGAATTCATTGGTCCCTGAGTCTCCCGTCAGACGCACCTCGTACTGGTAGCTGTGCGACAGGGTCCCCGCGCCGCTGACGTCCACCAGGTGGCCCGCAAAGGGGCCCTCGGCCACCGGGCAGCCGCCCCCCGACGCCGCCCGGCTCCTCCGGCACAGCCGCACCGCCACGAACACCAGCACCGACAACAGGAAGAGCGACGACACCGACGCCAAGGCCACCACCAGGTAGACGGTGAGCGGGTCGGCCCGGGCCTCGGCCGCCGCCGCGTCCGGCAGCGGCAGGTAGGGCTGCGAGAAGCCGTCCACCAGCAGCACGTGCAGCGTGACGCTGGCCGACAGCGGCGGCTCGCCGTTGTCCTTGACCAGCACCACCAGCCTGTGCTGGACGGCGTCGCGCTCGCTCAGCGGCCTGGCCGTGCGCACCTCGCCGTTGTGCGCCCACACGCCGAACAGCCCGGGCTCCGTGGCCCTGAGCAGCTGGTACGACAGCCAGGCGTTCTGGCCCGAGTCGCCGTCCACCGCCACCACCTTGGTCACCAGGTAGCCCGCCTCGGCCGCCCTGGGCACCAGCTCGCTGCAGGGCGCCGAGCCGTTCTGCGGCGGGTACAGCACGAAGGGCGAGTTGTCGTTGTCGTCCACCACCAGCACGCGCACCAGCGCCTGGCTGCTGAGCGCCGGCGAGCCGCGGTCGGCCGCGCCCACGCCGAACTCGAACGCGCGCAGCGCCTCGAAGTCCAGGGACCTGAGCGCGAACAGCTGCCCGTTGTCCGCGTTGATGGACACCAGCGAGGCCAGGGGCAGCCGCGGGTCGTGCGGCGGCAGCAGCGAGTAGGTGACCTGCGCGTTGGCGCCCGAGTCTCTGTCCGTGGCGCTCACGCTGCCGATGTGCAGGGCGGGGCTGTTGTTCTCGCGCACCCGCAGGGTGTAGGCGCTTTGGCTGAAGGCCGGGGCGTTGTCGTTGACGTCGGACACCGTCACCGTTATGTTGTGCTGGGTTTTCAGCCTGGGGGTGCCCAGGTCAGTGACGGTGATGGTGATGTTGTACTCGGCTCTTGTCTCTCGGTCCAGAGCTGTGTTTGTCACGAGGGTGTAAAAATTCTCTATTGATGGTTTGAGGATGAAGGGGAGATTGTTCTCGATGGAACACATAATTCTCCCATTGTCTCCAGAGTCTAGATCAGAAACACTGAAAACAGCCACCACAGTCTCCGGCGAGTTCTCAGGGATAGGGCTGGTAATTGAAGACAAGGTCAGTTCTGGTGGATTGTCGTTCACATCAACCACCTGAACTATCACTGTGGTTTCTCCTGAAAGGCCTCCGCCATCCTTGGCTTCTATGTCCAGTTCATAAGTATTCATAACCTCGTAATTCAAATATTTGACTAGCTGGATATCACCAGTAATTGGATTTAGCTGAAAAGTTTTGCGAATTTCTTCAGAAGCGTGAAAAAATGCGTATGATACTGTCCCAAAATGTCCTGTATCTAAGTCAGAAGCTGAGACCGTGACAATAACAGAGTTAATGGGGCTGTTCTCTAGAATTTGAACCTCATAGAGTGACTGTGTAAATTCTGGGGCGTTGTCGTTTATGTCTAAGACCAGGATGTGGATCTGGGCGATCCCCGACCGGGGTGGAGAGCCGCCATCCAGCGCAGTGAGGGTCAAAATGAGCTCTGGCTGCTCCTCACGGTCCAGTGCTTTGTCCAGCACTAGTTGTGGGTATTTTCTTCCGTCCCTACGACTGCGTGTGAGAACGTGGAAATGGGCATTAGGGGCGATCGTGTAGTTTTGGAGACTGTTTCTTCCCACATCCAAGTCCTCAGCATTTTCCAAAGGAATTATGGTTCCTGGTGGCGTGTTTTCTAAGAGTTTCAGCTGTATTTCATTTTCAAAGAATACCGGAGAATGGTCGTTTACATCTATGACCTGAAGCTCATTTGTAATAAACTGCAAAGGGTTTTGCAGTAATATCTGAAAATGCAGTATACAGGGCTCCGTGGGGCCGCATAGCTCTTCCCGGTCCAATTTCTCATGCAGGAGCAAATCGCCGGTCTGATGGTTGAGCTGAAAATGCTGTTTGTTCCCTTTAGACACAACTTGGGCCCCCCTCACAGCCAGTTCCCCTACCCCTAGCCCTAGATCCTTTGCTAGGTTGGCTATTAAATAGCCCCTCTCTGTTTCCTCAACCACAGAGTAGCGTCTTGACTCAGACCCAGCCAGAGACCCACCCAGAAAAACAAAGAGAAATAGGACTTGCCTTTGTCCAAGAAAGCGCTCCCCTCTGGCCTCCATTGTGCTTTCGGCCACGTTCCTCCCGGAAATATTGCCAAACTAAGCCTCCGGCAGTGCTAGCAAACGCAGTCTTTTGCCTTCCAACCTTTGAGGAAGGTCTAGCGAATAATCCTTCCCAGGGCTCAGATTTGCTTGCTTGGAAAATCTGCCCAGGCTCACAATTCCTAATTTACCGAACTGGATCCGTGCCTTACAGAGTGCGCACAATGCCGGTGGTTTAATTCGCCTTCTTAGTCAACAGCGCCACCATGCGTTCGCTGGTAGCTTAAAAATCTTAGAGAAGGTGTTCTGTTGGGGCCGGGTGGGTGTTTTGATTTTTTAATCGCTTATTCCCCTTATCAAACCCATTTGACGCTACTGGAGGAGGTTCTTGTGTTAAATGAGTTAAACAAACACAACGTAGGGAAATGAAATGTGCTTTTAAAAAAACAACCACTGTCTTTGGTAAGAGTCCTCATTTACATGTTTTTGCCGATTTATATGATTTTGCTGGTAGAGCTACTCTTCCTGCCCATCTGCAATTATTACACATAAACTTTAAAGGATTTTGCTCTAAATGATAATATGCTTCATAGCCTACTTGCATTTTTCTCTTATTTTCCAGATTTTGCAAAATTGCATGAATTGCATTTATAATCAGGAAAAAATGCTATGAGAAGGTGACCTCATACAAGGTGATGAAAAATTATAATAGGTCATGTCAGGGGGTATATTCAGAGGCCACAAATGCCCAATTCTTTTCAAATCTTCACAATCATTCAAGGAACACGGAGATTACTCCTCTTATTTCATAGTAATTTTACAATTACTGGTTTCATCTATATAATAACTATTAACTGTTTCATCTGTATAACTGTATTTTATCCGTGGAAACACTTATTTGTTGAGTTTGTAGAAGTTAGGTATTATAGTGGTAACAAGACAAATCGTGTCTATATATCTTATACAGTTTACCACCTAATGGGATGAACAGACTTTAAATATATGTTCAAACAAACTGTGAAAAGTGCTATATAGGAAATGTACTGAGTGCACTGAAAGTATGCTATAGGAGGACCTGACTCAATGGGTGGCGGGTGAAAAAGTTTCATCAAAGTTGTGTCACTTAATCTGGAAGATGAAGGATAAGATGTTTGTCTTACAGGCTAAGTCTTACAGACTAAGACTGTAAAATGGGAAGAATACATATGAGAAACTGATATGTAAAGGCCTGCAGCAGTAAAGTATAGCTATTCTAGATAATAAAAGGACAGTGTACCCAAAACTTCGTGTCTCAAGAGTAAGTGGGAAGAGAAGGATGGAGAGATAAACTGTGGGCAAATAACAGATGCTTGGATTTTATTCTGAGAATAAAAGGAAGATATTGCAAGGTTTTAGGCAGAGAAATGAAACAATTCAAATATCAAGTGTTCAATCTAGCATCTTCACAATTACCAGTAATGTAACATGAAGGATCATTTATTAGGATTACTCTTAATATTAGTAATACTAAAAATAACAGCAATTATACTTCTATATCTTTATATTATCTCATTTGATCGTAATTTCAAGCTAGAGAAATAGCTGTTACTAGCATTTTGGGGGAATAGAAATGATGTGACTTATCCAAGATCCTATTAAGTATTAGCAGTGCTCTACACTGTGAATCTCAAAAGGACACCTTTAAAATTCATATTATAATTTTAATAGTAAAGCTCATACAAATAAACATAAAATGACATAAGAACTTAAATATAGGCTGAAGAACACTAAGAACTAAAAATGTGTCTTAATGTATGGATCTGAAATTGAACTGCAAGAAATAAAGTTGGATGAATCATTTAGGGAATTATACAAGGAAATTTAAATTATAAAATAAAAAATACAATTTCCCCATATATATTCCTTAAGCTAGAACACAGGAGAGGAGACTCAAATTAATCAGGAAGAGAGAAAGGAAAAATATATTGAAGGAAAGAGACACCAGGGACTGATAACTGCATAATCTTTCAATAATAGTGATCAGTTGAACTAATAACCAAAATTATATATGTAATTCCTTATACATTAGAGAGCATTTAATTCCAGCAAAATTTTGTTCTATGAGTATTATGGTGTCTTTAAATATCAAAATATCACAGGGTGAAATAAAGACACTTCTTTCTTTCAATCATTTAGCCAAAACTTTTATTAACCTATAATCCTCCAATTACTGTGCTAATCATACAATAAATGGGAAGCTATTGGGAAACATATTCCAGAACCGAAAAAAAGTTATGAAAAGCCTAGGAAACGGAAAAGGGAAAAATAGAAGTAGTGCAAAAAAAAAAAAAATGGCCACACTAAATCTTTTCCCATAGGCTTATTTCCAAAATGGAATCATAAATGCTCCAAAAAAATTTTTTTTAAAGATTTTATTTATTTATTTGACAGAGAGAGAGATAGAGACAGCAGGAACACAAGCAGAGGGAGTGGGAGAGGGAGAAGCAGGCCTCCCGCTGAGCAGGGAGCCCGATGCAGGGCTCGATCCCAGGACCCTGGGATCATGACCTGAGCCGAAGGCAGACGCTTAACAACTGAGCCACCCAGGCGCCCCAATGCTCCAAAATTTTTGAAAAATGCAATGCCAAACTACATTTGAAGTTTCTAAAATTTGGTCAAGGACAAAGACTTAGATTTATTTCCTCATATCTTTTGGATTTTAAGGATGTTAATAGATGATTTGTAATTGCTAAAATGGGTAACTTTTGAAATGAGCAGAGGTTTAAAGAAAAAAATATTAATAGAAAGCATGAAGAATTACATGGCTTTGAAAACAACTGGACACATGCTATTTATTTAACTACATTTGAGAATATTAGTGGTTGACTGAGCACTTTTGATGTGAATGGTTTGTAGAATGCAGCAGTCAAGGTTGTCACCATCTCTAAGGAATCATAGTCTTCATTATGGACACTTTAAGGAAGTACATATTTAGAAAAATGTGAGAGGTTGCTTTGTTATTAATGAATATGCATATATTAATGGTTTTAGTCAATATGAGTTAACAGAATAAAAGTTATACTAGTCTAAGAGAATATACAAACACAAATATTCTGGGTTGGAAAAAGAATAAGCTTATGTAGCGATTAAAACATTTAAAAAATGTTTTAAATTTTAAGTTCTGCAAAATTACCTACAAGCTGTGGAAGGTGAGTTTGGAAAAAGGTGCTCTAACTTAAAAATTAAAGACTTCTGGAAATACAAAATTTACTTTCACACTTTAAGTTGAATGAAGTTACAGTGAGACTAATCAAAAAGAAAGCAAAGGAAATCTGCATTCCTTATACCACAAATGAACACATTTAGAAACACCAGTAACATGCACTAAATTAGAATAGAACCCCAATAAGCAAGGCAGTAAAAAAGGACTTTCAACAAATTAACTGAGACTAGGCTCAGTAGACCCTTATTAATTAATACTTAATTGAATTCAAAGTTATCCCTGAAACTGGGGTTTGCTTCACTAATCCTCTCTTCACCCAGACCAAGGAAACTGGGGATAATCGGCTTGAGGAACTTGAATTCATTGGTCCCAGATCCTCCCGTCAGACACACCTCGTACTGGTAGCTGTGCGACAGGGTCCCCGCGCCGCTGACGTCCACCAGGTGGCCCGCAAAGGGGCCCTCGGCCACCGAGCAGCCGCCCCCCGACGCCGCCCGGCTCCTCCGGCACAGCCGCACCGCCACGAACACCAGCACCGACAACAGGAAGAGCGACGACACCGACGCCAAGGCCACCACCAGGTAGACGGTGAGCGGGTCGGCCCGGGCCTCGGCCGCCGCCGCGTCCGGCAGCGGCAGGTAGGGCTGCGAGAAGCCGTCCACCAGCAGCACGTGCAGCGTGACGCTGGCCGACAGCGGCGGCTCGCCGTTGTCCTTGACCAGCACCACCAGCCTGTGCTGGACGGCGTCGCGCTCGCTCAGCGGCCTGGCCGTGCGCACCTCGCCGTTGTGCGCCCACACGCCGAACAGCCCGGGCTCCGTGGCCCTGAGCAGCTGGTACGACAGCCAGGCGTTCTGGCCCGAGTCGCCGTCCACCGCCACCACCTTGGTCACCAGGTAGCCCGCCTCGGCCGCCCTGGGCACCAGCTCGCTGCAGGGCGCCGAGCCGTTCTGCGGCGGGTACAGCACGAAGGGCGAGTTGTCGTTGTCGTCCACCACCAGCACGCGCACCAGCGCCTGGCTGCTGAGCGCCGGCGAGCCGCGGTCGGCCGCGCCCACGCCGAACTCGAACGCGCGCAGCGCCTCGAAGTCCAGGGACCTGAGCGCGAACAGCTGCCCGTTGTCCGCGTTGATGGACACCAGCGAGGCCAGGGGCAGCCGCGGGTCGTGCGGCGGCAGCAGCGAGTAGGTGACCTGCGCGTTGGCGCCCGAGTCTCTGTCCGTGGCGCTCACGCTGCCGATGTGCAGGGCGGGGCTGTTGTTCTCGCGCACCCGCAGGGTGTAGGCGCTTTGGCTGAAGGCCGGGGCGTTGTCGTTGACGTCGGACACCGTCACCGTTATGTTGTGCTGGGTTTTCAGCCTGGGGGTGCCCAGGTCAGTGACGGTGATGGTGATGTTGTACTCGGCTCTTGTCTCTCGGTCCAGAGCTGTGTTTGTCACGAGGGTGTAAAAATTCTCAACGGAAGGTTTAAGGAAGAAAGGAAGATCATCTTGAATGGAACAAACCATTCTTCCATTGTCTCCCGAGTCAGGATCTGAAACCCTGAATACAGCAATTATGGTCTCCTGCAAGTTTTCTGGGATATGATCGATAAATGTTGACATAGTCAGTTCCGGAGGGTTGTCATTCAAATCCATCACTTGGACAAACACCACGCAACTTCCAGAAAGGCCTCCACCGTCTGTCGCCTGAATATTTAATGTATAAGTCTGAGTGGATTCAAAATCCAGTTTCTGTGTTAAAAAGAGTTCTCCTGACTTTGCATTTATTTGAAAAGTTTTGCGAATCTCTTCAGAGGCTTGGAAAAATACGTAAGATATTTCTCCATAGGTTCCAATGTCCAAATCGCTAGCAGAGACTATGGCAACCAGGAATCCAATGGGGCTGTTTTCCAGAACTTGCACCTCGTAAAGCCGCTTTGCAAACTCGGGGGCGTTATCATTGATGTCTAAGACTTCAATGTGAACCAGAGCAGTGCCAGTCCTGGGTGGAGTCCCGCCATCCAGCGCTGTGAGAGTTAACCTGATCTCAGCCTGTTGCTCTCGATCCAGTGCTTTGTCCAACACCAGCTGTGGTAATACGCCGTCGGGACTGTCTTGTAATTTAAGATGGAAATGGGAATTGGGGCTGACTGTGTAACTTTGGAGACTGTTGCTTCCTACATCTAAGTCCTGGGCACGTTCTATTAGGAAAGTAGTTCCGGGAGTGATACTTTCTGAAATTTTCAAAATTATTTCTTTGTCTAGGAACACCGGGGAATGATCATTTATATCTCTAATCCGTAGCTCAGCCTGAAAAAACTGCAGGGGATTTTCCAATAACACCTGGAAAGGTAGCACGCATGGCTCGGCAAGGCCGCACAGCTCCTCCCGATCCAGTTTCTCATTTAACAACAAGTCCCCTGTCTGCCTATCAAAATGCAAACGAGTTTTTTTCCCTTTGGAAATGACCCGAGCCCCCCGTGCAGCTAGCTCATTTACCTCCAGCCCCAGGTCTTTTAACAAATTGGCCACAAAGGAGCCACTCTCCATTTCCTCAGCCACTGAGTAGCGCCTAGGCTCGGAAGCAGCCTGAGCTACGCCCAGCAAAACAAAGAATATCAAGACTTGCCTTTGTTTCAGAAAGCGTTCTTTTCCCTCTCCAGCCTCCATCGCCTTCCGGTCTACCAGCAAACGTAACCCAGTTTCGGCTCGCGTTGTGGCGGACTCTTCACCTAGTATCTCGAAGGTACTGCGATAAGTGGAGACGCCTAGGGCCCCGATTTCCTGGGGCAAACACCTTAGAAAGCCTCCCCTTCCTGCTTGTTTCTTTAGCAGAGCATCTGGCTTAAGGAGCGCCGGCTGGTAGCTTTCTTCGTTCTACTTTTAATGCTGCAGCGCCACCCCGCGTCCTTTCCGAGTGTTTATTTTATCTAAAACATTGACATCCTACTCCTTTCTTTCAGACAGATGGCAATCTAAATGGAGTATTTTCATGTAGTGTCTCAACGCGTTATCTGCATTTCCAAAGACTTTTTCATTGCATCCATAATGACCATGGCAAGCATTGACAAATTTCCATTCCAGTTTCCTCACAGATCGAAGGGGTTCTTTTTAAATTGGAAAAACATCAACTTCAGAAACTGGAAGGTAACTTCAGTCCCAGGATGAAAGAAGGCTTTGAGTAGGCAGTTCCCAGTTTTTATTTAGAGGATGGGCATGTGTGCGTCTGGGTGGTGGTTAGGGTACCATCCTCACACTCAAGAGAAACCAAAAACTATACAAACTCAGGGAAAGCACAGTATTCAAATAGCATTCTCATGAACTATGAAATATTGTTCTTACTCATATATCTCTCCTGCACCACTCTCACTTCACATTTCCCTGAAATTTGACATATTTGGGCCACATGAAAATTTCCAAAAGTATCTGGAAAATTTCTTCATATGAATGTATCAATGTTTTTATTTTCTAACAGATAAGGGCATTTTTTAAACAACCTCAAATCAGTTATCACATCTAGCAATGCTAATAATTTCATAATATCAAATACTCAGTAAGTATTGAATCTTCTCCAATTATCTCTTTTAAATGTCTTTTTAGAGATAATTTGTTAATCGGGTGCCAAACAAGAATTACATGTTGCAGTTTGTTGTTATGTGTTTAAAGTTTCCATCTTTTTGTATTTAAAATATTTGATAAGGGGCGCCTGGGTGGCTCAGTCGGTTAAGCATCTGCCTTTGGCTCAGATCATGATCCCAGGGTCCTGGGATCAAGCCCCAGAACGGGCTCCCTGCTCAGCCAAAGAGCCTGCTTCTCCCCCTGCTTGTGCACGCTCTGTGTCAAATAAATAAATAAAGTCTTTTTAAAAATAAAATAAAATACTTAATAAAAAGTCAGTTATCAACCCAGAAAAGACATGGAGGAAATTTAAATGCATATTGCTTAGTGAAAGAAACCAGTCTGAAAAGGCACATACTCTACTACTTCCAACTACATGACATTCTGGAAAAGGCAAAAGTGATTAAGATAAATTAAGAAGATTAGTAGTTGCCAGATGGAAGGAGGAGGTGAATTAAGAGGTAAAACACAGGAGATCTGGGAGGTATTAAAACTTTTCTTTATGATATTGTAATGGTGGATACATGACACAATGCGCTTGTCAAAACCATAAAACAACACAAAGAATGAACTCTAATATAAACTACAGACTCTAGTTAATAATGGATCAATATTGGTTCATTAATTATAATAAATGTACCACATTAATGCAAGATGTTAATACTAGGGAACACTATGAGTGAGAGAAAGTGGGTATATGGGAAATCTTCATACTATCTGCTCAATTTTCTATAAAACCTAAAACTGCTCTAAAAAATTAAGTCTATTAATTAATATTTGGGGGCACCTGGGTGGCTCAGTTGGTTAAGTGTCTGACTCTTGATTTAGGGTCAGGTCATGATCTCAGGGTTGTGAGACTGAAACTCGTATCAGGCTCCATGCTGGATGTGGAGGCTGCTTAAGTTTCTCTCTCTCTCCCACTCCCTTTGCCCCTCTCCCCTACTTTCATGCTCTCTCTCACTCTGAAAAAAAATTAAATATTTGTATTGAGAAATATTTCAAATATATAGAAAAGTTAAAAGAATTATACAAACATAATTCTACCCTCCACCCAAATTTAAAGCTTATTTTTTACAGTATTTGTTCTATCTATTTTTTAATTCTACATACAAATACCCCCTTTTTTTGCTGACCCATTTGAAAGTGACTTGAAGACATCAGAACACTTCACCTCTAAATATTTCAGCAGGCATCTCCTAAGTATAAGGACATTGTCCTATATAATCATCATCCTACTAGCACACTTAACAAAATTAACAATGATTCCATAATATTATCCAAAATCCAGTCCCTATTAAATCTCATTATTTTTCCATTATTATTCCTCAATTTTCTTAAATTTTGATAAGAATTCATATGCACTCCTGAGTTCCTTTTACAAATGCACTTTTTAACCACTTGTTATAATGTCTTAGAAAATTTGTTTTTTAACCAAGTTTCATGATTGTATTGTGTTGAATCTATTTAGTCTAGAACAGTCCCCTGTCTTTTATGATATTGAATTCTTTAAAGTATCCAGACCTGTTGTCTTGTAGGATGTTATACATTCTGAATTTGTCTGACTGTTTCCTTGTGGTGTCATTTAACCTGTTCCTCTAACCCCTGTATTTCCAGAAAACCGGAATGGATGATTTATTAAATATAATAATGGCATAACACTTTTTAAAGCTCTCATTTATTTTCTGTAATTGGGTAAAAAAATAATGGGCAATCACAGATTCCTTTTCTTAATATTTAGAAAATAAATGCCTATTTGTATTTTGATATTATTTTTCTCTTTTCATGATGTTTATATTACTATTATAATAATCCAAAATTTTTAAATTCATTTCACAGGGAATGTCCTGGCACTTATCTTAAGGTGGAAATTGTGGGCCTGTGGTAACACTCAAACAATTTGCTTTTGACTCTATTAAGGATACAAACAACTAAGTTTTTCCATGTATTTCACAAAGTTCAAGCAAGCAGGATTTCAAAATAAAGGTGACTTGAGCAGGGGAAATGAAGATGCTATTTGCTTTCCCCAGAACTAATATGCAACTAATGGTTTGGAAAGAGACACTTGCGTAAGAATCTTGGCATTTTTTGTTTCATGAGAATCATCATAGTCTATTAGTACAAACTGTTCCCTTGAAAAAAATCTTGCCCACACATTGCCATGGGTTCTAGCCTGCCTTGAGTATATATTGGACTCTCTCTCTCTCCTACAGATACATATACATACATACATACATATATATGTATATGTTTTAGATGTTTTCATATATTGTGTATGATTTTTCCCAAGAATCTCAGACATCTTCTCTCCCATTATTAAAATAGGCTAAAACTTGTATCAGGTTTTGGTAGTCTTGTAGATGATTGAATTTGTACTAAGAGCACAATTAAAATTTCATTTTATTTGTTTTTTAAATTTCATTTTATTTTAATTCCAGTATAGTTAACATACAGTGTTATATTAGTTTCAGGTGTACAATATAGTGATTCAACACTTCCATATACCACTCAGTGCTCATCAGGACAAATGCTGTCCTTATTCTCCATCACCTATTTCACCCATACCTCCCCTCTGGTAACCATCATTTTGTTCTCTATAGTTAAGGGTCTCTTTCTTGGTTTGTCTCTTTCTCTCTTTTTAAAATTACTTTATTTTTTAATTGACATATATTTGACATATGATATTATATTAGTTTCAGGGATACAACATAGTGACTCAACATTTATACACATTACAAAATAGTCACCACGATAAGTGTACTTACCATCTGTCACCATACAAAGTTATTATAGTATTACTGACTATATGTTCCCTATGCTGTACTTTACATCCCCATGACTTATTTATTTTATAACTGGAATTTTGTACTTCTTAATTCCCTTCATCTGTTTCACTCATCCCCTCACCCTGAAATTTCTTTTTAAAAAGAAAATGTGCCTAAGTGTTTTTTAACTACTAAAAACAATACAGAAAACAAATAATGAAGAAATCTACAGATGTAGGGAGGGCAAAGAATATGTTAGGGGGAAAGAAACCTGAGAAAATAACTGATAACCAACAATTTTTCTGGTGAAGACCAGTGCAGACCTGGATCTGGCCAATAGTAGTGATCATCCAATATTGTTATTGTTAAATTAACATGGAAATTGGGATTCAAGGTATACTTATGAATACTACTGTTTTGTTTTTTTTTTTAAAGATTTTATTTATTTGACAGAGAGAGAGACAGCGAGAGAGGGAACACAAGCAGGGGGAGTGGGAGAGGGAGAAGCAGGCTTCCCGCGGAGCAGGGAGCCCGACGTGGGGCTCGATCCCAGGACCCTGGGATCATGACCTGAGCCGAAGGCAGAGGCTTAACGACTGAGCCACCCAGGCGCCCCGAATACCACTCTTTATATCCAAGTCCTGCCATCTCTATGGACTTTGATTGCTACAGGAATGCTCTACTGGACTTTTGGCAGCATTCTCGAGTCCAAGAACACACTGGTGAATAATTATTTATATCCGTGAGTCTCAACTCAACTTGGAAAAATGCAAAGGATTTTACTTTAGCAACTAAAAATTCAGCATCTACGTCTCAGTCTGTACACCAACTCTGGATCCAATCTCTATTTATTTATTTACTTAGGGAGTGGGGAGGGGCAGAGGGAGAGAGAGAATCTTAAGCAGGCTCAATGCCCAGCGCAGAGCCCAATGCCGGGCTCAATCTCATGACGGTGAGATCATGACCAGAGCCAAAATCAAGAGTTGGACGCTTAACCAACTGAGCCACCCAGGTGCCCCCCAATTTCTATTTAGTAGCAAATACTGAGTCTGTTGGTTTGAAAATGCTGTCTTTTATCTTTAGAAATATTACTTACCGCCTCATATCTACCCCCACCCCCTCCAGGCAGCAACAGCCATCAGTAGCTTCCCCACTCTCAGGCCCAAAATATCTGTGAAATTAGCAACGAAGAAACTACTCTACAGTGCCTTTGGAACAGAATTCTGCAGGAGTTCAGTTTCCTCAATGGTATATGCTAAGTGAAACAGAGTAAGTTTGCCTTAGGTTGGGCTTTAAGTATTCCATTATTCCTTCTTCTAACTCCTTAGCAAATATGGCTTTGCATAATCAAAGTTTTATCACACTAATATTTCTTTCTGTTATTTATACCACCATAGTCTCAGGCTTCCAATACAACTCTCAAAGTCAGAGTAGTGTAATATGGAGCATACAGAACCATATTTGCAGTCGGGTTGCTCTACCATCTAAGCCTTCAGTGTCATTATCAGGCCTCTCTTAGTTTTTCAAGTTCTCCGGAAAGTAGAAAAAAATTTTAGAAAGGCAAATGGAAATATCAACTATTTTGTATTTATGTAATATGCTTATTATCCAGTGTATTGAATAAGGTGTATTTTTATTTTCTCAGCAACTATTAGATATACATTAAAAATCAACAATTAGATCTCATCTGAGGCATATCATGCTTTTGTATCCTCTGCCTTTGATTATTCTAAACTATATCAGAATATTAAACATTGATGCAAAGAGAAGAAAGATGAGATTATTTTGCCACTCCATATTAAATGGCATTTCCTTTTAATGTATTGGAGATGCTTTTGCTAAGAAAACTTAGCAAAAATGAACAAATACAAATTTAGCATAGTAATAAATAAGCTACACAGCAACTCAGTGGATTACACCTTAAATAATGAAAGAGACATTTATTTCTATCAATTACTTATTTCCCTGTGGTTTTGTATCTGTATTTGATTTTGCCTCATCAATGTCATCAAAATAAAATGACTTTATTTCAAATAAGTAAAAACTACATAATGGTAATCAAATAGTTATTTGAATTTAGGAGATGGACAGCAGTATAGCTGAAAAGTAGGCTATCACAATTTATGGGCCATCATCTGTGAAATATGAAGAAAAGCAAAAAATGACAAAATACATAGGCTGGCCTCCACTGGGAAGACTTCCCTCTTGAACATTATCATTTTTTTAATAGATTAGCATGAGCTTCCTTGTCAAGCACTGGGATACCTCCTAGGATAGTCTACACAAAGTTTTGGGAGTAACTTACCTTCGTGAAAAGTCAAAGGTAATTAGGCCTGCGGAGAAAACAATGCATTCTTTTTCTGTACTTAATAAAAAGCCTACTGGCTTCTAAACCAAGACCTTTGTGAAGTAAATAAAAAGATAAAAACAGCTAAGTCATCAGTACTTGTTGATTCTACATTAGCATTAGCTATGCTTCAGAAGAAAAGAAAATACTACCAAAGTTAGAGCCATAAAACAGCAACTATGCTATTCAGAAAAGGGATTTTTCTTCTACTTTTTATCCAGAGCCCAAAAGCAAGAATACCTGGGATGATACCTAATGTCTTATTTTCAACTTCAAAGAACTTGATTTCATTGAAGATAAAGTGATGTTGCATGCATGTATCTCTCTTCTCTGTCCTGCATTAGTTTGGCGGAGTAGGGAATATTTAAAATTTAATGGAAAAAAAAATCTGGAAGGAAAGATCAAGGCATTTTCTTTTTTGTCCAGAGTGTTTAGAGGATGATCTTTAAAGAGGTGAAGTCTGTTTCTGGAAGTTTTTCAGGGTGAGCAGGTTAAGTGTCAACATGACCAATTCTATGGAGTTGTCATCCAACAGGAGTGTCATCCAACACCCTTCACAGGGAAAAAGATTTCTGAAAGTAGTTCTGCTGTGAATTTCCTGAGTATTTGCCACATACCCTGAAACTGCCTGATAATTTTCTTGCAGTGCATATTTATAATGCACAGATATCAACAGTAATTAAAATGTTTGGGGAGTACTTTCCAGAGGTTGGAGGATTTAGTGCGCCTGGAGAATTCAGCGAGCCGTTTCTTAATGATTTACTAAGACTAAATCTTCAGCAGAGAGACTTCTGACAACCAGGTTGCCGAGGGGCATGCATCTCAAGGGTTTTCACTGGTTGTCACCATTGGTCCCAAATTAGTGTTGATTACTACCACTCCTTTCTGTGACAGTTAAACTTACCTTGGGTTGTTCTTCATCCAGCGATTTTTTTCCCACGAATGAGCAAATTACTTATCCCACTATTGCATCGCACTTTACTGTGAGAATGGAAATTGAACTGATGGTGTAGTTTCCAATAACGGAAAATTCACCTAAATCTCGTGCATGTCCCCGTGCACATTCTGCAACGTTCAGAAGAATTTTTCAAAGAGGGAACATTCCACACTCATACCTTTTTCTCAGAAAACCAAAAGGAAGTTTACAGGTTTGGAAATGCAGAGCTCCTACAGGTCTGGGTTCCTGTTCGGGAGAAAAGGCTCTTCTTTGGGTGGATCTAAAATATCCTTGGATCTCTTTGGAAACCACCCTGCTCCCACAGGTGCACAGACGCTCCCTTTCCCGCAGCCGGCGCCAACTCTCCGGGACCTCTGGCCATAAATAGCCGCCTTCCTTTTCCTGGGCCGCCGGCAATTCGCCCCGGAAGAAAAGGAAAACTCACCCCTTGCCTTTTCTGCCAGCTTTTCTCTCGCACAATTTCCTGCACACCCTCTGAGTGCGTTGTCTTTAATAAAAGAAGCATTGGGAAGTCTTGTAAGAGGAATAACGTCAACTTCTGTCTCGTCCTCATTCATTTGAAGGAAAGTCTGAAATCTGAGCTTGCAGCCGACGCTTCCCAAGCCGCGTCCACCCCCAGTACCTTCCAGATTTTGTCTTTTCTAAGATGGAGTCTGCGGAGATGCCAGGCTCCTCCTCCTACTTTTTAGCTTGTAGCACCACCAGGCGTCCGCACTGAAAACCTGGTATTGTAATACAGCCCTTCCCGTCAGAAACGGTCAGAATCTGTTCATCGTCACGTCGTCTAGTGGCACAGTTCTTAAATTATTTCTTCATATTACTTCTCCGATTTTTGGTTTAACCAGTGTGGGCAGAAACAATTGATAGTGTACGGTTTTATTACCATATTTCTAATTATCAGTTATTTTATTCTATTATCACAACTGTACAATTTGAGAGTAACTTGAACTGGATTTCTGCCATTTGAGACAGGTCACCCATTTGGCCATGCATCTGCTGAATTTATTAATTCATCAGCAGGTGTTTGTTTGAGATTATACTGACGTCCTGTGAAAGGTATTGGGGATATAAAATTGAATAAAGCCTAGTGCCTACACCCCCAGGCAGGAGGTTACAGCCAAGAAGGGGGACACAGATAAAGAGACAATTATGATGTGGGAGGTGAGTGCTAAGATAGAGATTTGCACAGACACGGTGACTACTTTTGAGGGAAATTTAAGTAAGAACAGAAATGGGGTATCAGGAAAGATTCCCAGAGGAGGTGAAGTTTGAGCTAGTTGCATTTTATGGTATCAACTTAAACACAAACCCATTGAAATTATTTTCTACTGCAGATGAAGTACTTGTGATTTTGCGAGAAATGAGATTTTCTCAAAAGTTGGGAAGGTCATGGCTTATGTGAAATGCAATGTAGTCTTTCAGTCAACAGCACAGAGCCTTGCATGAAGTGTTGTGGGTGACAACTGAAAGACTAGGGATGAACCCTTTTTTCCAATTTGATTTGGTACAGATAACTAATAGTCAATTTAAAGGAGAGTCCTGCAGGTTGAGTGTGTGCATGCCTGAGTAGTTTGTTGTGTAAAAACATCATCTTTTTAAGTGGTGATTAAGAATGGGCTTTTAAGTCAAAGGACTCATATTAAAATCCTGGCTCTACCACTTCATATATCTTCTATTAAAAAAATTACTTAATCTCTCCAAACTTCAGTTTCCTTGTGTGAAAAAAGTGGATATAATAATGTTATCTACTTCATGAAGTTGTGGGAATTAAGTGAAACAGTGCTTATGTAGCAATTTTTTTTAAGTAGGCTCTATGCCCAACGCAGGGCTTGAACTCAAGACCCAAGATCAAGAGTCGCATGCTCTACAGACTGAGCCATCCAGGCACCCCAGTGAAACAGTGCTTATGAAATGTTCAGCCTAGTACTTGGAACATCACAGTGTTTCATAAATGCTAACAATTATTAGTGGTAATACTATGAAAACGGGAACTTATCTATAGTCCTGATTACTCCTTCAAACAAATGTAAGCCTAAATGACTCCTAAAAGGGAACCCATGTACACTGTTGGTGGGAATGTACATTACTATTGCCACTGTGGAAAATAGTATAGAGGTTCCTAAAAAAATGAAAATAGGGCATTCTGGATGGCTCAATCGGTTAAGCGTACAACTCTTGATTTCAGCTCAGATCATGATCTCAGGGTCATGGGATCAAGCCCCGGGTCGGGCTCCACACTTAGCCAGGAGTCTGCTTGAGATTCTCTCTCTCCCTCTTTCTCGTCCCCTTCCCCCTGCTTGCTCACACTGTCTCTTTCATTAGTGTTTTGTAGTTTCTAGAGTATAAATTCTTTACCTCCTTGGTTAAGTTTATTCCTAGGTATCTGACGGTTTTTGGTGCTATTGTAAATGGAATCGATTCCTTAACATCTCTTTCTTCAGTCACATTATTAGTGTATAGAAATGCAACTGATTTCTGTGCATTGATTTTGTATCCTGCCATGTTGCTGAATTGCTGTATGAGTTCTAGCAATTTTGGGGTGGAGTCTTTTGGATTTTCCACATAAAGTATCGTGTCATCTGCGAATAGAGAAAGTTTGACTTCTTCTTTGCCAATTTGAATGCCTTTTATTTCTTTTTGTTGTCTGATTGCTGAGGCTAGGACTTCCAGTACTATGTTGAACAATGATGGTGAGAATAGGCATCCCTGTCATGTTCCTGACCTTAAGGGAAAAGCTCTCAGGTTTTCCCCATTGAGAATGATATTCGCTGTGGGGTTTTCATAGATGGCTTTTATGATATTGAGGTACGTTCCCTCTATGCCTGTACTTTCAAGAGTTTTAATCAGGAAAGGATGCTGTATTTTGTCAAATGTGTTTTTTTTTTTTCTGTATCAATTGAGAGAATCATATGGTTCTTGTCTTTTCTTTTATTAATGTGCTCTATCACGTTGATTGATTTCCGAATGTTGAACCACCCTTGCACCCCAGGAATAAATCCCACCTGGTCGTGGTGAATAATCCTTTTAATGTAATGGATCCTATTGGCTAGGAATTTGTTGAGTATTTTGACATCCATGTTTATCAGTAATATGGGTCTGTAATTCTCCTTTTTGATGGGGTCTTTGTCTGGTTTGGGGATCAGGATAATGCTGGCCTCATAGAACGAGTTTGGAAGTTTTCCTTCCATTTCTATTTTTTCAAAACAGCTTAAGTAGAATAGGTATTATTTCTTCTTTAAATGTTTCGTAGAATTCCCCTGGGAAGCCATCTGGCCACCCTGGACTTTTTTTGGGGAGGTTTTTGATTACTGCTTCAATTACCTTACTGGTTATTGGTCTGTTCAGATTGTCTATTTCTTCCTATTTCAGTCTTGGTAGTTGATAAGTTTCCTGGAATACATCCATTTCTTCCAGATTGCTTAGTTTGTTGGCATATAGTTGTGGGTAATAATTTCTAATAATTGTTTCTATTTCCTTGGTATTAGTCATGATCTTTCACCTTGCATTCATGATTTTGTTGATTTGGGTCCTTTCCCTTCAATGCATTTTAAAATTTCCCTTTACACTTCCTCCTTGACACATACATAATTTAGATGTCTATTATTTAGGTTTGAAGTGTTTTGGAAATTTTCATCTTATCTTTCTATTATTGATTTATAGTTTGCTTTTATTGTGGTTGCAGAGCACCTTCTGTATCATTTTAATTACTTTAAAATTTGCTGAGGATTGTTTTATGGCCCAGGATATAATCTAGCCTGGTGTATGTTCTATGAGCACTTGGAAAGAGTATAATTCTGTTCTTTTTGGTCGAGTGTTCTATAAATGTCTATTGGATCCTATTGGCTGATGGTATTGTTGAATTCTTGCTGAGTTTTTCTACTTCTTCTTGTCAATGGTCGAGAGAGGTGTCAAGGTCTCTAAACTACAGCTGTGAATTTGTCTATTTCTCCTTTCAGTTCTAGCAGTTTTTGGTTCACATATTTTGCTCTGTTGTTTCATACATGTATATTTAGGATCACTATGTCTTCTTAATGAACTGACTTTCTTATCACTGTATTATGTTCCTTTCTGCCTCTGGTAATTGTCTTTCTCTGAAATCTCAGGTATTAATATGGCCATACCTGCTTCCTTTTATTAACATATTTATGATATATCTTTTCCCATCCTTTTACTTTCAACTAGCCTGTATTGTTATATTTGAAGTGAATTTATTACAGACAGTATATAACTGAAGTAATGTTTTTTAATCCATTCTGCCAACTTTTGTCTTTAACTGGTGTATTTCGATCATTTACATTTAATGTAATTATTCATAAGCTAGGGCTTAAGTCTGCCATTTTATTTTTTTTTTAAGATTTATTTATTTATTTTACAGGGAGAGAGAGAGAGCCTGCACACACGAGCAGGGGGAGGGGCAGAAGGAGAGGGAGAGAGTATCTCAAGCAGACTCCTGGCTGAGCACAGAGTCCAACGTGGGCTCAATCTCAGGACCCTGAGATCATGACCTGAGGCAAAATCAAGAGTCAGACGCCAACTGAGCCACCCAGGCGACCCTGCCATTTTATTTTGTTTTCTGTTTACTTGTTTTTTGTTTCTGTTTTCCTTTTCTCTATCTTTCTGTAGGTTATTTGACCACTTTTAAAATTTTCATTTTGATTTATCTATAGTGTTTCTGAGTATATTGCTTTATAAGGCTTTTTAGTGGCTGCTTTAAGTATTATATATAGATAACTTCTCACAGTCTACTGGTGTCATCATTTCACCTGTTTGAATGAAGTATAGAAATCTTACCTCCCTCTGTGTCTCTTTACTCTCTCGTTTATAATATTGTCTTGGTTATTCCCTCTATATACATTCAGAACCACATCAGGCAGTATTATCATTTTTTAAAAACATAATTTAGAAAACTCAAGAGGAGAAGAAAGTCTATAGTATTCACCCATTTTTTTACTCACTGTGCTCGTTCTTCCTTCCTGATATTCCAAAGTTCCTTTTTAAATTATTTCCTATCTGTTTAGAGAACTTCTCTTAGCCATTCTTTCAGGGTCAGTCTGCTGATGACGGTCTTTTAGCCTTCCTTCACCTGAGAATGTCTTGATGTCATCTTTATTCCTGAAGGATATTTTAATGATATGGGATACTGGGTTGACAGTTCTTTTCTTTCAGCCACTAAAAACATTGTGTTACTTGCTTCTAGCCCCCATCATTTCTGATGAAATCCCCTATTATTCAAATTGTTTTCCCTATAGGTCATGTGTCATTTTTCTTTAGCTGCTTTCAAGACTTTTTGTCTTAATTTTCAGAAGTTTGATTACAATGTATCTTGGTGTGGATTTCTTTGGGTTTTTCTTGTTTGGAGTCTGCTCAGCTTTTTAAATATCCACGTTTATATCTTTTGCCAAATTTGACTAGTTTTTCAGTCTATCCCTTTGAGTACCTCTGTCTTCTTTCTCCTTTCCTTTTAGGACTCCAATGACACAAATATTATATGTTTTGTTATTTTCCCATACATGTCTAAAGCTCGGTGCATGTATTTTTCAGTATATTTTCTTTCTTGTTCAGAATGGGTAATTTCTAATGTTCTTTATTCAAATTAACTGATTCTTTTGTCTCTTTCCTCCATTCTACTGTTCAGCTTATCCACTAAGCTTTTTATTTTGGCTATTGTATATCTCGTTCTAAAATTTCCATTTGGTTCTTCTTCATATTTTTTCTTTATTGAAACTTTCTTTAAATTTTATTAAATTTTTTAAAAAGATTTTATTTATTTATTTTGAGAGAGAGAATGAGAGAGAGAGCACATGAGAGGGGGAAGGGTCAGAGGGAGAAGCAGACTCCCTGCCGAGCAGGGAGCCCGATGCGGGACTTGGTCCAGGGACTCCAGGATCATGACCTGAGCCGAAAGCAGCCGCTTAACCAACTGAGCCACCCAGGCGCCCCTAAATTTTATTAAATTTTTTATTATTATGTTCAGTTAGCCAACATATAGTACATCATTAGTTTCTGATGTAGTGTTCAATGATTCATTAGTTGTGTATTAAAATGTTAATTCCAGTATAGTTAACATACTGTGCTATATTACTCTCAGGTGTACAATATAGCGATTCAACAATTCTATACATTACTCAGTGCTCATCTTGTAAGTGTACCCTTTAATCCCCATTTCCTGTTTCACCTATCCCCCTGCCTATATCCCCTCTGGTAATTGTCAGTTTGTTCTCTATAGTTAAGAGTCTGATGGGGCACCTGGGTGGCTCAGTTGGTTGAGCGTCCGACTCTTGATTTTGGCTCCAGTCATGGTCTTGGGGGTCATGGGATGGAGCCCCACGTTGGGCTCACGTTCAGTGCAAAGTCTTCTTGTCACTCTCCCTCCCAATCTATTCCTCCCCCTCTGCTCCTCCCCCAACTCGCAGACAAACTCTCTCTCTCTCAAATAAATAGATGAATAAAATCTTTTTAAAAAGACTCTGTTTCTTGGGTTGTATTTCTTCTTTTTCTCTTCCTTTGTTTCTTAAATTCCACATATGAATGAAATCATATGGTATTTGTCTTTCTCTGACTGACTTATTTCACTTAGCCTTATACTCTCTAGCTCCATCCATGTTGTTGAAAACGGCAAGATTTCATTCTTTATATGGCTGAATAATATTCCATTGTGTACATGTGTGTATACACACACACACATATATGTCACATAATATATGTATCACCTCTTCTTTATCTATTCATCTATTGATGGACACTTGGGCTGCTTCCATAATTTGGCTATAAATAATGCTGTAAATATGCTGCAATAAACATAGGGATGCATATATCCTTTTGAATTAGTGTTTTTGTATTATTTGGGTAAATGCCCAGTAGTGCAGTTACTGGATCATAGGGTAGTTCTATTTTTAATTTTTTGAGGAACCTCCATTCTCTTTTCCACAGTACCTACACCAGTTTGCATTCCCACCAACAGTGCATGAGGGTTCCTTTTTCTCCACATCCTTGCCAATACTTGTTATTTCTTGTGTTTTTGATTTTAGTTATTCTGAAATGTGTGAGGTGATATCTCATTGTGGTTTTGATTTGCATTTTCTTGATGGTGAGTAATGTTGAGCATCTTTTCATGTGTCTGTTAGCCATCTGAATGTCTCCTTTGGAGAAATGTCTGTTCATGTCTCCTGCCCATTTTTTTAATTGGATTATTTGGTTTTGGGTGTTGAGCTGTATAAGTTCTTTATATACTTTGGATACTAACCCTTTACTGGATATGTCATTTGCAAATGTCTTCTCTCATTCAGTTGGTAGTCCATTAGTTTTGTTGATTGTTTCCTTTGCTGTGCAGAAACTTTTTATTTTGATGTAGTCCCAATAATTTATTTTTGCTTTATTTTTCCCTTGCCTCAGGAGATATGTCTAGAAAAACGTTGCTATTGCTGATGTCAGAGAAATTACTGCCTGTGTCCTCTTCTAGGATTTTTATGATTTCGGGTCTTACATTTATGTCTTTAATCCATTTTGAGTTTATTTTTGTGTATGGTGTAAGAAAGTGGTCCAGTTTCATTCTTTTGCATATAGCTGTCCAGTTTTCCCAACACCATTTGTTAAAGAGACTGTCATTTTCCCATTGCATATTCTTGCCTCTTTTGTCTAAGATTAATTGACCCACAATCATGGGTTTGTTTCTGGGCTCTCTTTCCTGTTCCATTGATCTACATGTCTATTTTTGTGCCAGTACCATACTGCTTTGATTACTACAGCTTTGCAGTATAACTTGAAATCTGGAATTGTGGTAATTCCTGCTTTGCTTTGCTTTTTCAAGATTGTTTTGGCTATTCAGGGTCCTTTGTGGTTCTATACAAATTTTAGGATCATTTGCTCTAGTTTTGTGGAAAATGCTGTTGGCATTTTTATAGGGATTGCATTAAATTTGTAGATGGCTTTGGGTAGTATGGACATTTTAACAATATTTGTTCTTCCAATCCATGAGCATGGAATACCTTTCCATTTGTGTTTCTCATAACTTCAGAAATATTTTGGCAGAGGTTTTTCAACCCTTTTTTTCATGAACCAGATAGACCCATTCTAGCTTCTGGCTGTAAGCAGTGACTCTGGCTTTTATTCTCCATCTTGCATGGAGAATTTTTTTTTTCCTGATAGCCCAGAAGAGCCAAACTATGGCAACCAATGCCAGCTTCCCACCCTGCAGCTCAGAAATGCAAGGGTTTCATCCTTATTCACTATTTTATGTTTGTTCCATTTTTGTTTTATATTTTCTAATTTTTTATTTTAAATTTTTATCTATTTTTTTTCTGTGTTCATATGAGCAGAGCATGGTGCACAGAAGCATAAACTTACTTCACCAGCTTAAAAGAAAACTGTGTTTTTACTTTTTATTTTGTTTCAGTGTTATATAAGCACAACCAATACTTTAATAATATTATTTTTACAGTGTTACATAAATTTGTAAACAAAGTCAAATTTTTGGTTGAAGAGCCTGTGTTTGATTAGTCGCATACATTGATGACATTCAACTGTATAGAAAAAAGACTTTTAAGAGGCACCTGTGATAAGCATCTGCCTTCAGCTCTGGTCATGATCTCAGGGTCTTGGGATGGAGCCCTGCATCGGGCTCCCTGCTCAGTGAGGAGTCTGCTTCTCCCTCTCCCTCTTCCCCTCTGCCTGCTTGTGCACTCTCTCACTCTCTATCTCTCAAATAAATAAATAAAATCTTAAAAAAAGAAAATAGACTTCAATATGGGAGACTTACATGGATGAATTCTGCTTCCACAAATGAGACAAATTCATCTTTTTTTTTTTTTTTGAGAGAGAGAGCGGGTAGAGGGCAAAGGGAGAGGGAGAGAAAGAATCTCAAGCAGACTCCACACCCGGAGCCCCACATGGGGCTGGATCTCAGAACCTGAGATCACAACCTGAGCCAAAATCAAGAGTCTGATGCCTAACCAACTGAGCCACCCAGGCATCCCAAGACAAATTCATCTTTAAATTATACACAACTAATTAATCATTGAACATTACATCAAAAACTTATGATGTACTGTATGTTGGCTAATTGAATTTAAATTAAAAAAAAAAGAAACCAACAACAACAAAATACAGACACATGACAGAGAAAGCAATGTATTTATTTATTTTTAGGAGAATTAAATAAAACCAGACAGACCAATTCCATTTCTTATATATCTGTATGTCTAATTTCATATATAAATCTATGTTTTAACTGACATCTCTATTGTACATAGCTTATAAATATATAAACATGCCTGCATAATAAAATTTAAATTTTTCAAACTTTAGTATCCATTTAATAGTTTTATAATTGGAATGGAAATTTTAAATCAGGTTAATGTAATTTTCATTTAAAGTTAAAACATCATGGGGTGCCTGGGTGGCTCAGTCGTTAGGCATCTGCCTTCGGCTCAGGTCATGGTCCCAGGGTCCTGGGATCAAGCCCTGCATCGGGCTCCCTGCTCCGTGGGAAGCCTGCTTCTCCCTCTCCCACTCCCCCTGCTTGTGTTCCCTTTCTCGCTGTGTCTCTCTCTGTCAAATAAATAAATAAAATCTTAAAAAAAAAAAGTTAAAAACATCATTATGAAGAAACCTTAATAAGATTTAAGAAACTTATACTTATTTAAGATCATATAGCATATAGGGTTATAAAGAAACACTTATTTTGGTCAAAATGTGTTCTATGTGGATAATTCCAGTCTTAAAAATCTGCTTTTCATCCCAAATAAAAGGGTTTGCTGAACAACAAAATAAATAATGATAACATTGGATTATAACCCAAATAATAAAGTATATATCCATGAGTTTATATATAAAGAAATAACTATGTATTGAACAAATGGAAGAGAAATGAAAAGTTTTTCTTCAATTAATTAATGTAAAAGGAATCAGGGAAATAGGAAATTACCATTTGAATGCCACAGTAGTAATTGCCATAGGAAATATCCAGTAACGGATACTAAAATTAGTGGGCAAAAGTTTAAGCAGAAACATGATATTTACATAGTTTCACAGTGTCTCTTTCCAAGTATTTATTAATTACAAAGAAAAAATAGTAACTTTACAATGGAGAAACTTGACAGATATTATCTTAACTAAGTGATGGAGATTAATATCACCTTAACACTATTGAACTGTATATTTAAAAATGTTTAACATGGTAGGGGTGCCCGGGTGGCTCAGTTGTTAAGCATCTGCCTTCGGCTCGGGTCATGGTCCCAGGGTCCTGGGATCGAGCCCCGCATCAGGCTCCCTGCTCGCAGGAAGCCTGCTTCTCCCTCTCCCACTCCCCTTGCTTGTGTTCCCTCTCTCGCTGTGTCTCTCCCTGTCAAATAAATAAATAAAATCTTTAAAAAAAAATAAAAAATAAAAATAAAAATGTTTAACATGGTAAATTTTATGTTGCTTTTAACCACAGTTTTTTTAAAAGATTAATATTACTGCTCAATAGGACACAGTGACATCATGTTCTCCCAATAATGATGCACTGAGAAGGATACAATATCATTTCTGTGGTATTCTTCCCAATAATGCATAACATCAATCTAATCTAAAGAAGACAAAGACATCTCAAATTGAGGGACATGTTTGCTGACTAAACTTATTATGGTAACCATTTCACAATACATGTAAGTCAGGTCATTATGCCATACACCTTGAAATTACACAGTGCTGTATGTCAGGTATATTTCAATAAAACTGAAAAATTTGAAAAAATCAAATCTGGTAGTATCTGAAAATGTATCTTTTCTTAAGGCTACTTAATTAGTATTCATGATCACTTTTTTCCTTAATATCTTTTTATTTTATAGTTGTGTGTTAGCACTTGTTAACTACAGTAAACCTAATTTATTTTTTCCCTCATCTACCTTTCATTCCCCACATTCAAATAACTGCTTTCTGATAAGGAATGGAATAGACTTCTGTGTAAAAGAGAGATTTGAGACTTGCCTAAGACCCTAAACAGCCATTAAGAAATCACCTGTAACTTAATTTTGGGAAACATTCCTGAACTGAATCTCTTTAGTCTTATATCTGCCCTTATTCACCTTCTCAAAATAAGGCAATCCTTTTTTTGCTTTACCTTTCCTTTCACCTGATTATCTATGAGAACCACCATTCACCAGGCATTTGCATTGTTACGAACAACGGCATGCAAGATGTTGAGTCAAAGATGATCTCCACATACTGAGAGGCAAAAATCTAAAATTTCTGAGTGATGATAAACTATATTTCTGCTTCTCAAATCTAATTGCTTCCTGATGCATCAAAACTAGAACCTAGTTTTTGTCCCTATACATGTGTAACTGTCTGCTGGAAAATAATTTAAAGGCAACGGGATATCTCTATGGAACTAAGCATTTCCAGGGCCAGGACTAATGAACTTTTGGGGGAGACATAAATAATGGCTACATATAGCTCATGAGTAAGAGCTACATACAGTAGTCAGGTACTCGGCCATGGTCCTCTGACCCCCGAGACCTATTCCTATCAGAATCTGGTGGTAAATTGGAGCCAGCCTCTGTTTTTGCCTCTCCAGTGCCATGGGGGAAGGGGAAGTTGGGCATAAAGCGCTTAAGAAACCGAAGCTCACTATTACTGGTGCCAGTGACTGAGCACATCTCATAGGGACAGGGCTGAGATAACGATCCATTGGCCCCTCCTTGTACCAGGTTGTTAGGGAAATTACAGTCATCATAGAAATGCTCTTGAACTGTGAACTTTTCTCTATATTTAACCTTCTGGTAGATGTGTATAACAAAGATCACTGTGACGGAGAGGAGAAATAGAAAGGAAAGCACAGCCAGAGAAATGACCAAATATTTAGTGGATGGATTTACCCTTGTAGGATTCTTGGAAGGATCCCGGAACTGCAGATAGGGTTCAGAAAAACCATCTACCAGCAAGATGTTGAGTGAGGCCGTAGTGGAAAGAGCTGGTTGGCCATGATCCTGAACAAGAACGATCAGTTTCTGAATCATGGGGTCTCTCTCAGATATCTGCCGCAATGTACGGATTTCCCCATTTTGTTGTTGAACAGAGAATAACCCAGGGTCAGTGGCCTTAAGGAGATGATATGAAAGCCAAGAATTCTGACCTGAGTCACCATCCACAGCCACTACCTTGGTCACCAGGTAGCCTGCATCTGCAGACCTGGGCACCAGGTCATTGCAGGGCAAGGTGCCATTCTGCAGTGGGTACAAGATCATTGGGCGGTTGTCATTGTCATCCAGAACAACCACTCTTACAGTAACCTGGCTACTCAGTGACAGGAAGCCCCCATCAGTTGCCTTTACCACAAACTGAAAATTTTGAATGGCCTCATAATCCATGGTTCTCAGTGCATAGAGCTTCCCGTTGTCTGAATTTATGGAGATGTAAGCAAAGACTGATAAATCTCCACTTTGTGGAGGCAGCAGAGTATATGTTACTTGGGCATTCTCACCCAAATCTAGATCCTCAGCATGAACTTTGCCAATAAAAATTGCTGGGCTGTTGTTTTCTCGAACAGTCAAAATGTAGGAGTCTTCCTGAAATATTGGGGGATTGTCATTAATGTCAGATATTAACACCTCAATCACAGTTTCTGTGAACAGACTGGGTGGCCCAGTATCCATGGCAACGACGGTGATATTGTAGCCTGAAACCTCTTCCCGATCCAAGCCTCTGTCAGTAACCAGTGAGTAAGAATTCCGGAAAGTTGGTTTGACTGCAAAAGGAAGATCTTCTCTGAGGAAGCAGGTGATTTTTCCTCCCACCCGAACGTCCCTGTCTCGAATAGAGAAAAGGGCCACTACGGTTTGTAGTGGGGAGTCCTCAGGGAGAGGGCTGGACACAGAGGAGACTGTCACCTCAGGGGGATTGTCATTAACATCCACTACTTCCACCAGGACTTTGCTGTGGGCAGAGAGGCCCCCTCCGTCGGTGGCTTGAATGTCAATATCGTATGTTTCAACCGCTTCAAAATCTAGGGGCCCTCTCAGTCGAACCTCTCCAGTGTGAGAGTCAATCTGAAACGTCTGGAGAATTGCTTCTGGGTTTTGAGCTAAGGAATAAGTTATTTCCTTGTTGGAGCCCTCGTCCAGGTCTGTGGCACTCGCAGTGGCCACCAGTGAACCGTTGGCGCTATTTTCCGGTACCTGAGCGCGGTACACCAGCCTAGAGAACTGAGGCACGTGGTCATTGACGTCCAGAACCTCCACGCGGATGTGGGCGATGCCAGACTTGGGTGGGGACCCGCCGTCCACCGCCGTAATTGTCAAGTTGACTTCAGGTTGCTCCTCTCTGTCCAGGGGCTTATCCAGGACCAGCTCGGCATATTTGGGCCCATGGCTGCGAAAGCGGGTATGCAGGTGGAAATACGCGTTGGGGCTCAAGGTGTAGTTTTGAAGACCATTGAGGCCCACGTCCAGATCCTGGGCGCTCTGCAGAGGAAAACGTGAACCCAGGGGCGTGCTCTCCGGAATCTTTAAAAGCGGCTCCTTGTTCAGGAACATCGGGGCATTGTCGTTGATATCAAATACCCTGACCTCGACACGAAAGGACTGCAGCGGCTCCACCAGGACTATTTCAAAGTGCAGAACACACGGGTCCGTTTTGCCGCACAGTGACTCCCTATCCAGTTTCTCCTTCACGAACAGATCCCCTGTCTTGCGGTGGAGCCGGAAATGCAGTTTGTTGCCTTCGGCAACCAGCCGCGCCCCGCGCGCAGCCAGCTTCCCTACCTCCAGCCCCAGGTCCTTAGCCACATTAGCCACAAACGAACCGCTCTCCATCTCTTCCGCCACTGAATAGCGGATGGTGGCCGCACTCCCCATAGATACGCACAACAAAAAAAGAAGAGAGCCTACTTGCCTGCTCTGCAGGGGTTTTCTGTGCGCCGCCGCCATCCGTTCTCGCACGCGCAGTCTGCAGCAACCACCACCTGTTGCGGATATACTTCACTTTTCCGCCCACAGGTTCCTGCAACTGCTGCGCTCAGCTTCGCTCGTCTCTAACCGCAGCGCCACCAAGGGCTTGCCGCTCCCGGTAAGCTGTTTTGCACTTGAAAGAAAATTTGCATTGAGCAACTCAACTCCCCAGTCTATCCAGTGTATTAATAGGTATGTTCTCATTCCGGAGATTAGGTAGAGGATGAAAGTTGTTGCCAAAGCAACGGCTGACTCGCCCTTTAAGTCCCTTTCAGAAAAAAAATCCTTGGGAATTAAGAAGCCAATGAGGATACTCACTCAAGCTGAAGCTTACTCAATCTGCGAGCCGGCTGGGGCCGCTGCAGCAACCGGCAAACAGCGAGGAGTAAACAAGCTACTTTGCATACTCCACACAGTCCGCCCTGAGATCAAGGGAAAGGCAAAAAGATCCTGGAGCCAAATGGATGGCGGCGAGGGGCGGGGAATTGGAGAAAGTGATCAGCAGGAAAAAGAAAGGGGACAGACAGATGTTTCCTTCAGGAACCTGGTGTCCAGTAGGTACATTGATAGGGTAACTGACCAACTAGGCTCCCGATTTGCACAAATCCATTCCTTTCCCAGAACTCTCAAACGCCCAGGAAGCAGTTGGCTTGGCACTTAAGATTATGATGGCAGTACTATTTACTGGGTATGATTTCTATATAGTGCTGGTACACTGTTGTTTATCCGCATTATTTAATTTAATACTTGCAACAACTCTATGAAGCACACATTAGTATTTCTTTTTTTACAGACAAAGAAACTGAGACTGGATATGTTACATCACTCTCCCAAGACCTCCTACTGAATAAATATTAGAGAAGGAATTCAATTTAATTTTGTCTGACTCCAGAGTCCATGCTGTTAATCAGTATATTATTCTGTTTCCCAGATAACATGGTGGATAAATGAAATGAAGATGTTTGGCTTTGGATTTGAAAGGAAATAAGAGACTACTTACATATATTGAAAATAACCTGATAGAAATTTGGGAGATATTTGTTCAGAGTTTCTTTTACAATCATAGGATCACAGAAGGTTTAAGAATGATAAGCCACCTCAAAAAAAAGATGGATCTCTCAATCTCCATTACAAATCTTAACATTTGGCTTAAGTGTGCATCCCTAAACAGCTTAATTTTGTCTCTTTAAAAAACTGTATATCAAAGTATATACAATAAAGTGTATGGAAGGTAATATTTTTTACTACGGTAAAAAATAAAACCATAACATTTATAGTGGGTCATCTTTTGAATCTAGTTTCTTTCCTTCATTATTTAACTCAGTGTTGTGTTTATTCTCATTCATTCATTCCATTCCTGTGTAGAATTTCAGAGTGTTGTCAGTATCCTTGGGCCACAGAGCATCAGGAACACACCTGTAGTTAAACAGAGTTGTATTTTCTGACTTATTGGAACAAGGGAGACTACACACCCCAGAGAATCATAAGACATCTCAGTAGGAGGTTAGAAACGACTTAGGGTATTTAATCTTGTGCAAGGTGATTGGGGGGGGGCGGTGAAGCAGGACTTTGCTCTGGATGGGATGCTGTCAGAAATGGAGTTGATACTATGATTGGGTGTATTAATAATTCTTAGGTAGAAAGTAAGAGAAAGGAGGAGGTAAAGCTGTGACTGGCCAACAAGCTGTGACTGACATATCAGCCAGGATAGAGAGATATTGGATCATTGTTTGTGGATTGGACAGTGTTCTTTTTTGTCCATGTTTAGACATGATTATGGTGCGCTCTTTGATCCATCACAGTCACAGACTGGCCTTGTGTAATGTTGGTGTTCTATGAAATTGTTTTTGTTCAAGCTGGCCCAGCTTGGAGTATCAGGTCAGCTGCTAGCTGTCAGATAACTGCTTTTGTCTTTTTCAGTATGAATATAGCAAAACTCATTTACCCATTCTATTGAGAACTGCTACTGTTCATAGCAGTATGCCCTTGTATATGTCACATGTATACATATTTTGGATGAGGGGGCAGATACTCAGAGGAGGCACTGGTGTCATGGGGTATGTTCTTTTCCACTTTCCTTCCTACTGCCAAACTGCTAAGGGGTTGTACCAATTTATACTCTGATCAGCAGTGTGACCTCCAGTTGTTCAAATTCTTACCAACACCTAGCATTACTCATCTTTTTAAAGTTTAACCATTCTTACTATCTCAGGGTGGGTTTAATTGCATTTCTCTGATGATTAATTATTGATGAGGTAGGACACTGTTTAATTTATCTTTAGTCACCTGGTTATCCTTTGGGTGGGGGGAGGGTTGTTCAGGTCTCTTGCCCATTTTTTTTCCGTTGGATCATTTACCTTTTTTCTACTGATTTGTAGCTCTTCTTATATTCTGAATAGGAGCCCTGAATATCATAAGTGAGAGAATGAGACATGTTTATTTTAAGTCAATATATGTCTACAGAGTTTTTTATTTAAAATGAGGTATTTCTCCCAGTGATTCACACATTATGCAGAAGTTTATGGCATCTTAGGGACTCTTTTTAAAAACTGAGATATAATTGACATATAACATTATATTAGTTTCAGGTGTACAACATAATGATTTGATATTTGTATATATTATGAAATGATCACCAGAGTAAGTCTAGTTAGCATCTATGACCACGTGGAGTTGCAATATTTTTTCTTGTGATGCGAACTTTTTAAAATTTATTTTAATTCCAGTATGGTTAACAGCAGTATAGGAGTTTCAGGTATATGCATCACAACACGTGCACTCCTTAGTCCCCAACACCGATTTCACTCATCTCTCCACCCACCTGCCCTGATGAGAACTTTTAAGATCTGTTCTCTTAGCAATTTTCAAATATACAATACAATGTTATTAACTACAGGCAGCACTGAGAAAGTCTTAATACAATCAATTTTCAAATAATTCAACCCAAAGCCATACATTTTAAATATTAAAAAAATTATATTTTTTAGGACTCCCAGTTTGTGGTAATTTGTTACGGCAGTCCTAGAAACTAATACACAGAATAAACTAAGTTGTGGCATGAAATGTGCTATAATAATTGGGCTTGCCCTCTTGCTCTTCTGCCACCTTGAGAAGAACACTCTCTGTATAGTCCACTGACCCAAGGATGAGGATGGAACAGCACTGGACACAGCCTGCCTACTGAAGTCAAGCACAGCTAATCTCAGCCTAAATCTGCTGACCCCCATATGCATGAGTGGTAATTAATGTTTTGGGTTACTAAGTTTTGAGGTGTTTTGTTACACTGTTTCATGTGACAATAGCTGACGGATGCAATACATAAACATTTAATTTTGTTATGAGTTAGTTGCAGGCATTATGACATATCATCCCTAAATATCTCAACATGTACCTCTTAGGAACAGGGGCATTCTCCCACACAACTTCAAAATACAATTATCACACTCGGGAAATTTAACATGAATACAATACTAATACGTAATATATATTCCATATTCTAACTTCCTCAATTGTTCCAATATTGCCTTTTGTGGTTGTTTTTAAAAACCCAGAACACAATCGAGGATTGCACACTGCATTTAATTGTCATGTTTTCCCAGTTTTCCTTTACACTGCAACAGTTTAAAGAAAGCATTTTTTTTAAAAGATTTTATTTATTTATTTGAGAGAGAGAAAGAGAGAGCACAGAGGGAGAGTGAGAGAGAGAAGCAGGTAGAGAAGCTTTTCTCCCTCCCTCTGCCTGCCACTTCCCCTGCTTGTGCTTTCTCTGTCAAATAAATAAATGAAATCTTAAAAAAAAAAAAAAGAGGGGCACCTGGGTGGCTCAGTCAGTTAAGTGTCTGCCTTTGGCTCAGATCCTGATCCCAGGGTCCTGGGATTGAGTCCCATGTCAGGCTCTACTCAGTGGGGAGTCTGCTTCTCCTCTTCCTCTGCCTGCCGCTCCCCCTGCTTGAGCTCTCTTTCTCTCTGTGTCAAATAAATAAATAAATCTAAAAAAATCATTTTACGCATATTCCTCAATTTGGAATTTTTATCGTGTCTTCATGATTAGATTCAGATGAAATATTTTTACACCAATACCACACAGGTGATCTTGTATCCTTTTCAACGCATTACACCAGGAGGTATATAATGTCATTTATCCCATTATGGGTGATATTAAGTTTGATCATTTGGTTATAAAACATCTTACATCAAATTTCTCAACTGGAAAGGTACCTTTTTAATTATTTTCATAATTAATTAGTTATCTGTGGAGAGATGCTTCAAAACTATGTGAATATGCTGTTTCCAAAACAATTGCTCAGTGTTTCCCAACATCCATGGGTGATACTTGCCTGAATTAGTACATACCTGTACTTATATCTTATAAGTGTGTGTATACACAAATACTTACATATATGTAATCATAGTACTTATATTTTTAATTCATTAGCACAGGTTTCTTCCTTTCCACCCCCAACTCGTATTTATACTAGCCTTGTACCAAAGTGAGAATCTTTGCTTCCCAACACTAGCAATATATTTATTTATTACCTAAATCTTAAATTATATGTTACTTTTACCATAAGATCCAACAATCGTTCTCCCTGTTATTTACCCAAAGGAGATGAAAACTTATGTCCATGCAAAGCTCTGCACACAGATGTTTAGAAGAGCTCTATTCATAATTGCTAAAACTTGGAAGAAACCAAGATGTCCTTTAGTTATGTCTTTGGTTGCTTCCAAGTTTGGTCAATAATGAATTAAGCTGTATAAACACCCATGTTCAGGTTTTTGTGTTGACATGTTTTCACCTCCTTTGGGTATATACCAAGGAGCATGATTGTTGGATCATATGGTAAAGAGAATGTATAGTTTTGTAAGAAACTGCCAAACTACCTTCCAAAGTGGTTGTACTATTTTGCATTCCCACAAACAATGAATAAGAGTCCCTGTTGTTCCATGTGTTCATCAGCATTTGGTGTTTTCAGTGTTGTGGATTTTGGTCATTATAATAGGTACGTAGTAGTATCTCATTGTTGTTTTAATTTGTATTTTCTTGATGACATATGATGCGGAGCATCTTTTCATATGTTTATTTGCCATCTTTATCTTTATATAGGTGAAGTGTCTGTTAAGGTTTTTGACTCATTTTTTAGCTGGGTTGTTTGTTTTCTTATTGCTGAGTTTTACAAATTTTTTATATATTTTGAATATATATGAACCATGGTCATTTATCAGATATGTCTCTTGCAAATATTTTCTCCCAATTTGTGCCTTGTGTTTTTGTTCTCTTGAAAGTGTCTTTCGCAGATGAGAAATTTTTAATTTAATTTAATTTTTTAAATATTTATCTATTCATTTGAGAGGGAGAGAGAGGGCAGAAGGGGAGAGAGAGAGAGTGAGAGAGACAAAGAGAGAGGCAGAAGGAGAGAGAGAGAGAGAGAGAATCCTGAAGCAGACTCCCCGCTGAGCAAGGAGCCTGACGCAGGACTCAATTCCCAAGATCCTGAGATCACCACCTGAGCCAAAACCAAGAATAGGATGTCCAACTGACTGAACCACCAAGGAACCCTGAAATTTTTTATTTTAATGAAGTCGAGCTAATCAATTATTTCTTTCATGGGCCATACCTTTGGTATAATATCTAAAAATTTATCTCCACACCCAAGATCATCTAGATTTCCTCCTATGTTATCTTCTATAAGTATTATAATTTTGTGTTTATATTTAGGTCTTTTTTCCTTTTTTTTTTTTTTTTTTTTTTTTTAGAGAGAGAGAGAGAGAAAGCACATGCATGCATGGGTGGGGAGGGGCAGAGAGAGAGGGAGAAAGAGAATCCTAAGCAGGCTCCACACTCAGCACAGAGCCTGATGTGGGGCTTGATCTCACAACCCCAAGATCATGATCTGAGCTGAAATTAAGAGTCAGAAGCTCAACCAACTGAGCCACCCAGGTGCCCCCTTTTTTCCTTTTTTGAGATAATTTTTGTGAAGGGTATAAGGTCTATGTCTAGATTCTTTTTTTTTTTTAGCATGTGTTGCAGAACCATTTGTTGAAGATTGTTTTTTCCATTGCATTGCCTTTGCTCCTTTGTCAAAGATCAGTTGATGATTTTTTTAAAAAGATTTAACTTATTTATCTATTTTAGAGAAAGAGAGTACATGCAAGTCGGGGGCGGGGGAGGAGCAGAGGGAGAGGGACAAGCAGACACTGTGCTGAGCGCAGAACCTGATGCCAGCCAATACCCTGACACCAAGGCCATGACCGGAACCCAAACCAAGAGTCAGACACCCAACCGACTGACCCACCCAGGCACCCAAGTTGACTTTTTAAAAAAGATTTTATTTATTTATTTGATGGGGGGGGACACACGCAGGAGGGGTGGCAGGCAGAGGGAGAGGGAGAAGCATGTTCCCCATGGAGCAAGGAGCCCGATGCGGGGCTCCATCCCAGGACCCTGGGATCATGACCTGAGCTGAAGGCAGACGACTAACCAACTGAGCCACCCAGGCGCCCCCAGTTGACTTTTTAAAAAAAAGATTTTATTTATTTATTTATTTATTTATTTATTTATTTAGAGCATGAGCAAAGGGATGGGCAGAGGGAGAGGTAGAGAATCTCAAGCTGACTCTGCCCTGAGCATGGAGCCCCATGCAGGGCTCGATCCCACAACTCTGAGATCATGACCTAAGTCAAAATCAAGAGTTGGGAGGCTTAACCAACTGAGCCGCCCAGGCACTCCCCAGTTGACTATTTTTATGTGGGTGTATTTCTGGGCTCTTTGTCAATTTTTTTGCCAATACCACTGTGTCTTGATTACTGTAGCTTTATAGTAAGTCTTGAACTTAGCCAATGTCAGTCCTCTGACTTTGTTCTTTTTCAATATTGTGTTGACTCTTCTGGGTCTTTAACCTCTCCATATAAATTTAGACTCAGTTTGTCAATATCCACAGAATATCCTGCTGGGATTTTTATTGGGATTATATTAACTATACATCAAGTTGGGAAGGACTGACATCTTGACAATATTGAGTCTTCTTATCCATCAACATGGAATATCTCTCCATTTATTTAGTTTGATTTCTTTCGTCAGAATTTTATAGTTTTTCTCATATAGATCTTGTACATATTTTGTTAGACTTATACCTAAGTGTTCCATTTTTGGGGGGGTGCTAATGTAGGTGGTATGTGTTTTTAATTTTATTTTTTTTAAGATTTTATTTATTTATTTGACAGAGAGAGACACAGCGAGAGAGGGAACACAAGCAGGGGGAGTGGGAGAGAGAGAAGCAGGCTTCCCGCGGAGGAGGGAGCCCGATGCGGGGCTCGATCCCAGGACCCTGGGATCATGACCTGAGCCGAAGGCAGACGCTTAACGACTGAGCCACCCAGGTGCTCCTGTGTTTTTAATTTTAAATTCCACTTGCTCATTACTGGTATATAGGAAAATGATTGTCTTTTTTTATATGATCCTCATATTCTGCAACACTGCTATAATCACTTATTAGTTCCAGGAGTTTTTTGTTGAGCCTTTTAGATTTTCTTCTTTTTTTTTTTTTAAGATTTTTTTTTTTTTATTTGAGAGAGAGAATGAGATAGAGAGAGAGCATGAGAGGGGGGAGGGTCAGAGGGAGAAGCAGACTCCCTGCTGAGCAGGGAGCCCGATGCGGGACTCGATCCCAGGACTCCAGGATCATGACCTGAGCCGAAGGCAGTTGCTTAACCAACTGAGCCACCCAGGCACCCTAGATTTTCTACATACCTGTTCAGGTAATCTGCAAACAGTTTTCTTTCTTTCTTCCCAAGCAGTATACTTTTTGTTTCCTTTTCCAGGTAATGTTTAAAAGCAGTGGTGAGAGGCACCTGGGTGGCTCAGTCGGTTAAGTGCCTGCCTTCAGCTCAGGTCATGATCTCGGGGTCCTGGGATTGAGCCCCACAGTCCTGGGATCGAGCCCCATGTTGGGGGGGGTGTCTGTGCTCAGCAGGGAGTCTGCTTCTCCTTCTCCCTCTCCCTTTCCTCCCTGCTTGTATGCACTTTCTCTCAAATAAATAAAATCTTAAAAAAAATAATAAAAGCAGTGGTGAGAGGGAACATCTTTGCCCTGTTCTCCACCTTAGTGGAAAGCCACAGAGAATTTTTAGGGTAGTAAAACTATTCTGTAAGATACTAATGGTAAACATAGGTCGTCATACATTTGTCAAAATTCATAGAATGTGCAACACCACGAGTGAACCTAATGTAAACTACGGGCTTTGGGAGATAATGATGCATCACTATTGGTTCATCTATTGTAACAAATGCACTACTCTGCTTCAAGATGCTTATAGTGAGAGAAGCTGTACATGTGTGAGGACAAGGAATATATGCAAACTCTGTATTTTGGGCTCAGTTTTCCTGTGAACCAAAAACTGTTCTAAAAAAATTAAGTCTTTTAAAAAATATATACACCAAAGAATTTTGGAATTTGGAATTACGTTATTACATGAGTGCCATTTTTGTTTGTTCATTTGTTTGAAAATCTAGTCAGGCAAGCCAGAGAAATGTAATTAGACTCATACTGGATAACAAATTCCTTTTACTCCATGTTCTGTCCTATACAACTCTCTATTTCCTGATTATAAAACTAGTTTAGAGGGGTGCCTGGGTGGCTCAGATGGTTAAGCATCTGCCTTCGGCTCAGGTCATGGTCCCAGGGTTCTGGGATCGAGCCCCTCATCAGGCTCCCTGCTCCGCAGGGAACCTGCTTGTGTTCCCTCTCTCGCTGTGTCTCTCTCTGTCAAATAAATAAAGAAAATCTTAAAAAAAAAAAACTAGATAAAAATCTGTTCTAAAATTTATGTAAAATGTGTCACTTATGTTTACTCATTTACCTTTACACCATACATTTAAATGCTTCTGAAATTGTTCTGAGAATTTTGTCTCTATTTTCAACTTCTTTCAGAAAAAATACCCTACCTAACTAGAATATTGGAGAATCTTTCCATTTGTTGTTTCTATTATTGTATCCAAACTTCAAGTTGTCTTAGAGTTGTAATATTTATAATACTTATTGTTATAGTCATATTATATTAATATCTGGGATCCCCTCTAATTTTCTTTCATACATACTCCTTAATCTGGAAAAAAAAAACCTGTCTATTTTTAGGAGCCTAGGCTCCTAAAATGTATTTTGAGACACTGAGGTCACATCTGCTGTTATAGACTTTACTACTATTTTAGAATTCTTTTCTTCCATGTGTCTTTTCAGGCATTTTAGGTTTCTTATTCATTTTGGCAGGAACAGGAGGCTTCAGGGGTCCAGAAGTCTTTCTTAGGCAGCTCAGTGTACTGCAGCTGCTCTTGATCTACCATCTGTTGCTTTGGATGACAATACCTCTTATTGTTCACCATGTGCATGTGCATATAATGTTTCAGTCTTTCACAGTAACATAAGAAGACATAATACAAACCAATACCATTTATAGTCCAGATTTATATTACATTCTTATTTTAAACAGATGGCTTTCATGCTCTTATTCATGCTTGTTTGTTTTCCATGCTAACTCTGATCGCATAGGTTACAGGTGTCTTTCCATGAAATTTGATGAGTGTTTGGGAAACTTCCCAATTTAATCAAATGGAACCTAGGCTAGAGTGATAATTTTTCTCTTCATTAAACTCTGACCAATTTCTTCATTTTATAATTGAAGTCAATTCACATAACAACCCTAAATCAGTACCTCAATTTTTTATTGAAATTAATATCTTGAAATTGTTTTATACCTTAAAACAGAAATGGTAACTATATTTTCTGTATTAAGATACACAGAACAGTGGGCGCCAGGGTGGCTCAGTCCTTCGGCTCAGGTCATGTTTCCAGGGTCCTGTGTTCGAGTTCTGCATCGGGCTACCTGCTCAGCAGGGAGTCTGCTTCTCCTTCTGCCCCTCCCCCTGCTCATTCTCTCTCTCTCTCGAAAATAAATAAAATCTTTTTAAAAAATCCACAGAACAGCAAGTGAGAAAATTATAAGAATACTAAATATTAACTGGGTTGGCTGACAAAGCCAAATGTACTTCCTGAATAGGTCTTTCCTTTCTGAGATTGATAAATTTATTCACTCGAGAAAGAATTTTATTTTACTCTCAACTTGCTAGAATTAACTTTACACTGTAATCCATACATCTGAACATATAGTAAAGTTCGGCTATAGAGCAGTCACTTGTTTCAAAAGATGGAAAGAACGATATTAAACTAATTAGGAAGGAGAGGTTACTAATATAGAAATAGAAATTTGATGATTAGCTGCAATTTTGACTTTATAGTTTTATTTATTAGCATTTTATTTTATTTTTATTTAAATTCAATTAATTAACATATAATGTATTATTAGTTTCAGAGGTAGGGTTCAGTGATTCATCAGTCTTATATAATACCCAGTGCTCCTTATATCACATGCCCTCCTTAATGCCCATCATCCAGTTACTCCATCTCCACTCTCCCCTCCAGCAACGCTCATTTTGTTTCCTTTGATTAAGCTTCTAAAAATATGTATCTACTTTTTTACAGTATTTTTATCAAAATAACAACATTGAATGAGGCATTTCATTAGCTCTTTCTCCTGTTTTTTTTTTCTTGCTATCTATCAAATAATCTCTATTCACTTATCAACCGAAGAGCCTCCCCATCTGAGGTTGAATGTAATTAATTCATCGTGATTTAATCATCACTGTATAGAAAATACAAGGTAGGGACGCCTGGGTGGCTCAGTCGGTTAAGCGGCTGCCTTCGGCCCAGGTCATGATCGCAGGGTCCTGGGATCGAGTCCCACACCGGGCTCCTTGCTCAGCAGGGAACCTGCTTCTCCCTCTCTCTCCCTCTGCTTGTACTCTCTCTGTCAAATAAATAAAATCTTTTTTAAAAAAAGATACAAGGTAAAAACTGTAAAATACACAGAGTAAAAACAATAAGCATACCAAAAAATCCTATTATTTTCAGCTCTCCGACAGCTTACATACTAGGACAGGAAGAAAATGGGGGGAAAGCCGTTTTACTCCTAGAATTCCTATTACTTCTTACCACATCTAAATATAATTACACTTTTTTTCCTCCTAGGCTGAAATCAGAGCAATACTCTCAGCTATACTTTCTTAAATGTATTTGGCTAACAAGATAGAGCTTTTCTTTTAGTAAAATGTACTCTGTGAATATTTTAGTAAATATTTCTAAATTCCTATATATACAAATATTTCTCAGATACCCATCTGATAAGAAGATGTGTTGGAAGAAATGCCTGGGAAATTTTCTGTCTATTTGTACATTATTTGTACATTATTTCTGTCTATTGTACATGGATAGAAGTGAGAGATCACTCTGGAAATTCTCAATTCCCCTATACATATTTACGGATTTTAAGAATAGGCAGATCTCCCAAAAACCACCTCCGGACGTCTAAGATCCCAAACCTTTACATACAATTTGTTCTTTCAGAGTTTAGGGTCTCAAAAAAAAAAAAAAAGAGTTTAGGGTCTCAATCCAAAGTCCCCTTCGAACTTTATCAAAAGCATTTTCCTATTCTACCACCAGGTGGCAGATGGATCCATTTTTCTGGAGCAGGAGCCCAACCCCGCCCTACCGGAAGTTGTCATGTAAAGGAAACCTCTTTGGCCACGCCTAGAGTTCAGCACCCTAGACGCGGACAGCGACACCGCCCAGTTTAGTCCCATGACTTGCTGCAGAGGTTTTCACCTGACAAAGGAGCTGGCCAATCCTAACTGGTTCTAAGGGCCGCGTGACTGACTAAGTTACAATGCCAGATATGGAGGGGGGTAAGAACCCCTTGATTTTGGATATTTAGGCTGGCAAGGAAACCAGCTGATATTAAATAATATCCCCTATTGCAAAATGCCAACTTTTTTCTCTCTCACTACTCCCGGATTCTAAGTGCATGCTGTAAATGCTGTCTTCGTGTGTGGGACAAACATTAGATCATCCAACCTTGGTGTGTTGGTTTATTCCAACAAAATGCGTAAGACAGCAAAGGCGGTACAAGTCTGTGCGAGTTATGGCGGCCAATACCTCATCTTGCACAAAGCTGCTTGTCAGTTTTCCTATGAAACTAGCGTGGAGATGGACTGCTTTTTCCGCATTGTTTTCCATAATTACTCTCGAAAGCACAAATAGCAGCCGTCTTTGTTCACATGAAATGACTGTTTCAGGCAAAGAGACTGTTTGGACTGAAGCACAAGTGTGCTCAAAAAGTGACGGTTTAGGTGTTATGTTTCCAGTTGCTTAGCAACAAATTAGACAAAAAGAACATGTTTGCACGTTTTAATTCGTGTCTCAGAATGGCAAAAACTCAAGGGCAAATGAAAATGGGCTCAGGACAGCGTAACATTAACTGGGAGTAGGAATTAGAATCAGAGTCTAATTAAATCTCAGTCCTGGGGCAGCGGGTGGGGCTAAATAGGAACAGGTAGCTGTTTAAGATGGACTAACAGGCTAAATTAGACTTAGTTTTAGCTAATTTATCCATGTTAAACCGATTTCTTTCTCTTTCCCACTTTGTTTTGGCGGCGATAATTTAGATCTTTAACCAGCAGAGGGCGAAATGGCTGCATTTTTCGCCCCTAAGACACTCCCTCCTCCCGTCCTCCTACCCCCACCCCTCTCCCCTTGCCCCGGAGAAATTAATTTACTAGGCTCGTCAAATATACACCAGCTGAGGAAGGTGTGGTGAAAAGACAGTAGCCCACGGAACCTGGCAGAGTGCCCATCCTGCCAACCTTGGATCTGTGGCTGCTCTTGTGTCTCCTCGCTTGGGGCTGCAGAGAGGATTGGCAATGGTTGTTCCAGGAGGGGGCAGGGATGAAAAGCAGCCCCATCCCAGCCACTGGATATATGGGATCACTAGCTTCAGAGAATTAAGAGGGCCAGGGGTAGCCTAGTTAGAGGAGTGTAACTTATGAAGGTTCCAAAGAGAAAAGAAGCAGTTTACCTTTCAGGATCAATAGCTCACTATGCTGGAATATCAACAACAAAAAAGGCTCTGCTCTGGCTTTGCTACTCTAGGAACAAAGATGGGGGATTGAGGGGTAGGAAAAGGAGAGGATGAGAGGAAAGACCAAGAGTCTGGCTGAGTCATCTTTAATACAAGACAAGTGAAGCAAGCCACTCAGGGAGAGAGACAATGAGAGAAAGCCTGCCAGAACACAGGGCAGAGCAATAAAGCACGCTGCACCAAGTTAATTTATTGTTGGGAAGAGCCCTCCACATTCTGGACAAACATACTACCTGCTCCACAGGGGCGTTTTACCTAGTATTGTAGGATTTTGCAGAATCTCCTTGGGCAGGCAGCCAGAAATCCCATTAATTGAACATGTCCTTTCTCCTACATATATTTATGTCTCAGAATTCATCTAACTCAGTTTCAAACTAGTAAAATTAATTTTTTCTGGAGGCCATTCAACTAAGTTTTATGTGGCATTACATTTTCTCTCCTTTAAACGTTAAATTTCTGTAAAGCTTATTTTTAAGGGATACCATTTCATTAATAAATTCAACACTTGGGAGAGTAAAAGTTCGCTATGGCAGGGGGCAAGAGGAAGATGTCTTAACAAGATAGAGCAACACTTTTCAGAAAGCATGATTTGACTCACAGTTTCATGATTAATCTTAGAGATAAACTGTACTTTGATGGTGTGTTGAATGCCTGTGTCTTTGTAGCATTCCTTCTCTATGTGAGCACTGGTAATATAGATTTTCTATGCATATACCAAATTTCATTCATGTTGCACAAAGATCCAAATGAGTGCTTAAAATTGGATATATATAATGATAATATAATTATAATCTTCCCATGGAAGCTAGGATTATCTTTTAAAAAAACCTAAGTAGTAAGTCAGCAAACAAGCACTTAATAAAAGAGAACACCCTAATAGCCAATAAGCATATGAAAAGTTTTTCAACATCATTATTTATCAAAGAAAGATTTTAAACCACAATAAAATGCCTTTACCCACCCAAGAGAATGGCTTAATTAATTAATTAATAATAAAACCTGACATCTTCTATTTTTAAAGATTTTATTTATTTATTTGAGAGAGAGACACACAGCGAGAGAGGGAACACAAACAGGGGGAGTGGGAGAGGGAGAAGCAGGCTTCCCGCTGAGCAGGGAGCCCGATGAGAGACTTGATCCCAGGACCCTGGGACCATGACCTAAGCCGAAGGCAGACGCTTAACGACTGAACCACCCAGGTGCCCCAAAACCTGACATTTTCAAGTGTTGGAAAGGATTGGACAACTTCAACTATCACACACTCTGGTCGAGTGTAAATTGGTACAATCACTCTGGAAAACTGGCAGCATTTAGTCAAGTATCATATACATATTCCCTACAACTCAGTAATTACACTCTTAGGTATATACTCAATAGAAATGCTTATATGTGCATAAAAAATGACATGTACAAGAATGTTCATCATAGCTCAAATTTGGAAGGACTCCAAACGTACCTCAATAGTAGAATGGAAAAGATATTGCTATCACCAAATACAGAAATATATACAGCACTGACATTTTTTAAGACTACTACTACAGCAACAATATGTATAAATCTCACAAACATAATGTTCAGCAGAAAAAAATCAGAAACCAAAGAAAACATTTTATATGAGTCTATTTATATAAAGCTCAGTAACTGAAAAAAACTACTCTAAGATGATTAAAATCAGAATAGAGGTTCCATTTGGTGGAGATAAAGACTAGCAAGGAGCTCAAGGGAGGCTTCAGGGGTATTGGTAATATTCTAGTTCTTGATCTGGATGATGGTTACGGGTGTGTTCACTCTGTAAAAATCTACTGAGCTATACACTATGATTTGTATGTGCTCATTATGTTACAAAAAAACCACAAGACAGATCATTCCATGTTTTACATTTAAAATCATTGTGTCTTCCCATTACACTAAGAGCATGATGTAAATTCCTTAATTTGCCTATGAATTAACTAATAAACTAATCTTACCTAATTTTTAATCTCTTATTAACCACTTTCTCCTTCCACTATCACACTTGAATTACTCTGACCTTTCATCAGTGTCTAGAACATACCAATCTCTTCCCAATCTTGGGGCCTTTGGACTTGCTGTTTTCTGTCTGGAATGCATTATTGCCAGCTCTTTTCATAACATGCTCCTTCGAACCCTTCCACTCTCAGATTAATAACATCTTTTTAGAGAAGCTTTCTTTGAATCTCCTATCAAAAGTCCCTGTGGTAATTTTCTATGTGCTGCTGTAACAAATTACCACAAACTTAGTGGCTTTAAACAACACAAATCTATTATCTTAGGCTTCTGAGGGTCAGAAGTCCAAAACGGGTCTCACTGGGCTAAAATCGAGGTATCAGCAGGGGTGCGTTCGTGCTGGAAGCAGGAGAGGAGAACCCATCCCCTTGCCTTTGCCAGCTTTTAGAGGGTGCCTGCTTGTCTGGGCTTGTGGCCCCTTCTTCCATCCATCCTCAAAGTCAGCTGTGCAACAGCTTAAAATCTGACTTTGACACTCTCTCCTGCCTCTCTTCTCCACTCTTGTGATAATGCTGGGTCCACCCAGGTACTCCAGGATGATCTCCTGACATCAAGATCAGCTGATTAGTAACACTAATTCCCACTTGTTCTGTGATATAACATATTTAAAACTCTGGGGATATCTTTTGGAGGGGCAATATTCTGCCTACCCTAGTCCCTCCCCTCTTTTTTTCTAGCACAGCATCACGTTTATTTCCTTAAAAGCACTCATCACAATTTTTAATTGTTTTATCTATCTGTTTCCTTGTTCACTTGTCCACTCTAATGTAAATTCTATGCCAGCACAGACCCCATCTATCTGTCTTGTTAGCTGCTGTTTCCCCAGGGCTTAGCCTAATGCCTGGAGCAACGTAGGAGTTCAAAAAGGATTAGTGGAAAGAATAAAGAAATGATTATGATTTTAGGTTTATGTTTTGACCCTTAACAGCTCTGTTTGGTTTTTGTATTTCCTTCTCATATAAAAATATATATTGTATCTTGGCAGGAGGGGGATTTCTGGAGGAATTACAGCACAGATTTTTCAAACTTTCCATCATACTAACTCGCTGTAAAAAAACGATGCCCACGGATAGAGACCCATATATGTCCTATACATATCTTCATCTCTTTATTGTACTTAAAAGGATAGTTTGTAAGTTACCTTCCCCCGGAAAATAGCATATCACAGGGGTCATACTGCTGAAGAAAAGATCATCAAGGATGAAAAGTTGTAACTCTTTGTTATAATGTGAGGAAAATATGGTGCATAGGGCTCTAAGTCTGATCGTAGGATACAGCTATGAAGAGAGGTATCATCAGATAATCATCGTTTATCTGTTTTACCAGGTTATACTATCAGATACCAAAGGTTTTTTTTTTAATACTTGGTGATTAATTTATTTATTCAAGAAATATTTATTGATCATCTGTTAAGTGTCATGTTAATAGGCTTCTAGGCTCTGAGTACACAGTATGAATAATACAAAGTCCCTATGTTTTGGGAGCCTACAAATTGATACATAATATTATGTGAGGTATGGCAAGAGTTATAAAGAAGAAAGGTTTTGAATGGATATTTGATTTATGTTATAAAAAGAGAAGTCTTGGGACATCTGGGTGTCTCAGTCGGTTAAGCATCTGCCTTTGGCTCAGGTCATGATCCCAGGGTCCTGGGATGGAGTCCCGCATCGGACTCCTTGCTCAGTGGGGAGTCTGCTTCTCCCTCTGCTTGCTGCTCCCCCCTGCTTGTGCACTCTCTCTCTCTCTGACAAATAAATAAAATATTTATTTATTTTTTTTTTTAAAGGTTTTATTTATTTATTTGACACAGAGAGAGAGACAGTGAGAGAGGGAACACAAGCAGGGGGAGTGGGAGAGAGAGAAGCAGGCTTCCCGCCGAGCAGGGAGCCCGATGTGGGGCTCGATCCCAGGACCCTGGGATCATGACCTGAGCCGAAGGCAGACGCTTAACGGCTGAGCCACCCAGGTGCCCCTAAATAAAATATTTAAAAAGAGAGAGAGAAGTCTGGTTGTTGTCTGGGTGGAAGAAGGGAGACCTGTTAGAACACCACTGCAGTAGAATAGACAGAAGATAATGGTAGTTCAAACTAGGATGATAGTACTGGAGTCAATAAAAATTGGTTGGACCTGAGACATATTTTCTTTTTTTTTTTTTTAAGATTTCTTTTACTTTTTTTTTTTAAAGATTTTTATTTATTTATTTCTTTGACAGAGAGAGACACAGTGAGAGAGGGAACACAAGCAGAGGGAGTGGGAGAGGGAGAAGCAGGCTCTCCACTGAGCAAGGAGCCAGATGCGGGACTTGATCGCAGGACCCTGGGATCATGACCTGAGCTGGAGGCAGACGCTTAACGACTGAGCCACCCAGGCACCCCAAGACATATTTTCAAGATAAAATTCACATGGTTTGATGATGGATTTGGATGTGGAATGTTAAATACTAAAGAATGGCCCTCAGGTTGTTTGGGACATCTTGGTGGTTGGTGGTACCATTTACTGATATGGGGAAAGTGGGGGTTAATTTGGGAATGTACAGAATTCTTGATTTTCCATGTTAAATTTGAAAGGTTTGTTAAAGTTATAAATTATATTGATTGGGCAACTGAATATTTGAGTCTGAGGAGTTAGGGGAGATATCACATCTAGAAATGGGAATTTTAGAGTAAAGATTAGGAAAACTGTAATTGAAGCAATGAAACTGGATAAGATCACCTAGGAAATTAGTGAGGATAGTGAAGATTGGCCAGTCCTAGGGCACTTCAACATTCAGAGGTCTAGAACATGAGGAGAAGCCAGCAAACAGGACTCAGGGGGAATAGCCAGTGTGGTAGGAGGAAATCCAGGAGAGAATGTGCCCTGAAAGTCATGTGGAGAAAGTGTTTAGAGAAGGAGGAAGGAAACACTGCTGAGAGTTTAGTAAGTTGAAACACAAGATGTAAAGATGGAGGTCCCCTGTGACCTTGGCAGAGCAGATTCAATGAAGTGATAAAATTTAAAAAAAAAAACAAAAACCTGATCTAATGTGATAACCCATTATGAAAATATTATTCAGTTTGGATTCCTTTTAAATAACAGTACTTGAAGTAGAGATTATATGAACTGCCAAGATTGATGGTCTATATACATGGAATAAATTAGCAAAACTTCTAAATTCACAATTTCTTGATATTAGATCAAAGTATATAGAGTGATTCACTGTAATGGTGGCTGCAGGGGGAAGACTGAGACTACTTCTTCATAGCTCTGAAGATACTACTTTATTCTCTGTCCGTAATTTACAATAATAGAAGTCATAGTTTTAAATTCTTCCCCTCTCTGAAGATGCCTACTCTGACCTCGAAATAGAAAAATCAACTTCCTTGTGGAGAGCTTTTTGTTAAACTTCTATTTTAACTAAACCAATGCATTTTCCAAGCATTTCAAAGCATTTTCCAAGACCTCCATAGGATACACTGATGTTTGCAAACTAGTTCTTTGCATTACTTGTGTTTATACCATGATAAGGCTGTTTCCAGTAATCACCGTCATGATCATTAGGCCTCCTAATCTCACAGGGTGTCCACTTTACAGAGCTCCCAAGTCCTTTGCATGGGCCCAGTCAAGAAGTTTAAGAATGCGATCTCTCAATAATCTCTGCCAGCTCTTTTTTTTTTTTTTTTTAAGATTTTATTTATTTATTTGACAGAGAGAGAGAGCACAAGCAGGGGGAGTGGCAGGCAGAGGCAGAGGGAGAAGCAGACTCCCCGCTGAGCCGGGAGCCCAACACAGGGCCCCATCCCAGGACCCCGGGATCATGACCTGAGCCGAAGGCAGTTACTTAACCAACTGAGCCACCCAGGCGCCCCTCTGCCAGCTCTTTTCCACAGAAGTGTTACTTTGAGAAACTTCTCTTCTAAAGATTGTTTCATTTTACCTAACAGCACTATAGTCATTCAGTTACTAAATATTATTAAGCATCTTCTATGTGTTTGGCCTCTTCTAGGATCAGAAAATATGGTATTGAATGAAATGGGTACCATTCCAGCTTCACAAAACTTGGATCCTAACAGGTAAGACAGGCAATTAAACTGTTATAATAAATACGTTGCACACTATCAGAAGAAGACTATAGGATAGTAGAAGAACTCAAAACTGCAGGTGAGGGGTGGAAGTTTAGGAAAGATGAAGAGTTATCCAGGAAGGAAAACAGTGACTAGTAATAGGGAAAAGTACCTACATAGGTTTAGAGTCAAGGAAAAACAGAAGGATAGTGCATTTGAAGAACTCTGCGAGCAAGGGAATAAACTGTATCATTATTTTTCTCTCCTTTAGGATGACCCATCTCAATACTTCTTAGTGACTTTCAAACAACCTTGAAATTGATTATTCACTATTATAGATAAATGCCAAATTTTATTTTTTAACTTTAATAATTTGTCAACTTTTCAAGAGGTTTGATTTTTAAAAATAGAATAAAAATTAAAATAAAATAAATCTGAGTCATTGTGACTTTCTCTTCAGGCCACAAATTTATTTGTAATATGAGTAACAATGGTTTCAAATGAAGCAGTTTGAATTTATCTCCAAGTAGCTATGACTAATTCTTTTATTTTTTAAGATTTTATTTATTTATTTGAGAGAGAGAGGGAGACAGAGAGAGAGCAAGCGAGCATGAGCAGGAGAGCCCTAGGGAGAGGCAGTCTCCCCTGCTGAACAGGGAGCCCGATGCGGGACTGGATCCCAGGACCCTGGGATCATGACCTGAGCCGAAGGCAGACACTTAACCAACTGAGCCACCCAGGCACCCCAATGAGTACTAATTCTTTAAATGTAACATTTATAACTTTGGGGGGGAAAAGATTAGGAGAGGAAATGGAGGTGGTAAGTAGAGGGAACTCTTCCAAGGAAATTTTTTTTTTAAGATTTTATTTATTTATTTGAGAGAGAGAGAGAATGAGAGACAGAGAGCACGAGAGGGCAGAGGGTCAGAGGGAGAAGCAGACCCCCCGCTGAGCAGGGAGCCCAATGTGGGACTCGATCCCGGGACTCCAGGATCATGACCTGAGCCGAAGGCAGTCGCTTAACCAACTGAGCCACCCAGGTGCCCAGGAAATTTTTTTTTTTTTTTTTGGTAAAGAAGAGAGAAATGAACTGTAACTAGAAGGAAGAATGAGGTCAATAAATGGTTATTTTAAATGTGAGGAATAACATTATGCCTGTATGCTGATAGGAAAGATCCTGTAGAAAGGAGAAAATTGATAATACAGGGGTGGTAGAAAGCAATGTCTTTGAATATATAACATGGAAGGGGATCTGAGTACTTGTGGAAGGGTAGCTTTAGCAAGGAGCATGGACAGTTTATCTAATAGCCACAGAACATCAGGTAGGGGAGAAGGGAACAAAGACAGGTCAGAAGGTCAATGTGGTGTGAGTTTGTGGACACAGTCTTCTGATTGCTTCATTTATCAATGAGTAAAGAAGATGCTCTACTGATACAGAAGTGGGGGCGTGCTGAAGGTTGAGAAGAGCAGAGAGTAGGAAGTAGTCACAGCAAGTAGGTGTGGGTAGGAGGGCTTATGGATTAGGAAAACACAATATGATCACCAGGCAGCATTAAAGGCCATTTGAAATTTGTAATTACAAATAGAATGTGAGAACAGCCAGAAATATTGTGGTATTTTCTCCTATCACTGTTTTTTTGGTTTTTTTTTAGGTTTTATTTTGGGGGCGCCTGGGTGGCTCAGTTGGTTAAGCATCCAACTCTTGATTTCAGCTCAGGTCATGATCTCAGGTTTGTGAGATCGAGCCCTGCTTCGGGCTCCACTGAGCATGGAGCCTGTTTTAAGTTTCTCTCTCTCCCTCTCTCTCTGCCCAACTGCTCCCCCCGCTCCACTCACAACCACGTGCAAACTCTCTCTCTAGAAAAAAAAAAAAGAAGAAAGAAAAAAGATTTTATTTTTAAGTAATCTCTACACCCATCTTCAGGCTTGAACTCACACACAACCCTGAGATCAAGAGTCACATGCTCCACCAACTGAGCCAGCCAGGACCCTCTCTCCTATCACTTTAATCAATGTGAATACAGGCCTGGTATAGACAAAGTTTTGGATTTATGAAGAGTAGCATTTTTAGAAGCATATATATTAAAATGCAAGAAGGTCAGGGAGTTAAGGGCGTATAAAACGGAATGCTTATAATGACTGGCCACAGGCTTTTAGCTCAATAAGGAGAAGTAAGGACATGGGGGTGGTAGGGATGATGAAAAGATGGCAGGACTAATGGATTTTATGTATTGGAGGGGTTGAAGTTATTTTTGAAGTTAGGATCCTGCAGGGAATGAGCTGGAAAAATTGAAGGGGTAGCCAGACATTAGATGCTTAAAATGGCTAACAGAGAAGTTGCAAGTACTGATAACATGAAGTCTGTATCTGATTTTGGCTGGGAGTAAGTGGCTGAGATAGGGAGAGCACTGACTGCAGGAGAGGTCAAGGGATGGAGAGGCTATTGGAAGACACACCTATGTGGAGATCAATATCACCAAGACTTATGACTGGAATAACACTGGAAAGGATTATGAAGAGTCAACAGTTAAAATCTTCAAGAAATGAGGATGAGTGGCATAGGGTCAGTAGATGACCGCCAGAAGGAGAGGTAGAAGGTGGAAAAACTCTATGACATGAGATTCCAAGCTGAATGTTGTTAGGCAAAAGGGGGCAGAATGATAACAGAAGTGGCAGTGAGCGGCAGGAAGAGAATTTCTTCTTTCTAGGCCCAGTAGTATTAGAGCTAAAGAGAAACCACAGCTACATTATGAGAAAAAAAAATAGAGGTAATGTCTTTAGGGACAGCCAGGTTTTAGTTAGAAGGTGAATTTTCAGAAAAGAGACTGATGGTATAGGTGATTTTGCAGACTGACCAGAGGGCACAGTGGAAGGGTTTCAAGAGTGGAAGAAGGTGTGGGGCGCCTGGGTGGCTCAGTCAGTTAAGCGTCCCACTCTTGATTTCAGCTCAGGTCATGATCTCAGGGTCAGGAGACTGAGCCCCGAGTCAGGCTGAACATGGAGCCTTCTTAAGATTCTCTCTCTCCCGGGACACCTGGGTGGCTCAGTCGGTTAAGTGTCTGCCTTCAGCTCAGGTCATGATCCCAGGGTCCTGGGATCAAGTCCCGCATTGGGCTCCCTGCTCAGCAGGAAGCCTGCTTCTCCCTCTGCCTGCCACTCCCCCTGCTTGTGCTTGCTCTCTCTCTCTAACAAATAAATAAAATCTTTTTATTTTTTAAAGATTTTATTTATTTATTCATGAGAGACAGAGAGAGAGAGAGAGAGGCAGAGGGAGGAGCAGGCTCTCAAGGAGCAGGGAGCCCGATGCGGGACTCAATCCCAGGACCCTGGGATCATGACCTGAGCCGAAGGCAGACACTCAACCATCTGAGCCACCCAGGTGCCCAAATAAATAAAATCTTAAAAAAAAAAAAAATTCTCTCTCTCCCTCTCCCACTGCCCCTCCCCCCCACTCCACCCCCTGCTCACTCATTTTCTCTTTCTCTCTTAAAAAAAAAAAGAATGGAAGAAGGTAGAAATCGTATTAGAAAAAAAAGAAAAGAAATCCACAGAACAACATGGGAGTTACTCTCTGGGGGCAAAGATTTGTTGGGGGAGTTCTGAACTTTTGGAAACTCACATAAACTGGAAAGTTAATTCTGATGGTCACAATGGCAGATAATGTTGCTAAGGCTGTGACTCAGGGATAAGCTGCAGGGGGTCTCGTCAGAAACATTCAGGATTCTTGGGCTCTTGTGTAGCTAAAACTGGTGTCTTCCCTTTGGCACAGGGCCACATAGAGACCCCCCCCCCCAGCCCCTGCCAATGCAGTTTTGGAGGCCGGAGACATGGGGCAATGGCCATCTAACATGAGAGTTTCCTTCCACTGCCTTGGATAGTATCCACAGCTGGAGGAATCAAAAGGTGCTGGCTTTCTACCCATTTTGAGGACAAATCCATTCCTGAAGCCCATGCTTCTCCAAAGACTGGAACACTGCGGGGATCGTTGTGCTGCCAATGTTGCCTGTTCTTCTCACATGGAGCAATGGCCTGTGACAACCAAAGAGCAACAAGAATATCTTTTTTCTTTTTTTAAGATTTATTTATTTATTTATTTGATGGAGAGAGAGAGAGTACAAGCAGGGAGAGCAGCAGGTAGAGGGAGAGGGAGAATCAGGCTCCCCGCTGAGCAGGGAGCCAGACGTGGGGCTCCATCCCAGGACCCTGGGATCATGACCTGAGCCAAAGGCGGACTCTTAACCGACTGAGCCACCCAGGCGCCCCAGGGCAACAAGAATACCTTAAAAGTAGCACTGAGCGGAAGAGTGCTCATGTTTTTGCTATGGCTAGAAAGAGTACTCTTGAAATAGGGGAGTTTACTTAAAGCCTCCCAGAGGAATTTTTTTTTTTTTTTACTTTAAAAGTTGGCTACTTTCTATCACCAAGATCAGAAACACATTGGCCTAATCAGTAACTGTGGACATTTTGAAACATCCTAATATTTAAAAGGAAATTAAAAGTAAGTCTTGCTTGCTATCAATGCTAAAAATCACGAAGAGACACACACATTCTGAGTCACTGTAATAATTTTCTAGTCTTAGTTCACTGAATCTCTGCAGATTCAATTTGGCATCAAATAACAGCCCATTCTTCTCTGCCACCATGGTCACTGGGAGCTGATGGGGAGACAGATAGCACCTTAGCTACAGGAAAGGAGAAAGAAGCGCTTTCAGGTGACATTTTGTTTTGGGAAAAGTCTAGAAACATACAAGTCTGTTTTTCTGAGCAACCCTAAACAATCCTGGAAAATTTCTTCATGTTACCCTTTCTTAAATCAACTTAAGTAGAAGTTAGGGTACCTTAGTTTGCCTCTGGTTCTGTCCCTGACACTTAAAAGTCACCAACTTACTCTTACAGCTTCTCCATGTATGCAAGTCAAAAATAAAACTGCCCAAAAGTGTCCAAGGGGATTTCTGAGACATGGCTGACTTGAGAGCAGGGTGTTTCAACCTCCAGGGTGGAAAGAATGTTCATATCTTCAGTTCCAGACCTTAGCTAATAGGCAAGAAATGAAAACTGCTCCTCCCAGAAGAGACCTCACTCAGGCCAGGAGGATAGCCAGAGGCAGATGCCAAATCCAAGGTGGGACCCTGTAAGTCGTGTCTACAAAATGAATCAGGTTCTTAGAAGGACATAGCACACCAAGAGAGGTAGACACCTTTTCAAAGCAGCATGCTAAGATGGTGATGAGGATTTAGTTCACCTGATACCAATTCACCTAAAGTCAATTCTCCTGATGTCAATTGACCTAATTGATTTGGCTAAAATTAGCATTTTCTAGAGCAGTGGTTCTTAATCTTGGATATGAAGTAGGTAATTCTGACCTAGGGAATTTTTTAAAAAGTAATGCCCAGGCCAAAACCCCAGAAATTCTGATTCATTCTGTCTATCGTAGAACCCAGGCATTATCAGATAAGCAAGTAATACAGATAAAAACAAATAATAATATCTTAATATAAATATGTGCCAAATATTGCATGGGACATATTGTATGATATATATTCTTTTTTTTTAAAGATTTTTATTTATTTACTTATTTGACAGAGAGAGACACAGCAAGAGAGGGAACACAAGCAGGGGGAGTGGGAGAGGGAGAAGCAGGCTCCCCGCCGAGCAGGGAGCCCGAAGCGGGGCTCGATCCCAGGACCCTGGGATCATGACCTGAGCCGAGGGCAGATGCTTAACGACTAAGCCACCCAGGCGCCCCTGCACGATACGTATTCTAAGAAATTATTATTTACCTAAAATTTAACTGGCTATCCTATATTTTTATTTGCTAAATCTGGCAATTCTACCTGTAACTCTAGTTTTATCCAGGATTGGCTCTAGTTATGTAGACCACACAGATTGGACTGGGTTTATTTAATGTTTTCCGAATAAGTTTGCATCTTTTTAAAAGTCTGTTTTTCCCATTTCTAGGCAGTTCAAGGTTTCATTTTTAGCCTGTTAGTTTCTAAGGGACTATTAAATATTATTTTCAAATTCTATTTTATATATTTATAATATATTAGGCTTCATTTGATTCATCCAATTTAACCCTTTTGAGTATTTGCTTTCTTTTTGCTATTGTTTTGTATTCCTTTGTACATTTACTAGAATTTTAAAATATACCATGTCAGATCCAATTAGTGAAGCACTGAAGCTTTGAAAGTAACAGATATTTACAGGTGAAATGATAAATATTTGGCAATTGCTTTAACATTCCAGGGGGGAAAGTGGGGAGAAAAATAAAACAGAATTGGCAAGATGATGGTAATTGTTCTAAGCTGGATGATGGGCACATGAGGGTTTGTTGTACGATTTATCCTAATTCATGTCATTGAAACTTTTTAAAGAAAGTTTCAATTAAAAAAAGCCCCAGTGTGGGGCTCAAACTCATGACCCCGAGATCAAGAGTCACATGCTCCACTGAGCCAACCAGGTGCCCCTATATAATTGAAGCTTTTGATAGAGTTTAAAAAACGAACAAACAAAAAACAAAAGAAACAGTAAATAGACGTAATCGACATTTCAGACAGGCATCTGGACAGGGTTCAGTACTCCAAATAGCAAAGTAATACTAAGTTATGACATATTATTAGCCAAGAAAAATACAAACAAGTCTCTTTCACACTTCGTGTCTGCAGCCACGATCTCCTTAGAGACAGCCCGCTAATGTCACATCTTTGTGTCTCCAGGGATATTTTAAACACACACCAGTATGTACACACATGCACATATATATTACAAAATGGTAACTTATTCTATTTACTGCTCTCAGTTTTTAAAGACCTTTCCATATAAAGCTACCTCATTATCTTCCACCTGCTATTTCACCGCATGGCTACATTGGCATTTATTTAAGCAACCTCCTATTTGGGGATTCAGTGGGGGTTTTTTTTCAGTGGGGTTTTTAAAAAAAATTCCTGGCTATTTTACAATATTGCAATGCATATTCTTTTATAACCATCACTTCACACATGCCAAAATATTAGTATCTATCTTTAAAATAAACTTCTAAAGTGGAATTTTTAGGTCAATATTTTTAAAAATTATAGTGAAAACTGTCAAATTACTTTTTGTTTTAAAATTTTTTTTATTTATTTGAGAGAGCGAGTGAGCACGAGGGGTGGGGAGGGGCAGAAGGACAAGCAGCCTCCCCGCTGAGCACAGAGCCCAATGTGGGGCTCAATCCCAGGACCCTGAGATCATGACCTGAGCTGAAGTCAGATGTTTAATGGACTGAGCCACCCAGGTGCCCCTGTGTTTTTGTTTTTTAAGTAGGCTCCATGCCTAGCATGGAGCCCAATGCGGGGCCTGCCCTAGAGATCAAGACCCCAGGTGATACCAAGAGTTGGAGGCTTAACCGACTAAGCTATCCAGGTGCCCCGAAACTATCAAATTACTCTTACCCATTTATATCCCATTAGCAATATGTCTGAGCTCAATTTACTCTCAAAAGCAAAGCCTGAGACCAGAGTTTGTGCACAGGTAATTGTTTGGGAGATGATCCAAAGGACCAGGAAAAGTGAGATAGAAAAAAGCCAATCCAGGATGCATTATTGAGATCGCCGCTGTGAACAACTGAGGCTCCAGCCAGCCAGAACTTCAGAGTGGGGTGTAGGATGTCTCTTGTAATTGTTCACCCAAGGATCAACTGAGAGAAACATTTGTTTCTTGTCACTCATTGGTTGAAGGTTGACCCAGAGGTGGTAAGTCCCACACTCCTAGGTAAACCTGTACCTTCACGCACCAGTGTCCCATAAGACATCAGAAAAGCCCTAGGAAAGAAAGCAAAAGACATAAATGCATGCTTAAGGCAGGACTCTATCAGCCAGAAATGAGTCTAAGCCCACAGAAGATTTTCTTTTAATTTTTTTATTGTTATATTAATCCCCATTCATTACATCATTAGTTTTAGATGTAGTGTTCCATGATTCATTGTTTGTGCATAACACCCAGTGCTCCATGCAGAACGTGCCCTCCTCAATACCCATCACCAGGCTAACCCATCCTCCCCCCCTCCCCTCTAGAACCCTCAGTTTGTTTTTCAGAGTCCATCGTCTCTCATGGTTCGTCTACCCCTCCAATTTCCCCCCTTCATTCTTCCCCTCCTGCTATCTTCTTCTTTTTTTTCTTAACATATATTGCATTATTTGTTTCAGAGGTACAGATCTGAGATTCAACAGTCTTGCACAATTCACAGTGCTTACCAGAGCACATACCCTCCCCAGTGTCTATCACCCAGTCACCCCATCCCTCCCACCCCACCCCCCACTCCAGCAACCCTCAGTTTGTTTCCTGAGATTAAGAATTCCTCATATCAGTGAGGTCATAGGATACATGTCTTTCTCTGTTTGACTTATTTCGCTCAGCATAATACCCTCCAGTTCCATCCACGTCATTGCAAATGGCAAGATCTCATTCCTTTTGATGTAAGCCCACAGAAGATTTTATTTACTGCCACAACAGACAGAATCAGAGGTGAAGTTTAGAGGATACGAGAGAAGGCACAAGAAGTATCTGAAAGATGGCAAAAGAAGTACCTTGCTAACACACTGTGGCGTTAAACTGCATAACCATTTTAATCAATGGATGAAAAAGTTTATCTCAAAGGAGTTTTATTTTGAATTTGACCCATACCCAACAGGCTCCAGGTCTGCTACTTGGGGAATTAGTCAAACTTCTATCAATGCGCTCAGAGAATCAGGAACAATGACATGAGGAAAATGGAAGACAAACTCTTGCATGTTCTGGTTTGGTCTCAGAGTCACTATGAAGACTGAAGGGTAGAAGTCTAGAAGAAAGGCAGGTGGCCCATTGTACTCCATAGTTTCTAAGCTCCTGATCCAGTAAGCCCCCTGGGACACAGGCCTAATGCATCCTTCTACTGAGATGTCAAGTCTGCATTTATTAGCGTAATTATCTATTGCACAAATATATGGACTGAATATTGATTCTGAGATCACACACTGTAATCTATCTCACATATCTACTGGGCCAAATAACACCATCAATTTTTCACACTGTTTTGAAGCCAAATTTACTGTTTGGATTCTTAAAGGCATCTTGTATCCTGGTAAATATTTGACACCTGTTCTGTGCTGATTGATCTCAGCCTATCAATAACCACGGCTGTGGCTGGAGAGGCCCTTGTGGTTCTTACGATTGTAAGACGCCCCCAGCAAGAACCATAAGGAAACTCTGTGGGGGAAACAAAAACAAAAACAAAACTTTACTACTTACAGATACTGGAAATTATGTATGTGGCATAGCTGGGGCCAATGGCTAGGTCGCGGGGGTGGCGGGCAGGGGGGAAGGGAGAGGGGGAGGGAGAGGAGAGCAAACACCTGCGGTTCTGCTTTTATTGGAGGCGAGAGCCTCGTGGCCTCACTCTTTATTGGTGAATTTAAAACGTAAGAGTGGGAATTTAAAGTGCAGGGAGAAAAAAAAACTAGCTACCTGAAAGGTCAGGTATGGAAATCCACCAAGATAGGGGTGGAGGGCGGTGGCTGTCTCGAGGCCCGCAGTTACTTGGCATAACCATCTTTGCAGGGGGTGCCTTTCTTAAAGTGAATGCCTCAGCAATCAAAACTTAATTCGGGGGGCGCCTGGCTGGCTCAGTCGTTAAGCGTCTGCCTTCAGCTCAGGTCATGATCCCAGGGTCCTGGGATCGAGCCCCGCATCGGGCTCCTTGATCGGCGGGAAGCCTGCTTCTCCCTCTCCCATTCCCCCTACTTGTGTTCCCTCTCTCACTGTGTCTCTCTCTGTCAAATAAATAAATAAAATCTTTAAAAAAAAAATTCAGGCAATTGCATAACAAAAAGAAAAGCCCGTTATCACTCAGCTTACGCTTCAACCCTAAGTCAGATCAGTTAAATCATAATTTCTGGTAGAAAAAAATGTGCAACTCTATGGTAATCAAAGACATACAAATTAAACCACAATGCTTTGCTTATCTTCTTTTCAAAGATGAGAAGGAATGATAATATCCATTAGGCAAGGAATTCTCATAAAGGGCTGGTAGGAGTATACTGCATTTGCAGGGGCCTAGTTTGTAATATGCATAAAAGGTTTAATGTGCATATTTTTTTGCTTCTTAGTAATTCCACGTTTTGGAACCTATCCTGCAGGAATATTGGATTAATGTGCCAAACATGGTAGAAGAGTGTTCATTGTAGCACTGTTTACAGTGGTAAAAATATGCAAAACCTTTAATATCAATTAACAGGGACTGGTTAAATAAATTGTAGTTTAACCATGTCAGGAAATATATGCAAGTAATTTAAACGATGTATATGTATGTGGGAAAAAGCAAGTTACAGAAATAAGACTAGTACACATATATACAGAAAAATGCATCTTCTCATTCCTGGTGCTCCCCTCATGCAAAGGGGACTCAGAGTCACACTCTTAGCTTTTCTGTGCCCTGTGTTCACTCTGCCTCATGGGATTGGAGTGACTTATTTTGATTGGCAATGTGGGAAAGAATAAACTATTAATACTTGACTCTGCCCCTTTGCCTCTTGGAAGTAGGCTGCCTGCTGGGATTACTGGTTCCCTTCTGCTCCTCCACACTGTCTTTCCTGCCTGATACTGGGATGGAAACCCTGACTAACGTGGGGTTCAGTTAGTCCCTAAATTTGACATTCACACTGATCTCTGTCCTATAACTCATCTTTATCATTAATGAAAGTAGCACTTTTGCCTTCTTATGCCATTCATTTGTCTTGTTTATCAATGTATTCATTACTCTGGACAAGGAAGAAGGCTGCTATTTATTGGGTCCTTCCAGCACCCAGTTATATATGCATTGAAAAGTTCATGGAAGTGTAGCTTCCAAACTCTCAGTGGTACCTCTCTGTAGATACTGAACTTGATGCTTTCCAAATTCTAGGCTTCTGTATATTTTATTTTTAAGATATATATGTCTATATATAGAGAGAAAGATACATATATATAATTTTGTATTATTTTTACTTTCTCTTTAAAATTAATCAATATCGATATTTCCATTTTGAATAAAAAGAGAATAACAATGATGTACTACTCTCTATATAAAATAAATATAGGGGCACCTGGGTGGCTCAGTCGGTTAAGCATCTGCCTTCGACTTAGGTCATGATCTCAGGATCGTGGGATTGAGCCCCATGTCAGGCTCCCTGCTCAGTGGGGAGCCTGCTTCTCCCTCTCTGTCTGCCCCTCCCCCCTGCTCGTGTGCACACACGCACACTCTCTCTCTTTCTCTCAAATAAATAAATAAAATCTTAAAAAATAAAATAAAATAAATACGGCCACCTTAAATTATACTACTTACGGCTGTGAAGGGTATCATGAAATGGGCATTGTCATTCACTTCTGGTGGCCTCTGGTCTTGCAGTCCCTGGTAATAGAAGAATGACTCTGCTTTGTCACTTACTAGCTGTGACCTTGAATGAGACATTTCCCTTCCTTGGTTTTCTTGTTAAATAAGTTTCCTATAGGCCCTAACTTTCTAAGATTCTATACACTGATGTTTAGTTTACACTTGAGGAGTATCAGTGGTCAGCAAGCTTTTAGAGTTGTCTCTAAATGTCTGATCTCCCCTTTTCTGGGAATTCTCTTTTCCATCTCCATCCCACTGGCCCATAGCTGATGGGACCACATTTGACCACCAGATTCCAGGCAATCCAATCAGTTTTTCTCTCCATGAAGAATTTTAGAATGGGTATTTAGAAAGAGAAGGTAGGTTTTTGTGGACCACCAGAACTAAGGATAAATACATTTAGAAGCTGTGGAAAAGAAGAGAGAAACAATGGTCTGTAGAGATAGGGAAGAATGAAGCAGATTAAGAAAGATAATTAGAAAAGATGAAATTAAAAAAAAAAACGAAACAGTTCTGGCTTTCTGGCCTCTAGGTCTCTTCTAGAGGCCCAGCTGCCTTCCCATTCTTGGTTTCAGTGAGACAACCTCTCTGTCTTTATAGTCAATTGTCCTTTTTAGCTTAATCTAGATGGATTTGGTTTCTTTAACTTGCGACCGCAAATCTGTTGTACGGTGTACATCTCTGCCAACAGAATAGACCTGTCCCACAGCCCCTCTGCCCTCTCATTCCACATCTGTGCAAAGACAGTAACTGAATGCTCCTATATTTCTGATGGAAGCTCTGCCTAGAAACCCACCTCCCTGCCCTCCAAGCACCCCCAGGCTAGATCTAGCACTGCCTATTCCAGGTACTGCTCCCAAACCTGTGCACCACACACCTATGTTCCCGAACTGGTTTACCAGATACCTGACTGGGCTCTGAGGTAGCTTTGTCCTTGTGAAAGGTATGAAAGGAAGTCGGAGGCTTCTAGACTCCCTTGCTCTTGGAGAATTGGCTGTAGGCCTGAGGAAGACAAAGAGGAAAGTGATCTGGAAAGTTACTGCCGTTGAGAGGAAATGTGTATTTCATCTGGATAATGAATGCCATAGAAGCTGGAATAAACCTAAGGACTTGGGAGTGTTAATTCTTTCTTGAAAGGCTGATTTGTATCAATAAAATAGTGAGGCAAGTCTTTCAAAGCTATGAGCCAGATGATTTTGTAACAGATTAACATATGAATGGCTACCTTGATTCTTGGCTGTCTCAGAGTCATTACTGATAAACAATTTATTTTTCTTAAAATGAAATCCGGTCCACAGGTACTAGGTTTGTATGTCTACTTCTCAGCTAGGATGTAACAACCTTGAAGACAATTGAACTGTTTTCTATGCAGTATTCAACCAGATGGTATTAATATATCGTAGACCCAAGCAAGTATTTGAATTGTCTTCTTTCATATGTGCATCTCAGTCTATGATTGGATGAAGAAAAGTCTTTGGATGAAATGGAGCTCTCAAGAAATTATTTTGGGGGCGCCTGGGTGGCTCAGTTGGTTAAGCGACTGCCTTCGGCTCAGGTCATGATCCTGGAGTCCCTGGATCGAGTCCCGCATCGGGCTCCCTGCTCGGTGAGGAGTCTGCTTCTCCCTCTAACCCTCCCCCCTCTCATGTACTCTCTCTCTCTCTCATTCTCGCTCTCTCAAATAAATAAATAAATCTTTAAAAAAAAAAAAGGAATTATTTTGGGTAAGTAAATGAAAACAAATTTTTCTCACTTCTGTCTTTCTCTCTTGTGAATGTCTCTTCTGCTTTCGTCATTCATCTATATAAATAAAGCCATAATTTATTGCTGAGTACCAATATTGAGTATGGGTTCAGATGGAGGACTGTGGTTGTTATGGAGGGAATCACATTAAGTTCCTAAAGGCCTTATAAAATTCCTCTTTGGGATACACCTAGACCAGGTTTTATAAAGCTCAGGTACTGAATTTATCATTGCACACAGGTGCCATTTTTTGTTTCTAGTAGCAAAAATCTGGATTAGCCTAAATGTCCATTAGTAAAGGAACAGGCGAATGCATTATGACCTTGTGATCTGTCCATTATATGAAATTTGTATAGGAATTAAAAGGAGTGATTTAGAGTTAAACTGGAGAAGACTCCATGTTACTGTAAGTGAAAAAAAAAAGCTTTAGAGTAATGAGTGTGGTATTGTCTTTTTTTTAATTTGAAAAAGAAAACAATTACACTTATGCATATGTGATACACATTTATCACGTAAGTTTAATATTCTACCTTCTACCTAACTGATTATGACAGTAAGGTTGTTATAGACCCCTCTTAGGCATAACTTCAAAGGGAGAAGAGCACCATGATCATTGGTGAGTCTCCTTCCTAATTATGAGTGTGTGTGCACATAGAGGAAAATGTGGAAAAACACACCTGAAAATATAGACATAGAATACCTGTGTGAGAGAGAACTGTAAGATTCTTTAATTTATAAAGAAGAACGTGTACTTTTATAATAAAAATTTAGTGTCACATAAAATTAAATCAAGTTAGGCTAGTGAAAGCCAAGCTTAAAAATGGGAGCTGTTTAGGGGCGCCTGGGTGGCTCAGTCGTTGGGCGTCTGCCTTCGGCTCAGGTCATGATCCCGGAGTTCTGGGATCGAGCCCCACGTTGGGCTCCCTGCGCAGCGGGAAGCCTGCTTCTCCCTCTCCCACTCCCCCTGCTTCTGTTCCCTCTCTCGCTGTGTCTCTCTCTGTCAAATAAATAAAATCTTAAAAAAAAAAAAAGGGGGAGCTGTTTAATTAAGTCTCCTGTATGTTTATGCCTCAGTTGTCAATTTCTTTAGCTCTGCTTAAAGACCAGCTGCTGGCTGAGTGGTTGAATTGTTCATGTTCTTTGTGGATTGGTGATTCCCCAGTCACAGGATAATTGCATAACCTAACAAATTGCTGGGCTTTATGTTTTTCACTGCCTAATCGCCCTTATTTCTTTGTGCAGACTAGACTCCATGTTATGGAAGTAAATCTAGCAGTCAGTCTATGTCTTAACTTAAGGACCCTGGGATCATGACCTGAGCCGAAGGCAGACGCTTAATGACTGAGCCACCGAGGCGTCCGCGAAAGACTTTTAAGATTTCATGTTGCAGCGGGCATTTCCCCATGGATCAACCCCATGAGAAAATGGGAACCAAACAAACATTTTACCCAACTGGTTCTGACAATGGGGTTGTGATATACCTCTTTTAGGCACAACTTCAAAGGGAGAAGAGCACACTGCTCTATTTCCTAAAGCCCCCTGCTTCATTATAACAGAAGGGTCTGTGTGTGTACGTATGTCTGCATAAAATCAGAAGGGGCATCCCAGGTTGCAATTATATGTCCTGCTAGACAACAGCCAAGCTAATTCTGGGAGAAATTATGTGATCTGCTGCTTCTGCAAGGAGAGGAAACACATACAAAAAGTGATGAAACAGGGTCAAAGAGTGGCTAGCTTGCCATTTCTTAAGGAAGCTCTCGGGGCTTTCAAATCCTGAGGAAGCTGATCTGTAGTTTTTTGTGTGTTTGTTTTAGCATGCCTCTTGTTGTTTTGGAGGTCTTAAAATCTAGATTTAACATTAGAATTGCTTTAGTGTTTGGTCAACTACATTTGAGCTTTAGGATTGGGTTTTGAATTTATAAAACATAAAATACACTAATAGGACATTTTGGTGACTTAGAATCATACTTTAGCCTAAAAGCCAACAGTAAAGGCTCTGATACTCATTGAGGAACCTCATCCTTTCAAATCAGGTGAATTGTAATTCTTCAAAAGAGTGAATCCTGCACTCTCTTTAAGACCCACATCAAGCAGCCTGGTGCTTAAGAGAGATAAACTTGGTTTGTTCCTGATTAGCTGTAGGACACTAGGCAAGTTTGTGGATCTTTGGTGTTTTGCCCATCTGCCAAAAGAAGTTGTTGGAGTTGACTCCAATTTCTCTCGCAAGCTGTTGCACTTAGGCTCATGTGGAATTTATATGCCAAGTGACTTCTAAGCCCTTTGGTCTCTGGCTTTCAGATCATTGATCATTGATATGGAACAGCTGTAAACAGACTGGTCACTTGACCACTTAGAGACCTGATTATTATTCATGATAGAAGTAGGTAAAGTGTTATGAAACTGACCTGACTACTTTTCCTTCAGAAGTGAAAATATTTTTCCTTCAGGAGTAAAAATGTATTCCTTCAGGAGTAAAAGTATTTTTATTGCAAAGTTTAAGTTGACTTGTAATCCATCACTCACATTTTAATCAGTAGGAAAAGTGTCTTGAGTGTAATAGCTAAATTTCTGAAAAAAGATGAGATGGGGCACCTGGGTGCCTCAGTCGGTTGAGCGTCTGACTCTTGATTTAGGCTCAGGTCATGATCTCAGGGTTGTGAGATCAAGTCTCACATTGGGCTCACTCTGGGCGTAGAGCCTGCTTAAGATTCTCTCTCATTCTCTCTGCCCCTCCCCCCCACCCTACTTCACCCCACACCCCACACCCCACCTCTCACATGCACACATGCTCTCTCTCTCTAAAATAAATAAATGAATCTTAAAAAAAAAGAAGGGTGAACAGGTGGAAGAAATCAATTATTAAGAATAACAACTCTTTATTGAGCACTGTGGTGTGCCAGACATTGTGCTAATACTTTTTGAGATTCTTTTGCTCTATCTGCCCCACAAATCTGTAAGGTCTACTATAATTATTCCCATGATTAAACTGAGGCTGAACTACTGAGAGACACAATGGTTTGCCCAAGGGTCCCCAGCTAGTGAATGACAGAGCAATACCTGTTTCTTTCTTTCTTTCTTTTCTTTCTTTTTCTTTCTTTCTCTCTCTCTTGCCTTCCTTTTCCAGGTTTTTTTTTTTCAAGTTTTTATTTAAATTCCAGTTAGTTAATATATAGTGTAATATTAGTTTTTCTTTCTATAAGCAGAGTCACCATACATCCCTGTTTGCCCAGGATAGTCCCAGCTTACATCTTGTATCCTGATTATTATTTCCAACTCAAAAATGGATTCAACAACAAATTATATGGTCACTCTATCTCAAGGTTTTCCCATCCTGGTACTATTGACATTTGGGGCTGGAAAACTCTTTGTTGTGGCTGGCCGTCTTGTGTATTATAGGGTGTTTAGCAGCATCCTTGGCTTCTACCCATTAGATGCCAGTAGCACGCCCATCCAAGTAACAAAACCCAAAAAAATGTCCCCAGATGTTGCCAAATGTCCCCTGCGGAGCAAAACTGCTCCCAGTTGAGAACAACTGCTCATAAAATGTAACTACAGAAGGAAAATATCATCTACTTGTTACGGAACATAGGCTGTGAACTGAACCTACCTCATACAGTGGCTAGCACAGACCTGTACTCAATAAGAGTTTAATTCCTGCGGGCATTATTTGACTGCCCAATTGTAGAGAGGACAGAAGGCTAAGCAAGTAATGAATTAAGATGAGCGGAGGGCTCTAGTGATAAAAATTGGTTTGTTGCAATTCTTAATAGAGAAGGCTGAAACCGGGTGTTGGGAAGTGACCCAGAAGCTTCCTGGTTGCCCATTCTGGTCACATGGTGGAGCCTGAGTCTTGATTCCACTGGGTGTTTGGTCTTTAGTGCTGAACACAAAAGCCCGGGAGGTAGCCAGAGAGTGATACCGTGGAAGTCTCATACTGCAGACTTCCTTCAGTGACAACAGCTAATGATAATCAGCGTTCTATTTTTCTCCTACTCTTATACTTAGAAATGACCACCATCTCTTTCATACCACCATTTTCCATTTATTAGCAATAACAGAATAAATACCAATAGCACCAATTAAAAATGAATCCACATGACGTGTTTTATCCTTACAGCTGTAATAACTAGTAACTAACATGGACTGGAAAGCACTTTGCAAATGTAAAAAGTGCTGTACAGATACATTATAATTATCATCATTAATAAATTAGCCCGATTCTCCTAGTATTCAAAAGGCACGTAAGGTCAGATACATGGGTTCAATGGGGCAAAATGATCACAACCTACAATGTAGCAATGGTTCACATGTGTTGGCAACAAGTTTTACCCCATGCAATCCTGCAGAGCTGAAGTTACACACCCTTCAAAATATGGGAGAATGAAGCTAAAAGTAGACAAAACAGGCTTTTTTTGGAGATTTAATGTTTTTGTTTTAATAACAGACTCCTACTTCTTTTATGATAACTTGGAAAAGATAATTAAACTTCTAAATTGTACATTTTAACAAAACTAAAATTTCTTATCTAAGGTGACAGTAAATTTTATTCTTCTATATGAGCTGATCTTCCAGATGTCAGAATTTCAAAGCATTCTGCGACTTCAGCGAGGTCAGATTGGTAAATTTTGTGCTTGCATACCCTTAGGGAATAACTACGGTATTCATTCCAGAATCGTTACTAGAAAAAAACAGCTTTATCCATTCCCTTGCCAGCAGGAGTCTTGGCAAGAGACAGCTCTTGGCTGACCATAAATAAAATTCCTTGAATCACCAGTGTCTTGATTTAAGAAAGAAATTTTACTGTGTCTTTCATACACAAAAGCTGATTAAACAATGGTTAAAAAAACACTACTCCACTTTTTCACAGGTGTACAAAAGGAAATATAATGGAATTACATTCAACAATAAAGCTTAAAGTTCACTCTAGGTAATAGTTGCATTAACATTCACATACACAAGCACAGAGTAAGTATATTTCAGGAGTCTTATAATAGCATACAGCATACATATGGGAGATTGATTTCAGGTAACATCATAGGTGTTAGCAAGATTAGCAATTCAGAGTGTTCTAAAAAAGGCAAACTAAGCCAAAGAAAAGGTGTGGGCTAGCACACCAAGACAAACCACAGAATTCGAGGGTTAAAAAGTCGGCTCACTGTGTGTATGAGAAAACAATGATTTTTCTTCAATTTTGGGGTATTGATATAGTTGGCTAGAGAAGGTTGTGTATTCAAAGTGCACAGAATTGTTTCTTAGAAAAGAGAGAGAGAGAGAGAGAGAGAGAGATCCTTTTATTTAGTAATTAATACATGCAAGAGGCAGCCCCAGAGTGACCTGAAAGAGTAAAGCTGTGATTGGCAGGTGGCCAGTATAATACAGATGTTTCAGGCAATTCTCTTAAAGCACTTCTGTAGCAGCAGTGGTCATTTAAATGGCTGTAGACTGGATTCTCTTTTGAGGAGAGTTGAGGGGAACTGTAGTCATCATATTTCTCTTTAAAGATTTATAGTTATAGATTTTTCTCTTTTTTAAATAAATCTATCAAACAACAAACAGCATAAAGTGAGGTGTTGGGGTTTTCTTTCACGTTTGCTTTTGCATATGTGTTGGAAAAGGATCTGGCCTTTTCATAACCATTGTGTGCAAAAGAATTTGTAGTAAAGTGAGCACAAGGACATCCACAGCAAACACCTCAGATCTGCTTCGGTCACCCTGGTCGGCCCCATTCATCATTGAACTGTTGGCTTGCCGGTGTAATGCGGGTTTTGGGGATCATGACACCACAGCGGACAGATTCGAGGCCTCCTAGAGCCTCGTCAGTGGGGGTAGTTTTGTCTGTGGGGGGGCGGCCACTGCCTCTTGAGTTGTAAGATTTAGACAGTCTGGTCCCTTTTCGTTTCGCGTTCCCCCCTGGATTGGCAACCCCCGCTGTTCCTTTGCCTTTCTTCCCAGCAGCCCTCCTCGTGCCAACTAAGTCTCATCTGGCCCCTCCCAGCCGATGTCTGGCGCTCACGCACCGCCCGTGACCACACAAAGCCTGTGGCCACCGACACCCAAGCTGCTCAATCTCAAAGCCTGTGAGCCTGCCCTGCAAGTGTCATCAAGACAGCATCCCCGGAACACAGGGCAGAGAGTCCAACCTCTCACTGGCGGGACTGGGAAGCCTCTCCTTTTCGGCGGAGGAGAAAGGAAACTTGGGTCTGCTTTTTAGGTTCTGAAAACAAGCCAGAATGGAGAGAAAGAGTTAACACCAGACTTAGTAAAGCTTTTAAGACAAAACCTGTTCAATGTGATCTACACAGACACAGGGCACTTTCTGCAGATTTCTGAGGTCTATAGGAGAGGGCTCATGGAGATAGGAGAAGGGAGTGGGGAGTTGCTACATGGGAGAGATTTGCCATTATTACAAAAACTGGCTAAGTGGCTTGTTTCCATGAGGTGACCTCACTGGTCACTGTTGTCAGTCGTGCTGTTCCCTTTCTCTTTTTTTTCCTGGGTCTTGTTACCCTTCTTCTTTTTCTTCTTTTTCTTGGTCTCCTCCTTTTTGCCGAAGGTTATGAAGTCACTTTTGTCAATTTGGCTGTTAGTAGGCTCCTGCCGGATGGAGATGATTGCAGGAGATCCTGGGATAATGAATTTGTCTGGCAACTCACCGGGACCAGATTGTTTGGGGTTGCCTGGTCCGTATTTAAAGGTCCAACTGTTGCTGTTGACACCAGCACCGACTGGAGGGGACACCTCTCCGGCCTCCGGTTCTGAAAGACAGAACATCACAAGTCAGCAAGAGTCAACACACGCCTTCCAGGCCATGCGAGTGGGTGGGAGACGGGAAGCTGCACAGGCGAGCCTGGCCCCCCAAGAAAGCAGGGGTTCTTTCTTCAAGCCTGAGGGCAAGGTCAGAGTTTGGAAACAATCAGGAGGGCAGATTTTCTCACCAGAGGGTCTGGAAATCTAATTTTCTAGTGACATACTTTTGGTTCCTTGTGAAGAATTTCCTAAAGAATACAGTTGTGATTATTTTGCCTGAGAATAAGATGGGAAATGTGCTAGATCAAAGCAGAATAGGCAATGAAAGAAGTAGGAATCAATTTAACCAAGGAGGTGAAAGACCTGTACTATGAACTTGAAAATATTTATGGAAGAAATTGAAGAAATGACACAAATAAATGGGAAGATACTCTGTGCTCATGGACTGGAAGAATTAATATGGTTATAGAGTCAATGTAATCCTTATCAAAATTCCAATGGCATTTTTCACAGAAATAGAACAAACATCTCAAAATTTGTATAGAACCACAAAGGACCCTAACTAGCCAAAGCAATCACGAGAAAAAAGAACAAGCCTGGAGGCATGCTTCCTGATTTCAAGCTATATTACAAAGCTATAGTCATCAAACAGTATAGTATTGGCATAAAAAAAGACACTTAGATCAATGGAACAGAATAGAGAACCCAGAAGTAAACCAACACATATATGGTCAATTAATTTACAACAAAGGAGGCAAGAATATACACTGGGGAGAGGGCAGTTTCTTCAGTAAGTGGTGTTGGGAAAACCGGACAGCTACACGCAAAAGAATGAAACTGGACCCCTGTCTTATACCACACACGCAAATAAACTCAAAACGGATTAAAGACTCGAACGTAAGACCTGAAAGCATAAAATTCCTAAAAGAAAACATAGGCAATAAGCTCCATGACATGAGTCTTTTTTAATCTGACACTAAAAGCAAAAGCGAAAAAAGCAAAAAGAAGCTATACTACATCTAAAAAGCTGCTGTCCAACAAATTAAACCATCAACAAAATGAAAAGGCAACCTACTTTAGGGGAGAAAATATTTATAAATTGTGTATCTGTTAAGTAGTTAATATCCAAAATATATGAAGAACTCTTACAACTCAACAGCAAAAATGCCTACAATCTGATTAAAAAATAGGCAGAAGATTTGAATAGACTTTTTTCCAAAGAAGACATACACTTGGCCAACAGGTACATGGAATGGTCATTTTCCACTTGTCGGTATGGCAGTCATCAAAAAGACAGTCATCAAAAAGACAAGTGTTGGTGAGGACATGGAGAAAGGGAACCCTTGTGCACTGCTGGTGGGAACACAAACTGGTGTAGCCACTATGGAAAACAGTATGGGGGCTCCTCAAAAATTTAAAAATAGAAATACCATAAATCCAGTAACTGTACTTCTGGGTATTGATCCAAAGAAAACACTAGCTTGGGGCACCTGGGTGTTTACAGCCGGTTCAGCCTCCGACTCTTGGTTTTGGCTTAGATCATGATCTCAGGGCGGTTGAGACTGAGCCTCATGTTGGGCTCTGCAATCAGCACGGATTGTGCTTAAGACTCTCTCTCCCTCTGCTCCTCCCCCAGTTCTCTCTCTCTCAAATAAATAAATCATAAAAAAATAAAATTAAAACACTAGCTTGAAAAGATAGGTGCACCCTGGGCACCTTGGTGGCTCAGTTGTTAAGCGTCTGCCTTCGGCTCAGGTCATGATCCCAGGGTCCTGGGATCGAGCCCCCATCAGGCTCCCTGCTCCGCGGGAAGCCTGCTTCTCTCTCTCCCACTCTCCCTGCTTGTGTTCCCTCTCTTGCTGTCTCTCTCTCTGTCAAATAAATAAATAAAACCTTTTTTAAAAAAAAGAAAAGATAGGTGCATCCCTATGTTCACTGCAGTGTTATTTACATAGCCAAGATATGGAAACAACCAAGGTGTCCATAGATGGATGAATGGATAAAGAAAATGTAAATATTGTAAAAATGAGTAAAGAAAATCTCATTTAAAATGGTGTCAGGAAGGGCATCTGGCTGGCTCAGTCCCTGGAGCATGAGACTCTCCATCTCCGGGTGGTGAGTTCAAGCCCCAGGTTGCAGGTAGAGCTTACGTTAAAAAAAAGGAGTCAGGAAGCCCTAAGCGGGGAACACTCTCGCATATACCACTCCTAGCAGCCTGCACTACCAGCAGGAAGAAGGAAGGTAATTCTTAACTTGACAAAGAGAGATACTTTTCACATAGGAATTTTATCTCCTGCTTTTTTTTTTTTTTAAAAAAAGGACAATCTCTCCCTGTCCTAGCAACAACACACTAACCACCACCTGAAGCCAAAGAGAAACCAACACAATCTCAGACTCTTGTTCTTTTCCAAAGAACTTTTTTTAGAGGGGGAGAGGCAGAGGGAAAGGAAGTGAGAGAATCTCAAGCAGACTCCCCACAGAGCGTGGAACTGGATGCTGGGCTCAATCCCACGACCCTGAGATCATGACCTGAGCGGAAATCAAGAGTCATACACTTAACCGACTGAGCCACCCATGCGCCCCCCCAAAGAACTTTTGTTCAAAACGACCCTCCCCAATTTCCTCCTAAAACCTAATAAGAGGTGACCTTTCCTTTGTCTCTTTGGACTTGCCTGTGGTTTGTCATAACTTGCTTGTCCCAAACTGCAATTCCTCTGCTATTCCCTAATAAACTCATTTTGCTGGTAAAATAACTGGCTCTTTTATTTTTAGGTTTGACAGTCTATATAATGGAATATTATTTGGCCGTAAAAAGAATGGAATCTTGCCATTTGCAATAACATGGATGAACTCTCAGGGCATTATTCTAAGCGAAATAAGTCAGAAAGAAAAAGACAAATACTGTATGATCTCACTTATATGTGGAATCTAAAAAACAACCACAGTAACAAAACCCAAACCAAAAAGCCAAGCTCACTGATACAGAGGACAGACTGGTGGAGGCCAGAGGCAGGAAGGCGACAGGTGTGGGCAAAATGGGTAAAGGAGGTCAAAAAGTACAGACTTCCAGTTATAAATTAGTAAGTCATGGTGATGATAGTTAATAATACTGTATTGCATATTTGAAAGCGACTAAGAGAGTAGATCTTCAAGTTCTCATCACACCCAAAAAATTCTTTTGTAACTGTATAGTGACATGTCAACTCGACTTAATGTGATCATTTTACAATGTATACAAATATCAAATCATTATACTGTATACCTGAAACTAATATAATGTTGTATGTCTATACTTCAGTAAAAAAAAAAAAAATTATTAAAGAGAATCTCTTTCAAAAAAAGAAACAAAAAACCACAAGACCTGAGGTTCTAAGAGCTGTTGTAAACAGGGCATTCCCTGGAGCAATTAGTGTTGTTAACTTTTTTTAGCCTTTCTACACTGAAAGACGCCCTGGGCATTTGTTCTTGTAAACACCACTGAAATACCTGAATCTCATTTGAAGTCAGGTACCATACTACTGTTTCTCCAGCCACTTCTCAGGGCCTCTGGGGTCTCAAGTTTGCTGTCATAATTTTCAAAATGGAGGTTTCGATAATGCTGGTAACAGAAGAGGCAGCTGAATAAGTAGACGATGCCCCCCAAACTAAGAACTGTCAAGGGATTGCAGAACATTTGTCTGTAATTATACTCAAAGTGCTTTAATTGTCTTCAGGTGATGGGGAAAAACCTACACAAGAGGTACATGATGCAGTTTCAGATGTGAAAAGAAGGAGAAGAATATGCTAATTCTTAGCATGTGAATTAGAGAACATTTTGGCTACACATGTATTTTGACACCTACTCTGTCCAAAACAAAGGATAAATTAGTTGAATCTTACAAATAAATAAATTATTTGATCCTAACTGTATCACCGTAACCCTGAAGGCCCAGCACAGGAGAAGATCCTGTTGTAAATATGGGTCTATTTGGGCAAAGCACTGGGAGTCAACCTTACTTTCCAAACCCACTCTCCTCCCTCAGTGTGCTCAGCGTCTAGTTGGGACAGACATTCAAGTGATTATAAGGCAATTGGATAAATGCAATGACCAACGTACATGTGAAATGTTTTTGGGATTCCAGAGAAAATTATTAATTATACTTGAGAAGGTCAAAGGAGATTCCAGAGGAGAGATGAAATTTGGAGTGAGACTGGGGGAAATTATTATGCATCCACAGGGGTTTTTGATGCAAGACTTTCCCAAGAGTCCAGCTGGAAGACACACTGACTTCTAGAAGAGTAGAGGTCAGAGCTAGAGAGGAAGAGTAATGGTCTGTCTGGGCAAAGTAATCCCAGTGGCCATGACATTGAAACCCTTTGACATCATAGTAGCGTTCTCGTATCTGACACTGCTCCTTCGGTGGAATCGTGAAAAGTTCTGCCAGAGAAACCGTTAGTGTTTGATTGCAGTTTGGGATTCTCTACATCTGCTCTTTCCATCTCCTGACCTAGCACTTCCCTGCCTCTTCTAATCTGGCATCCGTAAGCACTACTTTTATAACAGTGCTCATGTCAAGCCCACTAATCACGTTATTGTCAAAGCCAGTGGTCACAATTTAGTCTGTGCTGTCATGAACCCCTCAGTGGCATTTGTCAGTCCCTTCTGGAGACACTGGGTTTTACGAGTTCCCTGTCCTGACCTTTCTCTGTTGGCCCTAGACCTTCTTCTCTTCATTCTCTTCACTCCTGTCGGGATCTCAGCCATGTCCATGGGCATCCACACTGTCCAAATATGCTGATGAGACACAGATTTCTATCTAGAGCCCCTCTTATCCCTCTGTGCTCCAGTCTCATGTCTCCAAATGCCTATCCCATATCTCCTCTGGAAAGCCTCATGGAGCATCTCAAGCGGAAGGAACTCCTGATTCCTCTCATCTAGTCCTTTCTACATCTCTCCAGTCTCAATAACTGGTACTCCACTCACCTTAATGCTCCAGCCAGCAACTTCAGAGCCATTCTCCATATATCATCCATCGATACCTGTCGTTCCTGCCTCCTAAATACACCTTGACTTTGTCCTCTTCTCCCCGTTTGAACTGTCACTATCTTTTTCTTGAGAACACCATTATCCCGAATGTGAATTACAGCAAGAGCCCCTCGTTCAGTCTTCCCTCCAGCCCTCCACCCAGGAGCCAGAGTTCTCTTCATTCCTTAAGTCTTTCCTCCTTTTTAAAAAACTGAAGTATAACATACATACAGTAAAATCCTTCAAAAATAGAAACCAGATTACATCACTCCCTTGCTTAAAATTATTCAGAAGCTTTCTACTGCCTTAACAACAACAAAAAAAGGCAAACTCCTTAACATGGTGTATAAAGGCCTGCAATAATCTGATATTTTTTATTCTCCAATCTCATCTACAAGTCTCCCTCTTACCACACAGGCCTTCTTTCAGTTCCTCAAACACCCCTTGGGATTGTTTTTGCCTCAAGTTCTGTACAGTTTCCTTTTGTCTAGAATGATCTCCCCTCCATTCTTAGCGTGACTCCTCATTCTTCAAGTCTGTGCTTAACTGTAACTCCGCGGCAGAGGCCTTTTCTGACCCTCCTAGCCAAGCAGCGACCCCTTCGCCTCCATCTGACACTGTAACATCCACAGAGGCAGAAAACATATCTGTTTCATTCACCACGACACAGCCAACATCTAGCACAATTCCTGGCCCCTAACAGGTGTTTAATAAATACTTGCTAGGTGGATGAATGAAAAGACTGGTATGGGAAGTGGTAGCCACCCTGGCAGATCAGCAGCTCTCTGCTTATTGCACTTCTGCTGCCCTTAAAGACAGCGAAGTCACGTGTGGAAAGTGCTAAGCCTGAGCGCCCGCTCGATGCGACAGCCCAAGAAGCTGAATCACATATGGGCACCTATATATGGCACAGCCCTTGGGACCAGGAAGGCAGGTTAAGAATATTGCAGATTTAGTCCAAGCACCAGCAAGCAGGAGGGAAACAAAGCAAGAACCTTTTTTCTCTCTCCCAAATCCCCTTCCCTACACCATGCTTCCCCTGGTGGAGCTTCATCTATAGCTCTTTGGACATAGGGCCATAGATGCTTTTTCTCCGGGACTAAGACTAATTTCTTTGAGCCATCTAAGATAAATCAGCACTTGAGTTCAGCCAGAACCTACCTGTTTACCTTTAAAATGCAGGCCCTGTCCCTGAGAGAATGGAAACAAAAGCAAGACTGGTATGCAAAAGCCTGGGATTTGGCATCTAGGAGAACTGGGTTTCAGTACCACTCCACAGTCCTTGAGTTGCTCTCACATAGCCCAGGATGGAAATTCTTTCCAACCACAGCCAGGACTCTGCATGAGGCCTCAGGACTGTCATCTGGAGATGCCGAGCTCAGAGATATCTTTATCCTGCAGAATTAAAGGACATTAATGGCCCTGCCTGTTGGCCGACTGAGCCCCTCACAGCAGGACTGCTAAGAGTTAATGAGCTGCTTTTACACGTCATTGAGCTTCTCGGCCTTTGCTGGGAGTCTTGGTTGGTCTGACTCAGCCTTAAACTTCAAGAAGCAATCAGAGAGATCCATTCCGGTGCATCTCCCTCTTATCCAGTTTCTGCAGAGCAGAACGAAATCTGATTTGTCGAGTCTCTCACAGACCATTGTGACTCACCTATTCTGGTTGATGTGTAAGCAAACATCTCTGGGGGCTCATTCAGGTGAAATAATAGCTTCAGGATCTGACAAACAACATTTACTGACCTCCTAATCTCCAGTACTAGAGACCCTTGGCCGGCTTTGCCTATAAAATGCTGGGACTTTGGGGGCTGAAGCAAGGAGAGACTCCCCTTTCAAGAAGATGAGAAAGGAAAAGACACCAGGACTAGTACCAGCAAATAGTCCATTAAGGGAATGTTTCCTCATTTGGTGCTGCTTCTCTTCCCCCTCCTGTGACTTCCCACAAGTCCCTCTTCTCTGGTCCCAGGGGATTTAGCTCACTGGCAAGGACAAGACAGGTAGTCAAGACTCTGTTAGAGCCCAGGAAGAGGACTTCGGGTACACATCAAGCAGGCGGAGGGCTGGATTCTTAGGCAGAGCCCTTTCCTGACATTCAGATTACAACCCAGTGGGATTTAAAAGCGTTAATAGCATATAATCATAATTACAGTAAATGGCTCTGCTTTTTTTTTTTTTTTTTTTTTTTTGGTATTGGCTGATTTCTCCACCATAGGTAGGAATACATTTAAAAATCAGAACAACATACATATTTTTAAAAATGTGTATAGATCTGCAACTTAAAAAACTGCCCTCTGGAGGTAACTGGCCACTACACTTAATCCTATAAGCCACTTCAGACACCTCCCCCCTTAGGCACTGCCCAGGGTATTTCTGGCAACATTCCCCCACTTTCCTCTTTTCTGCTAAAGGAACTCTGGCCAGAGTTTGGCCTCAGGGACTGGGAATGAGTGGGCTGGAGTCTTAGCCAATGTAGATGCTGGGGAAGGTCCTGAAAATGGTGAAGCAAACGCCAGACTTGTAAACTCACTCCCAACCCCTATTCTGAACTGCTCTGGACAATCAACTAAGACCAGCACAGCGTTTTTCTGATTTACACTGATCCTCCCTGAAAGAACAACACCAAGTTATTTTGACCAAGGATAGTGTTTTCAGAAAAGCTCTTGGAGGGGCACAGGCTGGAGGATGCGGAAGAGTAACTGAATTCTCTTTTCCTCCGTTCATCTTGCTTTGCTCTTCTGAACTTAAGAGCTTGCCCTGACTCTCTCACTTAATAGTACTAAGTCCTGGGCAGTTTACATGAATATTTCTGAACTACGGTTTCCTCATCCATAAAATGGAGATGATCACCTTCCTCTCACACCACAGGATTATGGTTGTATTTTACATTTACTGGGATCTTCCTATGTGTGTGGCACTGGGCTAAGCAGATCTGCATGCAATAAAATTTTTGCTCCTCACAAGAACCATAGGAAGTAAATATTGCCAATATCCGTGTCTGTTTTATAGATATATCTTTTTTTATAAATGAAGAAACGGAGGACCAATGGTCTTGAGGTTACGAACTGGCAGCGCCTAGGACCGGATGGAATCTAGGCAGCCTCACTCCACCCCATCCTGAGCTGTATATGAAGACCCTTGGAAAACCCCGAAGCATTATACAAATGTAGCAATTACTTTGATTCTATTTGTTTTGCCATCATTCGGGAGACAGAGATGCAGGCAGGAACCTCTAAGCTAGAATCAGCAGAAAGGAGTGGAGGCTGGGGGAGGGGCACGGATGCAGGAGTGACAAGCTCAGGAAAATCGCAGCCCATTCTGCAGGTTTCAGCCTTCCTCTTCCCTCCCCATTCATCCCTTTGTTGTCGTCTTTGGGATTTTGGTCCTAAAGTTAATAAAGAGCTTCCAGAAAACCCATCATTTTGATTAAAGCCCAGGCTATTTTGCCAGACAGCACTCTGGAGCCTGCCTCCCGCCCACTCTGCTAGGTCAGTGCAGCCAGCAAAGGCTATTAAATGATTCCAGCCATTTCCGGCCCAGCCAGACAGCTCCCCTGGATTGCTCCCAGCCAGACAGCTCCCCGGGATTGCTCGGGCTCCGGCTCGGGCTGCTGCTGCTGCCTCTGGCTGCCCAGGGGGGAAAGCCAGAGCACAGATGGTTCTGCGGATTCTGGGTTTGCAGGTGAACATCCAGGCTTTCTGTGTAGGGACACCCTGCTTCTCCCCCCTCCTTGACTCCTCTCCACACCCGAGCCAGCCACTGCAGCTCGAGCAGCTCCGAATTGGTTTGTACCCTCCTGGCTTTGAGCAACCATTTCATGCGTCTTTCTCTCTCAGTCGTGTGTGTGTGTGTGTGTGTGTGTGCGCGTGTGCGTGTGTAGCAGAACTTGGCAGATTGTAGAATCATACACGCTCAGCCTGAGCAAAAGGCAAAACCCATCCACCATCAAACCTGCGGAAAGACCAGGCTGCACAGCATCCCTGGCTCCTTCCCCACCCCCATCCTACCATCTGTGGGGCTTGTGGGCTGCTTGAACAAGCTCCGCCTCCTCTTGCTCACTCAGCCTTTATGAATCGGGCAATGTTAATCTGAGTAATTACAGCCCACAAATCACAGGAGAACCGCAGTCTGCAACCCAAATCCTATCCAGGATCAGAGAGAGGGGGAGGAAGCTCAAGCCACCTGGGCTAGCATTTCCACCATTTCCTCATGCTTCTTAGATCTTCAAATGACAGTGGAGAGATTTTTCCATGGGAACAAGACAATGTACAAATATACTGCCTGTTCTCTAAGACATTAGGCTCTATAATCAGAATAGGAGGTTTAAATATGGCTATACCATATAAATTATGTGATGTTTAGCAAATCATTTAATATCTCAGTTTTCATGTGGAAAGGAGATAATATATATCTCTTTATATATTTATATATGTATATCTCTGTATATTTATATATGGAAACTCATATATATATATATATCCCTTATATACACACATACACACACACACACATATATGTATATAGAAAAGGGTTTCCATATTATAGGTAAGGAAACTGAAAGCATAATTTACAGCAAGGTGATTTGCCCTAAATCACACAGGGTTTGGTAATAAAGCTGAAAAATTCTTGCACGGACTCCCCAGCTCAGTAATCGATGTGTTATTATTATTTTAATTCTGTGAAGCCTTGACGATGAGGGAGGAGAGAGAGTTGAGCTCATTCACAGACCTAGCATTCTGACCCCTAGAGTAGCTGGGAGGGGGTAGTATGAGTGTAATGGGAGACAGGCTGATCTGAATCCACTCCCCAGAGGCTGCCACTCCCGGGTGTTCCGCCTCCTTTGGGGGTGGGGGTGGGGGTGGGAGGGTCTGCGTGATCTGGAAGGAGATTTTGTGGCTATTTGTTGCCTCGGGCCACAGCTGGGCTAATTTTCAGTAATCTTGGAGCGGAAGAGATAAATACAGTGGCATATTTTTAAAGCCACAGCTCTTGCTTTGTGCCCAAAATAACTCTACCATTTCTAGGTTAAGAGTATAAAGACATCATGTGCTGTGAACCCAGATTCAAAAACTGGAATGGCTGGTTTCAAATCTTCCAAGCTCTCCATAGTCAGCCACAAAAAAAAAAAATTCTTTCCATGACCCCCTAACCCAGCAGGGCTCAAACTACAAGGTTTTCTGTACCTTATTCCTGGTTGCTAGAGTCCCCCACAGTCCAAAGGGCAATTTCCCCTTATAGCCTTCTTCTTAAATTGCCCCCAGCCTCAGCAGGCTGTTAAAACCTAGGTAGCAGGTAGCAGAAGGCTTAAAATGAAGGTTTGGGGGACACACACACAGATTGGAGTTGGAATCTCAGCTTTATCACTTATTTGTTGTGCAACCTTAAGCGAGTCACTTGGCCTCTCAGCCCGCATTCTTTCATATGTAAAATAGAGATAACAATATCCATCTAATGGGACTGTGCGCATTAAGAAGACACAATGGTCGTAAATCACACAGAACAATGCCTGGCATGCAGAAAACGAAATAGAGGATAGGTATTACTACAATGTAGCATTCCTCTGAGGAACCGGACTCCCCACAGACCTCTGCACCAACAATTTATTCTTAGATGCAGTACTTCCAGGAACTCTCTTTTCCAGAGGCCCTCTTCCCATCTGGCTCTGCCCCTCCCAGGGATCATTAAAGAAGTCTAGCTGTGAAGTTTTCCAACTTAGAACTGGTTGCTGGGTAGGGAGCCATTCTCCAGAGCCCTCGGAGGCTGGCGGGAAGGAGGCAGCTTGGACGCAGTGGACCACCCAACGGATGAGGCATCAAAAGCCTTGGGTTCAAATTGCAGCTCTACCATTCTGCTTTCTACTCTTTTCTACTACCCCAACTTGTGGTTTCTTTACCTGTAACATGGATACAGTAGCCACCTCCTAGAGGCACTGTTATGCAACTAAACATCTTTATTATGGACAATAAATAAGACATTGTGCTAGGAACTAGGGACAGGGATATGAATAATATTAGGACACTGAGCCCTGCTCTCAAAGAGTTAAAGCGCAGAAAAAGGCAAATGAATAAATACAATATTGTTTTAAGTGAAAGGGGACTTCCACTGCCTCTACCGTGACCTCAGTCCGTACTTTCTGATTAAGTTCTTCCTTCCAGCTTATCTTTCCCAGTGGTCAAAGCGGCCGTGATGGAACTGTAACCGCCCCCTCAAGCATTAACTAAGGCCCTGACTCCAGTTAGACCCTGCGTGATTGACCCCAACACAGTGAGCCACCTGACCTTTATTGCCCAGCACATGTACCCACCGACCTTTGTTCCCCTGGAGACGGCAGCATTTTGGAGACAGTCTTTGAGACACTAGTCTGTTGTCCTCCCGGTGTTGGCCTCCCGGAAATAAATTCCTTTCTGGTTTCCCCACCCCTCGTCTCTCTGCCTTTGGATTTTGTCAGCAGCGAGTGACGAACCCGGTCTGTTTGGGACCCCTGGGGCCGGTGCTCCTATACCCTTGGGCCCCAGGTGATAAACGAATTTTTTTTTTAAGATTTTATTTTTAAGTAATCTCTACACCCAACATGGGGCTTGAACTCATAGCCCCGAGATAAGAGTTGCATGCTCTTTCAACTGGGCCAGCCAGGCACCCCTGAATGTTTTTTGCTTATTAAAAAAAAGTAGGTTTTCAAAAAGCAAAATAAGGAATAAACAAGGTAGAGAAACTTTGGCAAAGAGATGGCATTAAACTTTCTAGAGACAGTTAAGAGCACTAGCTCAGAAGTTAAAGAACCCTGTTTCAGATCTTGTCCCCACCACTTAACTAGACAGATACGTCGGGACCTTACTGAACCCTAGGTACCTCAATTTCCTAGCCATTAAAATGGGTATAATAATAGACTTATCTCTGGGGGTGGTTATACAGAGTAAAGGGGATATTACATGTAAAGTACTTAGAACAGTGCCTGGCTTAAGTAAACAAAACAGCTTACGTGCTCAATATGGGTAAGCTATTACCATTTTTATTCACAAGTAAATTATCTCATATTTCTGCTCCAGTATTCTCAAGCCTGAGGGCTAAGTCCCTTGCTGGTGGGATCATTAACTTAAGTGATATAGTGACATACAGTACTAGCTAGGGGTGAGGGTCAGAGGGAAGTGTAAAACAAATGCAGTCCAATCCTAGATAGGAGCATGCCAAGTAACCCAGTAACCACACTTCTGTAGTGCATAAGATATATGTATAAGAATGTACATTGCTTTGTTTAAAAAACATGGATACCGATAAGAAACTGGATAAATAAATAATATAGGCATACAACACAGTATGTCCTTATTTTTTTTTTTTTTAAAGATTTTTATTTATTTATTTGAGAGAGAGAGAATGAGAGAGAGAGCACATGAGAGGGGGGAGGGTCAGAGGGAGAAGCAGACTCCCTGCCGAGCAGGGAGCCCGATGCGGGACTCGATCCCGGGACTCCAGGATCATGACCTGAGCGGAAGGCAGTCGCTTAACCAACTGAGCCACCCAGGTGCCCCACAGTATGTCCTTATTAAAAAAAAATGAGGTGGGTCTATACGGACTGACTCGAAAAGGTGCTTGTTAAAAAACAGCTGTATACTACTAGTATGTGTAACATCTCATTTTGCTTTTTGAAAACCTACTTTTTTTAATAAGCAAAAAACATTCAGGGGCGCCTGGCTGGCTCAGTCGTTAAGCGTCTGCCTTCGGCTCAGGTCATGGTCCCAGGGTCCTGGGATCGAGCCCCGCATCGGGCTCCCTGCTCAGCGGGAAGCCTGCTTCTCTCTCTCCCACTCCCCCTGCTTGTGTTCCCTCTCTCGCTGTATCTCTCTCTGTCAAATAAATAAATAAAATCTTAAAAAAAAAAATTATTTTGAGGGCGCCTGGGTGGCTCAGTTGGTTAGGCAACTGCCTTCGGCTCAGGTCATGATCAAGTCCCGCATCAGGCTCCCTGCTAGGCAGGGCGTCTGCTTCTCCCTCTGATCCTCCCCCCCTCATGCTCGCACTCTCTCCCTCTCTCTCATTCTCTCTCTCAAATAAATAAATAAATAAAATGTTTAGAAAAATTATTTTGAAAAATATTTGGAAGAGCGAATCCTAGTGTAAACGATGGACTCTGGGTGATAGTGCATGTCCTCGCAGGTTCGTCGAATGTAACAAATGCACACTGTGGTGCAGGATAGCAATAGCGGGGAATGCTGTGCGGGTGTGGGGATGGGGCCGGATGGGGACTCTCTGTACTTTCCACTCAATTTTTCTGTTGAACCTAAAACTGCTCTAAAAAATTGAGTCTGTTAACTTAAAAAAATATTTTGAGGACACACACAAAACTGTTACCAGTGGCTGCCTCACTGAAGGGAAGTGGGATTGAGGGAAATGAATCTTTTCATGCAAATGATGCTGTATTGTTTAATATTCATATCAACAATATAATTACATGTTGTTTTATTATACAGTACTTTGAATTTTATATTTATAAAAAAGCTGGGGGAGGGGCGCCTGGGTGGCTCAGTCGTTGAGCATCTGCCTTCGGCTCAGGTCATGGTCCCCGAGTCCTGGGATTGAGCCCCACATCCGGCTCCCTGCTCAGTGGGGAGCCTGCTTCTCCCTCTGCTCCTCACCCCACTCTCATCCTCTCTCTCACTCTCTCTCTCTCAAATAAATAGATAAAATCTTTAAAAAAAAAAAAAAGCTGGGAGATACACACTAAACTATCGGTAGTGGTTATTTCCTGGGAGCATGACTAGAGATGGGAGGTAAGGTACTAGTCATTTTACTGTAGTTTTGTACAGATTTAATTTGTCACAATTTTTGGCCTTTTATAATTAAATCAGAGAGAGATTAAAAAGTTGACTAGCCCAGCCCCTACTTAATCAGCTGCAAATTCAAAAACTGGCTCAAAAACTAGCTGAAACAAAACATCGATGCCCTAGACAGTCTGGACCCAGGATCCGCTACATAACTTGCAGGGCCCATAAAAAATTCCTAAGTACTCAAAGATGGCAACAACATAATATTAAACCGAAGAGGTCTTTCTAGGCCCAAGGCCCCATGAAGCAGCCCTGGGGGACCCAAGAGCCCCCTGCTGGGTCCCTCCTACGACAGGGACTCTTCCTACAGCTTTCATGCTGCCTGCCCCACCTGAAACTGGGAGGCACAGTCCTTTCACCCAATAATAAAACTGCTTCTAGGTGGGTCTGGTTGGGTTTTCAAACTTTTCATCTCTACCCTTCCCCCTCACTTGGTTGCAATCTGCGCTTCTTAAAATCTGGCAGCAATCCCAGGCCGTGTTGCTGTGTCACTTCTCAGCCTTGAGCAACCATTTCTAGCCAAGCAGTGATCTCCCTGCACGGAGGGTATAAAATGGAGGTGCCCTCAGAATGCTACAGGAGAAGGAGGGCAAGAGAAGGAGTACCATCTGGGGAAAACCCTCTCCACCATCACTACCCCCCGACCTTGCACTTCCTATCCCATTTCATTTAATTTAGCAAAACCATTTTGAATCCTGTTTACTGTGTGCCGGGCATTGTGCTAAGTGCCAGGAATATTAAATTGAGTAAATGATAACATTTTTTGAATGTTTACCATGAGCTAAGCATGGCACTAAGCATTCTGCATGCACTGTTTCATTTAATCCTTACAGCAGCAAACGGTCTTTCCTCTTTTACACACTAATAAATCTGAGGCACAATGACTGAGCAGTACAACAGGGACCTGAGGCACTCTGCAATGTTGTGCTGCCTCCCTTAAGAAGCAAACCTAGGCAAAATTTAAACAAACCTAGCCTCCTTCTCCACATTTTCTCAGACAAGATCAGATCAAGTCCACCAGCATTAGCTCAGAACATTTCCAAGGCCAATCCTTTTTACAAAAATGCTGTCATCACCTCCCTTTTGGTTCCACATTTCTAGACAGTTTCCAATCCTACTAGAAATGAAAAAGAAATTTAGGATACAAAATCAATATACAGAAATCTGTTGCATTTCTGTACACTAATAATGAAGTAGCAGAAAGAGAAATTAAGAAAACAGTCCCATCCCTTTTACAATTGCACCAAAACAAAACAAAAAAACCTGCAAACCGCTAGGAATAAACTTAACCAAGGAGTCAAAAGACCTGTACTCTGAAAACTTTAAGACACTGATGAATGAAATTGAAGATGACACAAACAAATGGAAAGATATTCCATGCTCATGGATTGGGAGAACAAATATTTTTAAAATGTCCATACTACCCAAAGCCATCTACAGATTTAATGCAATCTCTATCAAAATACCAGCAGTATTCTGTTTTTTTTTTTTTAAAGGTTTTCTGTATTTATTTGACAGAGAGAGAGAGCACAAGCAGGGGGAGTGGCAGGCAGAGGAGGAGGAGAAGCAGGCTCCCTGCTGAGCAGGACCCTGAGATCATGACCTGAGCCAAAGGGAGATGCTTAACTGACAGAGTCACCCAGGTGCCCCTACCAGCAGCATTCTTCACAGAACTAGAATAATCCTAAAATTTGGAACCACAAAGGACCCTGAATAGCCAAAGCAATCTTGAAAAAAAGAAAAAAACTGGAGGTGCCATAATCATAGATTTCAAGATACACTACACAAAGATGTAGTAATCAAAACAGTATGGTATTGACACATAGACCAATGGAACACATAGATCAATGGAACAAAATAGAGAGCCCAGAAATAAACCCATGATTATATGGTCAATTAATCTTTGACAAAAGAGGTGAGACTGTGCAATGGAAAAAAGACCATCTCTTCAACAAATGGTATTGGGAAAACTGGACAGCTACATGCAAAAGAATGAAAATGGATCACTTGCTTACACCATACACAAAAATAAATTCAAAATGGATTAGGGACCTAAAGGTGAGAACTGAAACCATAAAAATCCTAGAAGAGAACACGGGCAGTAATTTCTCTGACATCAGCCATAGCAACATTTTTCTACATATGTCTCCTGAGGCAAGGAAAACAAAAGCAAAAATAAACTATTGGGACTACATCAAAATAAAAAGCTTCTGCATAGCAAAGGAAAGAACCAGCAAAACTAAAAGGCAACCTACTGGATGGGAGAAGATATCTGCAAATGACATAGCCGATAAAGGGTTAGTATCCAAAATATATAAAGAATTTATACAACTCAACACCCAAAACCCAAATAATCCAATCAAAAAATGGGCAGAAGACATGGACAGACATTTCTCCAAAGAAGACATTCAGATGGCTAACGGACACATGAAAAGATGCTCAACATCACTCATCATCAGGGAAATGCAAGTCAAAACGACAATGAGATATCACCTCACACCTGTCAGAATGGCTAATATCAAAAACACAAGAAATAACAAGTGTTGGCAAGGATGTGGAGAAAAAGGAAGCCTCATGCACTGTTGGTGGGAACAAAAACTGGTGTGGCCACTGTGGAAAACAGTATGGAGATTCCTCAAAAAATTAAAAATAGAATTACCATTTGATCCAGTAATTCTACTCCTAGGTGTTTACCCAAATACAAAAACACTAATTCAAAAAGATATAGGTACCCCTATGTTTATTGCAGCATTATTTACAGTAGCCAAATTATGGAAGCAACCGAGTGTCCATCACCAAATGAATGGATAAAGAAGACATAAAAATTTTTTTTAAAAAAGATGTGGTATATGGGGTGCCTGGCTGGCTCAGTTGGTTGAGGGTCTGCCTTTGGCTCAGGTCATGATCCCAGGGTCCTGGGATGGAGCCCCGAGTTGGGCTCCCTACTCAGCAGGGAGTCTGCTTCTCCCTCTGCCTCTCCACCCCCTGGCTTGTGCTCTCTCTCTCTCTTGCTCAAATAAAAAAAATAAAATCTTAAAAAAAAAACAAAAAAAACAAATGGTATATATGTACGATGGAATATTACTCCGCTATAAAAAAGAATGTCATCTTGCCATTTGCAACATGGATGGATCTAGAGGGTAATAATGCTAAGTGAAATAAGTCAGAGAAAGACAAATACCATATGCTTTCACTCATATGTGGAATTTAAGAAACAGAAAAAAGAAAGAAAGAAAAAGAGACAAAATAACAGACTCAATTATAGAGAACAAACTGATGGTTACCAGAGGGAAGGTGGGTTGGGGGATGGGAGAACTAGGTGATGGGGATTAAGAGTATAATTATCATGATGCTAAATAATGTGTAGAATTGCTGAATCACTATATTATACACCTGAAACTAATATAACACTGTATGTTAACTATACTGGAATTTAAAGTTTCCAGTCCTTGGTTTAGGTGGGGAAAAACACTAAGTTGATAGTTCATGAGCTTGTCCTGACATATTATAGGATGATTTCTGAAGATTCAGCAGAGGTAAAGGGGCTCAGTAGAGCTTCTTTTCTTAAAAAACCAACCAACCAACCAACCAACCTTCTGGTGGCTCTCCACTGTCAACAGATGAAACTTCAAGATGTTTAGCAGGATTTTGAAGGCCCTACAAAATCTAATTTTTGTCTACCTTTCTGATCTCATTTCCCAACAGTCCTTTATCCCTTCCACCCACCAAGTGTACTCATTCTATTCACCTAGATTATGCATTTCTGATTTTTGTTGTTTTGTTATTGTTGTGTTGTTTTTGGGGTTTTTTTTTGATTGGTTGGTTTGTTTGTTTTCTAGAGAGAGAAAGAGCACATGCATGCAGACCCTGACACAGGACTTGATCTCATGACCCTGAGATCATGACCTGAGCTGAAATCAAGAGTCAGATGCTAAACCGACTGAGCCACCCTGATTTTTGGTGTTTTTTTTTTTTTTTTTTTTTACAGGTATTGTTCACTTTGTCCAGAACTCTTTCTCTTCCATTCCATATCCTACATACCATCCTTCACTACCCAGTATTAAATGTCATAGTCTCTGAGATGGTCCCCTAAATCCCCAATTCCATCTTCTGGGTTTCCACAACATCCAGCATTCATGGTTGCTGAAAGAGGGTTTAGGACTCATGAAAACAATTCTGGGGGCCCTCTCAGGAAAGGTGGACCAGCTTATCACATTTACATATAGTTTGTACTGATTACAATATAGGTAGACTCTGGGTCCCATTCTGGACTGATAGGCCCTGGTGGTTTGTCCCAGCTTCCTTCCTCCTCATTGGCCCTGCCTGTGCATGGCACTATCATGGTCCTTATCACATGATACTGTAATATTTCTACCTTATTTCCTTACATTTCTATCTTCCCCCACTAAAGTATGAGGACAGGACTGTGTTACTAGATAGGCTGACTTTAAATAGGTGCTTAATGTTTGTTTAATGACTATACAGAGTGTTCTAACCAAATTCTGTATTAAAGCCAAGCCAAGGAAAGTACTGTTGGATAGGATACTCTAATACTTCACACGTGTGTGTGTGTGTGTGAGAGAGAGAGAGAGACAGACAGAATGAATGAATGAATAGGGAATTTAAAAGAGAATGCTGGTGGTGGTGAATGGTGGAGTTCTAGGAACCTGCCTGTGAGGTGGGTTTTGTGAGGAGGATCTTTCTAGTGCTCCTCAAATTACAAGCATTTAAAGGGTTAGTATCCTAAATGCAGGGTTGCAACCTTGAGTGAGAGAAGACAAAGAAGTAATTTAGATCTCTAAATCCTTAGATTTACAGAGAGCTCATTCTTACTAAAGAAATTTTCCCGGGGCGCCTGGGTGGCTCAGCCGGTTAAGCGGCTGCCTTCGGCTCAGGTCATGATCCCAGGGTCCTGGGATCGAGCCCCGCATCGGGCTCCCTGCTCAGCGGGGAGCCTGCTTCTCCCTCTCCCTCTGCCTGTCTCTCTGCCTACTTGTTCTCTCTCTCTCTCTGTCAGATAAATAAATAAAAAATCTTTAAAAAAAAAAAAAAAAAAAAAAAAAAAGAAATTTTCCCAAAGCAAATATTAGAATCAATTTATACTTGGTCCAACAGTGGGAAACTGACATGGTACTGATGACTGAAACACAACCCCACTCACTGCAGGCTGCATGGACAACAGCTGGATTAACATCTTGGTGATGCAATCCCCTGTAGAGGGGATGCTGGCCTCCAAGGAGGTTCTTTCATGGGTCTCATGCCTAATCACTGTCAGAGGCATGGGGAGTGATCTGGTCTCCAGTCAGAGCTGCTGAGGATGCTGAGAGGCTCTAGGCTTTGGAGGTATCTAGTTTGTTTGGATCTCAAGGAGGTAGCTAGTATGAGAATAGGTCTTTTATGCAAACACTCCTAAAAAACACACAAACAAACCCTGTGTCCTGTGTATCCACAGACCTAACCCCTGTCCCTGAGACAGGACGTCACACTCAGGAAAAGCATGTGAACACTGGCTGAAGTATCTCCTCCTCCGAACTGCCCACAACCCCCAACACACACATGCACACCAATCAGGCTCTGTACTTTCTTCTTCGGGGAAGTCCTGAATACATGTTTCAATCTGTTTTCACCCAGACACAGATGCTAGATGCATACACAGGGCAGGCAATATGCACTGTCCCTATCTCCTGGCATCACCCCAGGGACAGTGACTTTTCCACTGGCTACCATGCCCTTTAACTGACTCCTTCCAGATCAGGCTGTGGGTGATCCAAAGAGTTCCTGTCCTCTCCTGTCTGGTCTCTAACTCTTGGGAAAATACTCTCAGGCCTGGGGCAGAACAATATCTCTAAGCCTTTAACATAACAATGTACGATCTTCCTCCTGTCTCCCCATTTTCACCTCTGCCCATAGAAAAGAGACACCCAGCAACCAATACTTTCATCCTTAGGCAATGGGCTAGGAAGGGGGCTCTCACCTTTAGCTCCATTTCCATACTTACTCTTCCCAGGAAGAAAAAGTTATCTGTCCAGTTGGGGAGATTACCATAAATCATATTTCAAATGGATCATGCTTTTTTGATTGGGGAAAGTTAGCACTAACAGTCACTGTTTTTTCATAATATACCTCTCCTCTGACTCTTTTCCACTCTCTGCTCTAGCTCTGTTTGGTAATCAAACCAGGATAGTTTCCCCTCCTCACCAAGGGAGTGGTCTGCCATTCTTGATTTTCCTCCCTTGTATTTGGGAGGTAGAGGCCCTGCCATATTCTCCAGACCATCTTTACCAATAATAAATCTGATTCTGAACTTTGATTCCTTAGTTGGCTCCTTGTATCTATTCTTAATTAGTTAAGACTTAGAGGGAAAGGAAGGTGATTAATTAGTCTCCAGCAAAGTTTGACAATTAATAATAGCCTTCAAAGCTGTGTAAAGTCTGGTCCACACTGGACTCTCTTTACACCTCTTCATGGTCCTAATATGCACTTTATTTTACTTTCACCTCTACTGAAGTTTACAACACACAGATGCACACAGCCATGTCTGCCTGAACATGAAAGACCCTGTGGTAGGCAGATAACGGTCCCCCAAAGACGCCAATATCCTAATTTCTGAAACCTGCGAATGTTATGTTACATGACAAAAGGGACTTTGCAGATGTGACTTAACTGAGGATGTTGAGACAGATTATCCTGGATTATCCAAGTAGGCCCAATGTAATCACCAGGGTCCTTAAAAGGGGAAGAGGGAGGCAGGAAAATCACAGTCAGAGAGAGATTTGCAGATGCTATCCTGTTGGCTTGGAAGATGAAGAATCCAGGAGCCCAGAAATGCAGGCAGCCTCTAAAAGCTGGAAAAGACAAGGAAAGAGACCCTCCCCTAGAACCTCCAGAAGGAATGGAGCCCTGCTGACATCTTGATTTTAGTGCAGGGAAACCCGTTTTGGACTTCTGATTTCCAGAACTATGAGATAATAAAGTTGTATTGGTTTAAGCCACCTAGTTTACGGTAATTTGGTACAGCAGCCCCAGGAAACTAATACAGATTTTGGTACCTGGAGGTGGGGTCCTGCTATTAGAAATAACTAAAAATGTTGATGTGGCTTTGGAATTGGGCAATGGTCAGAGATTGAAAGAATTCTGAGAAGCATGAGATCAATTGCCTAACTTACTTTGAACAGACTCTTAGTAGAAAAGTATCTACTAAGACTCTGCTAGAGAGGACTCAGAAAGACGTGAGAAATGTTAGAGAAAACATACCATCATCTTAAGGAATACCTAAATGATCACGAACAGACTGTTAGTAGAAATAGGACATTAAAGAGGCTATCAGTGACAGCTCTAAGGCAAATGAGAAACAGGTTATTGGAAACTGAAGGAAAGTGGATACTTGTTATATAGTAACAGGAATCCACCTTGATTTTAGCCCAATAAAACTTCTGACCTCCAGGGGCACCTGGGTAGCTCAGTCGGTTAAGCGGCTGACTTCTGCTCAGGTCATGATCCTGGGGTCCTGGGATCGAGCTCCATGTCCGGCTCCCTACTCAGTGGAGAGCCTGCTTCTCCCTCTCCCTCTGCCCGCCACTCTGCCTACTTGTGCTCTCTCTCTATCTCTCTGTCAGATAAATAAATAAAATCTTTAAAAAAAGAAAAAAGAAAAAAAACTTCTGACCTCCAGAACTGTACAATAGTAAATTTGCATTGCTTTAAGCCATGAAGTTTGTGGTAACTTGTTATAATAGTAATGAGAAACTAATACAGACCCCACAATCAGCCTGGAACTCAGACAATGAATAGTCCTCTCCAAGTTACCAAAATATTCCCTTCATCTGGCATGTAGGACAAAGTATCAGTAGTGTGTTAGCTAAGAGCACAGGGTTCACCAGCAGGCAGACATGGGTCCAAATATTGCCTTTGCCATTGTACTCATTAATGAGTCATCAGATATTAAGCATCACTGTGTGCTAGACACCTTGCTCGACATTGGGAATAAAACAGTGAGCAAAAAACACTAAATGTGTAAATGTATGGAAGTCACTTAATTCCTATGAGTCTCAATTTCCTTATTTAAAACATGGGAATAACAATGCGTTTCTCTCCTGTTTAAGTATGCAATGCATATAAAGTGTTATCATAGTTTTAATACATAGTAATTCATTAAGTCTTCCTTTGTCTTGTTCTAAAAGACTGTTTTACAACAACAGGGGGCAACAGCACAGGATTTAAAGACTCTGAAACTTCAACAACAAAGACCCTCTCATCAACATACATACTTCCTTGCTAATAGGTATGTGTATCCCATGGCTCATCATCAAACACAAAGCCAATATCATAGGCTCAAAGGTGTCCACCTCAGGGCTGTCTACATACCTGGTGATACTCTTTTGCCCCCAAAACTCTCTGACATGCAATTTGGTGTGCATGATGTAATGTAAATCATCCATTCACACAGGCTGAGGCTTTTAGCCTTGCTACAAACTTTTGGGTAATCCTAGATGATTATGGGAACAGAGATGTGACACATGTGTTCTGGGTAAGACAGCACCTATAGGGCAGAATCAAAAAACATAAAAGAGAAGACTTGGGAAGTGTCACCTCACTACTCAGCCTGGCACATGATGCTGACACGGGATTGGTCCAATGTTGGAAGTAAGCACAAACTGGCAGACTTTGTTGGACTGTCAACAACAAACTTGTTTGTTCAGACTTTCTTCATTTTTTAAGTTTGTTTGGGTTGTTTTACATTCACTGGCAGCTGTAATCTAGAGGCCCAGGTACACTGTTTGGGATTCAGCAGTCAAGAGCCACAACTCTAGTAACAATAAGCTTCTCATCATCCCTGTTTTCCTGCGGATACAAATTTAGTTCCTAAAAATTGCCTTTTTGTACCCTAACCTTCTAGAGTTACACTTGTGAGTCTGACTTCTATAAAGCTCTCAATTTCCTGTTTCCATACTGATACAAACATCCTTTTAAAAAATTTATTAAGTTTTAATTTTAATTCTAGTATAGTTAACACACGGTGTTATACTAGTTTCAGGTGTACTCCTTTCCCCCTTTATTTCTTTTGGTATTGCCATCCTCAGGACTGTCTTCTCCCATCCTTCACCTAGCCCACTCCCCTGGAGATAGACCATTCCAGGCAGGGCTACTGCTGAGGAAACTCTTAGTCTCATTGAGATAAGAGTGGAATGGCATTGATCTCTGCTTCCTCTCCTTTCTTTTTTTTTAAAGATTTTATTTATTTATTTGAGAGAGAGTGAGCAAGAGAGACAGCATGAGCAGGGGCAGAGGGGGAGGGAGAAGCAGACACACTGCTGAGCAGGGAGCCCAGTGTGGGGCTCAATCCCCAGGACCTTGGGATCATGACCTGAGCCGAAGGCAGACGCTTAACGGAATGAGCCACCCAGGCACCCTCCCTCTCCTTTTTTGACTGTGGGTAACAAGCTCTAAGTGTAGAGACAGAAGACGCTCCTCTCCAGTCCACATGCTCAAGTCCAGGTCTCCCGGCAATGAACTCTCTTATGGCCCTTTCCTAGGGGCCCTTAGGCTCTAGCCAGTGCTTGACCTAAATATGTTTCTCCAAATTAGGCAATGACCTTTTCAACTCAAAGTTGACTGCCTCTGTGAAAATGAACATTTCAAGTTCTTTTGGAATCTGGGCTGAGTTTCTCTGAAAATATTTGTAATTAAAGACCCTTGCTATTGCTGGGGACAGGCTTTCATTTGTATTTTACTAGAATTAGTGAGGTTTCAGGAAATGCTTGCTAGAGCTGCAAGCTTAAAGTAATTACAAGCCATTACCTCTCTTCTGCCCTCAACCCAGGTTATAAGTAGGTACTTTTTGTCTAAGCACCTCTCAGGAAAGAGCTCTCAGCCCACCAATTCCAAACAATCCAAGCCATCTTTCCTCCAGAATGAAGTACAGACTCTCACTTCTACTTTGCCACAGGGCTCTCAAGCTACACAGGTAGCCTGTCATCTTTGAGCCCAGTCACGTGGCAGACTTGGTAACCGCTGCCCTTCCTTGATCCTTTGAGACACTAGAATCTTCCCGGTAGAAACCTGAATTTCCCTTTTGATAAGGGGTTTAAAAATTTAGCTACAAACTATGGTGTACAGATAAAACTAGGAGAGAAGGTAATTTGGAAAATCTATTGTCCCATGCAATACTCCTAAACAAAAGAAGGATAAAAGTGTATTATTTTCCTAAGACATTATTCAAAAGTTGTTTCTCATGATGAAGTTTTCAGGGGCCAGACTGTATACTCCAGTGACACATTAAATGGATCAATGATAACCTAAGGAACTATAATGAGTATCCATTTCCTGACCCTGCATTAGCTGCTTCTCTGCATCTGTGGGATTTGAAGGAAACTGGAGGCTAACTACTCTTCTCTCCTCACTATACCCTCTAAAATGTATGCCCAGGAGCATACACTAGAGTGCAGATGGGACTTGATTTTCAGGAAGCATATGAACTCTGTTTTGGGCCACTTTTAAAGAAAAAAATTTATTTATTTTGTATCATGTTTCCAACCCTGACTATATTCTGCCCAGAGCTAACCAATCCTGGAGAAAATGGTGTAGAAAAAAAATGAGAGAGGTGGAGGAAACACAGGGTGGAGGGAAAGAATTATCTCAGAATCAATTTACTAAACAAAAATGTTTAGGGATGCCTGGGTGGCGCATTTGGTTAAGTGTCTGCCTTGGGCTCGGGTCATGATCTCAGGGTCCTGGGATGGAGCCCTGCATCGGGCTCTCTGCTCAGCAGGGAGTCTGCTTCTCCCTCTCCCTCTGTGGTTGTGCTCTCTCTCTCGTTCTCTCTCTCTCAAATAAATAAAATAAAAAAATAATAAATGGAAATGTTAATTTGGCGAAAACCAGAAAGTTTTCATTCTAATTTTTTATTTACATGACCATTAAAAATAGACAGTGCAGGGTGTTCTTCTAAAGGAGGAGGCAAATGTGAATGAATAAAGCCAGCAAAGACTTAAGTTTCATTGCTTCTCCTAGGTAGAGGATTCTAATTCCCTTTTCCCACCCTGTATTGCTCCCTCCCTCCAGGCCAGGTCAGAACACAAAACACAAGCTACACAGAGAACTCCAGCAGACATGATGAGACCCAAAGCCCCAAAAAGTAAAAGTGCACCTTACGAGGACTCACATTCCTCAGCTAGAGACCTCTCAACCAGGCTGGCACTCTGGCCCCGAGATGCAGGTGGGAGCGGAGGACGCCAATGCGTGAGCTGCCTCACACACACAGATCACTGATCTCATTTTTTTTCCTAATAAGGATCTGTACACACCTCCCAGGTCTGTGATTGCCATGACAACAGCAGAAGTTGAGGGTGAGCAGGTTAGTGGAACAGCAGGCTTTCTAAATTCTCAAACAAGGCCTGAGGCTGCACTCACTCATGAAGTGGAAAAATTCGTGTTGGCAGTTCTCCTATATGGATTCCAAAAAAACTCAAGGATCATGGCTTCTTTCTGGAGAAGAATCAGAGATGGAGTCTACATGAAGCCCCTTCTTGGAAAGTTGATTTTGTCAGAGGTAGGAAACCCTAAAACAAATAAAAGCATGAATTCCCCACCCCCATAAAACTAGGGCACATAAACTGTGTCCATCATCCACAGAATAAAGACATATGGCAAACCAGGGCAAAAACAATCCCTCAGGGACATAAAAAAACAGGCGCGTTAAGAAAAATCTCTAGAACAGAGCCTTCCCACAGAGACTACTCAGAACAAATCAGACCTAAATTCTCAATGTGAAAGATAGACTCATTCCTTGAAAAATCCCCAGAAATAGCTACCATCTACCAATCGTTATTCTCTAGGTTCTGTAACATGCGTGTATTCTCTCATTTAATTCTTGTTACAACCTTACTAAGTGGACACTACTACTATCTTACAGAGAAACTAGGAATCAGAAAAGTTACATAAAGGACTTTGAACTGCACAGTGACAGAGATAGAATTCAAGGGAGGGTTACTCTGACCTGGAGCCTGAACTCTTAGTGATTCTTTCTCTGATACAGGAAAGGGTTCTTGCTTCCTGCAAGAATCATGAGTCGATGCCTTCCTCGCACGACTTCTGAGCCTCCAAAGATATCGCACAACCTCAGGAATATTTACTCTTCATTCTACACCAGTTCTTAAATTTGGGGTACATTGGGATAACACGGAGGGCCTGTTAAAACACAGATTTCCGGGCCCCACTCTGAGAATTTCTGACTCAGTAGGAATTAGGGCAGCTGCTCCAAGTACTATAGTTTGCGAACCACTGTCTGGTCACTCTAAACTAAGGTCCCCTACGCCTCCCTGCCTGAGTCATCTGGCCTGCCTAATTAATCTTCCACTTCCTAGTCCCCCAGCCCCTGCGGTCTTCCCTGACAAGCTATGGCGTTATCTTTGGCAGCGCGGTGTGTTTTGGAATTCCCTGAGCTCTTTTGAAAATAGTATCTCCCACTCCAAAAATAATCTGTTGCCTTAAGTAATGAAAAGTAGAAAAGGGGACCCCTGGAAGAACCAGTAGGGAATAGCAAAGCAGCCTGGTGCACTGGAGCCCGACTGGCTCTCTCAAAGGCAGGGGCAGTCTTCTTATAACCTCTCAGGCTTCCCTCTCGGAACTGATCACAAGAGGGCACTCATTAAAACCTCTTCAGAACATTCACATTGAGAAAGTGAGAGTTGCAAATGTGAATGACTGGCCCTTTAAAGCACCGCCCCCAGCACATCCCTCCCTCTGAGGAAGAAGCTGTAACTGGATGCCGCGCTCTCCCTCCTCAGCCCATTTTCTTTCTCTGCTCGGTCTCATGGGAAGCTGCTCAAGAAGAAGCCCTTCGTCCAGGTCTGCTCACACAGAGGCGAGGCTGGAGAAGGGGGCCAGTAATCAGGATTAACCGATTTGATGCCTGACTTGTTTATCCTGCCAGAAACATCACCTGGTGATGTCCCCATTGATCCTTTCAGAGGGTGACATCTTATCCTAGGTTTTTGTGGACTGTGAAGAGAAATGAACAGTTTAGTGACAAAGCAAAAGAATGCATCAGTGGAGGAAAAACAACCGCAAGGAAGACATGTGAATGAGGACTAATGCATAGCTGGGCCCTCTCTCTTCATGCCCCCCGGCTACAGCTCTTTTAGGAGTGAGAAGGTAGTGATTCATGGGGGGGGGGGGGGGGGTTTCGACACAAGTGTAAGGAGACCCAGGCAACAGGAGGAAGCCTTCTGGAAGCAACTGCACCTTCATCGTGAGGGAGCAACAGAATCAATGAAAGGCAGGCTCTTCTTGGGACTGGAAACAACCAGGTTTCTTGAAGCATTTTCCTTTTCTTTGGGCAGAACTAATGAAGCCTCCTCATTCCATCCCCAGAAGGACAGCTGGGGTTGGGGGGTAGGGAGAGTGCCTGGACTGTGCAGATGTCACGATGATCCAGACAACCTTAGAGGGTGGGTCTCTGGGTCCAGAAATGAGAATTACTGAATTCTGGCCACCAGGTCATCAGCCAAGGCCACATCATAGATTGCACAAAACTATTCCAGAAAAAAAAAAACAGTGAGAAAATTAGGCATTTATTAATATTATATGTCAAGCACTATATTCAACTTTTTTTCTTCTTTAGTAATCATGGCAACTCACTAAGATAGGTGTTATCATTATACCCAGTTTATAGATGGGGTAATTAGGAAAACATGAATTTAAGCAATTTGCTTATTCAGCTGACTCCAAATCATAACCTTAATCCTTATGCCATATTCCCTAATGACAGCGCAGAACATATTTTAAGTCCTAAAACCTGAAAGTGTCAAAAGGACAGAGCAGAAGGCAGAGGGGCATCCTTTGAACTCTATGTCACCGGTGAGGAGGTATGCTGAAAAGTATGGTTAGATCACCCATGGGCTACTTGCAAGATGGAAGCTCTGTCCAGCCCAGTCCATGAGGACTGTGACTCATGCGGCAGGAACCAGGCACAGTCCTGGACAGAAGGGATTAGACAAGAGGGGTTGGGACAATAGAGGAGGGGAGCAGTGGAGACTCCTTCCTTATCTTCTGTCAAGAAGATGGGTTCCTAACATTCTTTCAAATCTGAAGCAAAGAGACCTGGGCCAGATGCAGATGAAATAATCAGCGGGCAGTTGCTATTGCCCATTTGCCTAGGAATGTACACCCACCAGCATCATCAAGGAAAGGGAGAATGTATTCAGACTTAGTTCCTGGCTCTGTGAGAATAGGAAAGCCCTGAAACGAAGGCAGGTGAGCAGGGCATGGGTATAAGCTGCTTTCACAGGGTAGCTCTTACCATTCCAGATGCCTCCCAGCCTGCAATACTTGGCAGCCCAACGCCCCTTCCTCCTCCATCATTTCTTCGCTCCATCACTGGCACTGGGGCTGCAGATTTGTCAATGAACTATTTTATGTCCCTCTCCTTGCCATCTGGCAATATTACCCTCTAATGAATTGCTTTAACTTGTGCATTTGTTTGGTGTTTTTTTTTTGACAAATGTGACTTTTAGTTGAATCATGCAACATTCATAAATAGCAAATGCTGGCTGATTAGAATCAACGAAAGCCCTTAGTGTTGCCAGCAAAAATGGGCCCTTAGCTGCACATGTTATTCGGATAGCCCAATCATTTGAAAGGCACCTGATTATTTTTGGAAAGAATGTTTCACACGCACACTTATGTCATCTGTAATATATGTATTTGAATTTTGATGGGTTCTTACAAGCTAGCCATGCTAGGAATATAAGTGCTACATACACTTGGATTTGGAACTAGACACACTTGGGTTTGAATCCTACCTCTGCCACTTACAGACTACGTGAACGTGGGTATGTTTCTTACCCTCTTTGTGTCTCCACTTTCTCATATGTGTAATAGACATAATAAATCCCTTGCAAGGTTGTCATGGGGGATAAATGAGATCACATATTTAATGTGCTCGGCACAATGTCCGGGTAGATTATGGCTCAATAATCAGGAACTATTATTATCATCATGATGTTCTATTAATAGAGGATTATGATAGACACCATTTACAGTCTCTGAAATCTTCCTTTATGAAAACTGCCACAGGGATGGGCCTACATAGCCATATTTTTATTATATGACATTGCTTTAGTGATTAGGCAAGAATAAGGAAACTAAGGAAATATGAGTTTAAGGAATTTTTCTATGCTCTCCCAGCCACTGGGTTCTTGATCCAATTCGGCAGATTCTATTTCCTGAAAGTATGGATTAGGAATCAGTCCCCATTGGTCCTCTAAACTAAGAAACTGTGAGATGGTCACATGTGTAAATATACATGTCAAGGCAGTAAAAGTCAGTATGCAGATTGATGTAGATATGCAGAAAGAAGCAGGTCTGACTTTGACCTGAAGTCAAAGAGAGTGGTGCCTCTCATAAAGTTTTCATAAAAAGTTTTCATAACTTTCCACTTCCACGAGAAACTCCATTGCATCTGTCTATGTATCTGTCTCTAGATCTATGTATCTCCCTTTTGCTTACCACTTTGAATGGGTTTCCATTGTCTTCAACCAAAAGATCTTTGCTAACAGTGTCATCTCTGTGCATGAGGCCACCAGATCTTCTCTGTGTGGCTCAGATAGCCTAAGCATGTGAAAGATGCCTGATTACTTTACAAAAGAACTTTACACACACACACACACACACACACACACACACACATACTCTCTCTCTCCCTCTCTCCTGTTTTCAATTCTTGAAGGACATTAAGTTGAAAATCAAAATAATCATGTATGTATGTAAGGAAAAGAAGAAAGACTAAAAAGAGAACCATTAACATTCCTGGTCTTAAAAAAAAGCAGGTCATCTGATTGCCTTCTAGAACCCAGCAAGAAGAGAGAGACGTTGGGTCTTTACCTGGTGTCGCACTGGATACTGTTGGCCACTGCTGATCAGGCCCTCCTGGACCAGCCCGTAGGATGCCAGCCTCCTCTAGGTGCACAGAGCTGAGTAAACACACAGACCCAAATAATGGTTAGACCACAGACGACTTTCCAGATCTCCTTCCACCTGAGAAAGTGCATGCATCTCTGAAGGCAGGGCTGCAGCTAACACACTCTACTCCTACTTGAACCGAAGCAATTACTGCTGAGCAGTCACCTCACACAAACTGCAAAAGCACTGCTGACTTACTGCTTGCCATACTATTCAGGCAATAAACATGTTTTATCTTTATGACAGTTTTGCTTGTCATTAATGCCACGTGGTGTTCAGTAAATCTAACAGGAAGCCCATCAGAGGGCTAATGCCATTTTAACATCTTAATGCTGAAGCAGGTGAGGTGAGCTTGTTCTCAGAAGCCCCAGGCCTCTCTTGCTGATTCTCTTGTTTCTGGGTCCTCTACAGCAAAGAGGAAAACACATGAAAATTATTTGCTGACCACTGTAGCATTACTCCAATTTAGTTACCCAATTACTTCTTAACCTTATTTTCTGTTTTATTCTTTCTGTATCTTTTACTTACAGACAACCCACCCTCCATTTCCTGGAACTTGAGGAAACCTATCGCCACCACTCACAGATCCCAATTCAGAAGAGATTAATTCGGCATGAACTATTGCAGGGAGTGAGACACGAACTGGGACGCCCTTAGAGGCAAGCAGAGATAGAAGATAAACCGTTCAGGGATGGAGCAAACATCATGTTCATTTATGTATGTCTAATGCTCGCATATAGGAGACCCTCCTCTATTTGTGGGATGGATGAAGGAAGGAAGGAACAAATGGGACTCTAAGAGTAAACATCATCCAAGAAAATCCTCATCAGGATTAGAGGATTCTTTTCAAAAAGACATTGGTTCATCTTGCAAATTAAGTTATAAAACTTAATTTTATACTACTATCTGAAGGGTTATATGAGGCAGCAGAGCAGACAATCTTGAACTATTGTGGGGGAAGCCCATCTATCAATTGAATACTCTTTCACTCTTGACTCTGAATAACATATCTAATCAAAATTCACTCATTAAGCTCTGCCCTACTGCGATTCTTCCCTTCATCTACATCCTAGAATCTTCTTTTTTTTCAAATATTAATATCCTTCATGTGTTTCTGGATTCTACCAGCAAATTCTACGGGTTCAATCAGATTCATTCTGGAGATGTAACTACCCTGGAACCAGCTCAACTCAAAGCAGAATTTTCAAAGAAATAGTTGCATGATGTCTGAGGCTGGAACGGCCAAGAAGCCAAGCACATGTGTAAAAAGAGAAGAGTATTCTGTACGTTTCCAACTCTAATATATGTTCAGTGTACTCTACTGTGAGGAATAAGTTACATTTAGCTTCAATTTTTATTTCATTCCTTATCCTACTTGTATCTCATGGTATCTTAGTTGAAACCTGAATAGGAGCACACTTGGCTTTTTTTTTTTCCTTTGGAAATGGAATAAGGAAGTGATATGTTTTAGCATTTTGTTTCAAATGTAGTTTTAAAGGCACATCTCATGGCTTTGATACTTCTCAAGTAGAACACTAGTTCGACTAGGACAGAAAAAGCTGGTATTATAAACCATGCTTTTTCCTGATGTATGGTTTGCAACAATAGCTCAGATGTAGGCAAAAGCATAAGCTGGTCACTAACAAAGAGAAAGAACCCTCCTGACACCTAATATTCCAGCAACTGCACAAGTGTTTCTGGGCTAAAATTATGACCCAGGTTCCAATGTGACATCTCACTATGCCAACTACGGATCTTCAGGCCTTCACTGATTGCTTCTTGTTCAGAAATAGCACCCATTGTAATGATTTCTGCTCGACTTGTAATGTAATGCTTGAGAATATGTTAATTTATTTTACTTTAATGCATTTCTAAGTGGACTCAAAACTAATTTTTCATTAACTTAACACACATTTTGTAAGCTCTCTTTAGAAACTGATGTAGGTTTGGTAAAGATCTACTGAAGTGTTGCCCAGACATTTCGAGGGGCTTAAGTTTAGAGTTTATTTCTTCCTTAAAACTAAATCCTTTTGCTGGTAGTGATCATTAGTTTCTTGGTTTCCAAAGATACTCAAAAATAACGAATCTTTTATTTGGCCCTATGGCACTAAATCAGCTCTGGGAATAATGGTAGTTAATCAATTACTGTCAAAGAGACAAAGTAGAGAAAGCAAAATTATATTTAATCTGAGTCTTAGAGTAATGCTATTACTCCAGGTTCATTTAAAATAAGATAGATTTGGTCTCCAGATATTCAATAAAGGCCTTTCACATGGCTCATCCTCTGAAGAGCCCATGCCATTGATAGCAACGAGAGAGTAACAAGATGGAAAAGATAAGGAGATTCTTTTTTTTTTTTTTTTTTTTAAAGATTTTATTTATTTGAGACAGAGAGAATGAGAGAGAGAGAGCACACGAGAGGGGGGAGGGTCAGAGGGAGAAGCAGGCTCCCCGCCGAGCAGGGAGCCCGATGCGGGACTCGATCCAGGGACTCCAGGATCATGACCTGAGCCGAAGGCAGTCGCTTAACCAACTGAGCCACCCAGGCACCCAAGATAAGGAGATTCTAATATGGATGAACATGAACAACATGTTGCCAATTATTGTGGTTAATGGATAAAAGAGTCGATGTGTGACAGAAAACCAAGGTAGACAACACGTACCTATATTCAGATCGAAAAGCATCGGTATTAATTATAATTTCTAAGGGAGGGACAGAAAGTATAGCTGAGGAAGGGATAAGGGAAGTTGTAATTATTTCCTTATAGAACTTTCGATGAGAGAAAGTACACAGCAGCCTGTCTCTGTAATTTTACAGGGAACTCTCATTTGCCAGCCCTTGAGAAGCATTTGGCACTATTTCCAACGTTCCAAGGAATAGACATGGAGTCAAAAGGAACTACATTCCCCTGGCGAAGTATCCGAAGCCTCTCAGTTTGACAGCAGTTTCTGGCCTCTAGACACAGCGTGTGTCTGAGCCATACAAAGTTAAAGTTCTTCTGACTGAAAAGAGGAAGGAACTACATACCTGTGCATTCCTGCTCGGAGGGAGGCAGAGTAACGCCAGTCAGGGTTGGGCTGTCGCGGCTGCAAAATCACAAAGGGAGGTTTTGTTAATAAGGCAAAGCGGTGATCTCCCCGTGACTGATTAGCTGTTTCTAGAATATTTCCGTGTATCTGAAAAAAGTTTTGAAGGAGCCATTTTATGTGCAACTCTAAGACGATATCCATATATATAGCACTTCAGGAGAAAATTAGCTCATCGGGGTCCTTCCACAGACTCAATATCATGGAAAAACCAGATTTAATGATGCTGTAAGGACCAGCTGTGGCTTCGCCGTGCTCAAAACAGGTCTATGTTCCTAAAGCAGCGCTAGGGGGAGGGCAGTCTATTTTGAGACAGGGAAAGCGTTCATTGTTTTTGCCTTCACATGCTTCACACTAAAGGAACGGCTCCCATTTGGCATTCTAGCTGTAACGGCGTACAAACTACACGAGTTCTGCTGGTCTGGCCGGACTGCAGAGGACCGCAATCTGCTGCTGCCTTTGCAGAGTGCAGCATCTTCGACCCAGGACGGATGTGCCCCGTCCGCACGCCAGCGACTGAGAATTGCCTCTTCTGCCGCTTGAAGGGGAATCCCCAGGAAGGAAAACAAACCACGACGGGAGTTTGACCTTGTTTTGCTACATAATCCTTTTCATAAAATCCTACTCGCTCCCTGCTTTTCTGAGGGTTTTGCCTCTTCCCTCAATTACTGTTCGCTCGGCTCCGATTGCTTAACAGGGAGTTGCTGAAACCCAAGAAGAGCCTGGCTCAGTCTGCACCACCTGCGTACTGGAAAGATCTGTTACCCTCTGTCCACAGACTGGCAATTCCAAGTGGAGGGGACAGAAAAGGAAAATATAGGCCCCTAAAGACTGCTGGAGGAGTTATGGGCTGCTTAGAAGGTACTCAGGAATTCCTGGGGACAAAATGAGCCACCATCACTATCTTGTATTTATTAGCAAAAATTTTGTTATAAAAGAATCCTATGAGGGGCGCCTGGGTGGCTCAGTCAGTTAAGTGTCTGCCTTTGGTTCAGGTCATGATCCCAGGGTCCTGGGATCGAGTCCTGTATCAGGCTCCCTGCTCAGTGGGGAGTCTGCTTCTCCCTCTGCCCCTCCCCATTTGTGCATGTGTGTTCTCTTTCTCTCTCAAAAATAAATATATAAAATCTTTACAAAAAAACCCACCTGTGATAGATGTTCCTCTCAACGTGTTTTCATGGGCATAGATTAAAGTGGTCCTGCCACTAAATACTGAAGTCTATTTCAGTGGAAAGATGAAGAGATGGAGGTTGTATTCTACAAATTCCTCTGGATTATAATGATCATATTTGGTAGACACAAAGCCATAGTAATACCAATAAACTACTTCAAAATGTCAGTAATTCTTGTTCTTATCCTTTTTATTGTTTATTCAAAGGATGCAGAGTATTTCCTAACCACACTTTTTCACAACACCTAGGAAAGAAGTGATCAGCATCTCAACTTCCAGACAGACTTCGGGGTGGTTGGATGGTATTCAGAGAGTTAGCCGAAGTCAAGGCCCAGAAAAAGCTACAACTCGAGGATACTTGACCTCAAATGTCCCCATACACTAACTGCCCTTTCTGGTCCCTTCCACTCTGCTGGCAAGATATGAACATGCAAGCTGCTTCATCCTTGGTGGTTAAGTTCATAGCATGCTATGGATGCTCCGTATAAAGTAGCATAAAATTCTACAGATGAAATGAAAGGGTTCTCATTTTCTACCAGTGGTGTTGCAGGGAACAAAAGAGAAATTATTTGCAAATCATTCTGTAAAGCTGGAAATATGGCTGAACTATTTCCTATTAATCCAATCATCACCATCTCTCCCCTTACCATCAGCAGCACTCGTGTCAACTGTAGGAACCTTCCTTTAATAAAGACTTGGACATCTGTTAGGCAAATGTTGCCAATTTTTCTGTGATTGGGTAACATTCGTGATGAAGACTGCTGCGACTTCATCTTTGGAATGAAAGCACCAACCTCATTTTGCGGAAAGGCACAGTTCTAGCAGGACTGACCAAGGAACTCAGTTCCCTACACAACCTCACTTCCTCAAATGACAATTTGTCATGCTGCTATTTTCTGTAACAGTCCATCAACAACAAGATGCTTCTCAGATTCATTTATCAGAATTGTAGTTAGGACATGTCTTAGGGTAGTAAGATTGGGCAGGGAAAAGAAAGGAAGAATATACAGTGTTTTAAGTCTCCACACAGTATTAGGCAATAGGATAAGCACTTTAAACATATTGGTGCATTTATCCTAACACTTCTTTTAGACCATAAATTCTATAAAAGGCATATCTGTTTTGTCCATAAAACATATGAATATCTTCAGATATTCATAATACATAGCTATGTCCTCAGAGCTTCGCAGGGTTCAGGTATTTGGTACGTTTTAAAAATGTTTCTTTTTTTTTTTTTTAAGATTTTATTTATTTATTTGACAGAGAGACAGTGAGAGAGGGAACACAAGCAGGGGGAGTGGGAGAGGGAGAGGCAGGCTCCCCGCCGAGCAGGGAGCCCGATGCGGGGCCCGATCCCAGGACCCTGGGATCATGACCCGAGCCAAAGGCAGATGCTCAACAACTGAGCCACCCAGGTGCCCCAAAAATGTTTCTGAACAAATGAACTATCATGCAAGGGTAATATTAATGTACTTAAATTTAGAGAAATAAGAAATCTGAGCTTTGGAAAGATTAAATCATTTGCCTGATTGGTGGGTTTGGCTGATAGTTACATTTAGGTCTCCCTAACACAAAAGTTTGTGCATTTTTTAAAAAAAGATTTATTTATTTGAGACAGAGAACGTGAGCCAGGCTGGGCGCGGGGGGTGGCGCATGACAGGGGCAAAGGGAGAAGGAGAAATTTTCGCAGACTCTGCACTGAGCACAGAGCCCGATGTAGGGTTTGATCCCAGGACCCTGAGATCATGACCTGAGCCGAAACCAACAGTCAGCCGCTTAACCTGAATGAGCCACCCAGGTGCCCCACAAAAGTTTGTGTTTTAAACTAATTTACATGGAATGACATATATTATTGACCCTTGAACAACATAGGTTTGAACAGCATTGGTCCACTTATATGTGGATTTTTTTCAATAAATACCATATATAGTACTGTAAATGTATTTTCTCTTCCTTATGATTTTCTTAATAACATTTTCTTTCCTCTAGCTTACTTAATTGTAAGAATACAGTATATAATACATACAATATATAAAATATGTGTTAACCAACTGTTTATGTTCTCGGTAAGCCTTCTGGGCAACAATAGGCTATTAGTAGTTAAGTTTTTGAGGAATCAAAATTTATACTTGGATCTTCAACTGTGCATGGGTCTGGCACCCCTAACCCTTGTATTGCTTAAGGGCCAACTGTACTTTTCTTTTTTCTCTTTGTTACATCTGAGTTTCCCAGATACAAATTTATTTTTAAATGATACAAAATATAAGGTAATAAATATATGTGGGTTTCACCCAAACTTGATTAAAATCAGAAAAACTCAAGTTTAAAGGTTGACCACTGATATGCCAGATACATTGAAGACATATACTAAGGATCTGAATTAGTTTTCTAACACTTGGATGATACATTCCAGAACTATGCTTAATTCCTATTGGTGGAAAGCCCCATTATGTTCTGTTTTTTCAAAGCTTAGTCCTTCAGGAGACTAATAGCCACAAAGCTCCAGATGTGGAAAAACTGAATTAGGTAGTCCATATGGGTGATGTAGCATTAATGAAGAACAAGAAGCCGTTTAAGTTTCTATCAAAATTATAACAAAGATTTAACTTATCCTGTAACAATATTATTTATTATTTACACCATAGAATATCTGAGCTACAGAAGGGTGAATCACTCTTTCAAGACAAATTTAAAATAAAATAGGTTTAAAATACCTTAACACTTCAAAAGAAAATCATAGGACCACTCAGGAAATGACACTCCTTGTCATGGAAATCCATGTTGATGCTATCAGTAAATGGCCCTCTGAGACATGTAACTACATGCCGCATCTCCTTTTGCTTCCTATTAGGACTCTATTAAGGATGTATCCACTGCAGATTTTTCACACTGATATTTTGAGATCATTGATATAAACTATGAGGGGCCGAATCCTAAAATGCCCCCCAAGATCCTCACACCTTGGTGTATGTGCCTTGCATAATCTCCAAGAATAAATACGATGGCTCTTACTTTGATTAGGTTATGTTATATGACACACTTGGCTTTAAGACAGGGAAATCATTTGGGCCGACTGACCTAATCACATGAGCCCTTTAAATCTGGGATTAGAGATCAGAGACAGAAATTGGAGAGATTTGAAGCATGGGAGGGATTCTACATGAGAGAAGATTCTCCACTGTTAGCTCGAAAGATGGAGAGGATCATGAGGCAAGGACCTGAGCACAACCCCTAGCAGCTGAGAGTGACCTCCAGCCAGCAGTATGTAAGTAGGTAGTCCACAAAGAAGTAAAATCTGCCAACAGCCTGAATGAACTTGAAAGCATGTTCTTCCCCAAAGCCTCCAGAAGAGAACTCAGCCAGGGTGCCATATTGATTTCAGCCCGTGAAAACCTAAGCAGAGAACCTGCTCACATCCTGCAGGACTCTGAGAGAATAAATGAGAGTTCTTTTTAACCACTAATTTGTGGTAATTTCTTACAAAGCAATAGAAAATGAATATATAAACTGTTGGTCAATAAGGCAAGAAGGAGTATAACATTTAAAATAATCACTGTTATATTACCTATTAGTCTTCTAGTAAAGCAACTGAAAAGATGAGAAATATGAGAATTCAAAATGAACTACTTTCCTCTGAAGTCACTTGCTAATCCATGAAGCAGGGAAGTAAAATAAACATAATACTGAAACATACTAATGGGTTCCAGCACAACAGAAAATGCTAGGTTTGCTTAATTCTGGACGCAGAGCCTGCTAGCACAGCAGTTACTCCCTCACTCACAGCTTCACTTCCCTGGAGCCCAGAGTTCTGACCCTGCAAGGCCAGAAAGGAACTGATGTTGCTTATGTGCCAAGGAACTAACATTTTTCTTCACCTTTGCAATGTCAGATATTTCTTTACATTTGTCAAGTTCATATTCCTGAAAGAAAAAAATTGTAATTTTTAGGTGAGCAGATTTGAAATACTGCTAAGGAATCCTCTTGCCCTTTGATTTTTGAAATCATGATTATAGATTATAATGCTCAAAATATGATCATACGGATAAACTAAATTTATAGTCATACTTATTATGCACAGGAAATTTGAGCCAGGTGAATTCCTAACAAAAGTCACATTCAAAGGCACCTGGAAATCTCCATTAAATTCATCTAAACCTCTGGGCTCTGTGATGGCAAGTTTTCCTCAAATATTTGTGAATTGACATCTTCCTAACCTCATTGAGAGCAAAAATTGGTGGCAAACCAAGGCAAGTATCCAGAACTGACTCTGCTCTTCTGTCAAGCAGACAGCATGCCAATAGGCAATTTATAATATGCCAGGCTGTGTCCCTGCAGTGTTTGGAGGTAGACCAGATGCCCATGTGACAGCTCACTCCTGGGTCAGAGGAAAGGGGAAGCCAATGACATTCAAGCTACAATAAATAGATTTCTTCCTCAGTCAGAATATGTGCAAGATAAAGAGACTGAGAAGAGCTCAGCCATAATTCCATCTGGCTCAGCAGATCTGCAGAAAAAGCAAGGAAGGAGGTAATTTGAAGAAATTATTATATTACCAGACCAAAGAAAAGAAACCTTTTCTCAGAAGAACAGTCCTATAACCAATATAGAAATGGCAAAACAAAGGAGCCCACCACTCAAAAGTGACTATGAGAGGGTGAAACACTGGAATGGAAGTTCACAGATAGAATTTCTTTGCCTATTCTGACCATCACACACTTTTTATGAATTCACCACCGTGTCCCTTTGCACTAAGTGTAAATTCTGATACAGGACAGAGTCACCAGATAGAAAAGTTAGTCCTAGGGGAAAAAATTAGGCTCCACTAAAAGAAGGGTTAGCTCTTTCGGATCATCGCACCTGCAATTGGGGTGAATGTATATACACAGTGGCAGAAATACTGAAGATCTGATGGCTACAAATTGCTTGAAAAGAAATGACAGCAAACTTATTTCTGCTAGTCTTTTGTGATTTCCACATCTTATGCCACCTGGTCCCACGGAAGCACAGTTGGACAAATCTGCCCAGAGCACTCAGAGTGACTCATGAGGAGTCACAGGACCACGCACAGAATCTACCTTAAGATTTGGTTTCCTTTTCTTGGAGGCTCTGAAAGGGGTGCCAACCACATTCAATATCAGGTTTTCAGAAATCTCAGAAGAGAAATTCTGCCCCATTGCCAAAAAGTTACTTCAGAAACCTCACTGCACAAATGGCTCATGAAATAGGCTCACCGGGGGTGAAATCTATCAAAAGATGAGAGTCTGATGTTAAATGCTGTTTAATAAGCAACAAAAGAGAAATCAGAAAAAGAACCGAGATGAAAGATCATCACAGGCTATGCCAAAGTGAAACAGATAAACAAATAAAAAGATATCAGCTTGATAGTAACAATTTTACTCATCGATCCTCCCGCCTGTGACCTACTTTTATGCAAGGAATTACTCTTTCTCCAAAAGCAGTCAATTTACACTAGAACCCGTAGTAGCCAAATGCCAGATTATCACATAACAAAAGGAGTATAAACATTGGGATTTCTGTCTACTCATACTATTTCAAACAGCTTAATCTTTGGAATCAGAGAGACAGGACTTAAAATAGACTAACAGAATGACTGTGTGTGTTACTTAACCTCTCTGAGCTTATTTCCTCATATGTTAGATGTTCGTAAATGTTTCTTTCATGTATGATTTACAGGGAATGAAATCACACATATATTGCAAAGCAGAACATTTTTATATAACATAGTGGTCACTGAGTGCAGATTCCCTTACTCATCCTTTATAATCTTCATCTCATTAACATAGGCACATGGCATGAAGTGCACCCCAGGACTCTTCTGCCATCTGCAGTAACTAGGTAGGGAAAAGAGAAAGCCTAACGTGGAAGTTTAACAGGTTGATCTAGCAGTCATGACTTTCAGAGCTGAGTGATTTTTGTTTCCATTTTGCCACGCTGACCTGACTCACTCTCTCCTCTTAACTGTAATAATTTCAGGAGCTAGAGACCTTAGGGCTCTTCACTGGATTTTTGAACGTGGCTGGCAGAAATCTGCCTTTATTAAAATCATGCATTCATCCTCCTGGTAAAATCCCACAAGAGCAAGGACTTATCTGACATAATTTTCTCCACACAGGTCAGTGTAAGACAGAAATAGTTCATGTACCAAACTGCCCCACGCTTTGAGCCAGGAGAAGGAGGGGAAGAGTGTCTTGCAGCTGAGCTTCCTGCTCACAGCTGGTGGCAAAGCTTGCCCGGCCTGCTCTCCCAGCATCTTCACCACCTGCAGCCCACCCCAGGCCCAGAGGGGCTTCACAAGAATTTGTTAAGCAAATGTCTACAGCATCCTATTAAGCCTTTTTACAGGCTTCCAAAAGCTATGACCTAAAGAATTCTGGAAACTCCTCGATTTTGTCTCCCTGTTTTTCTTAATCTGCAATCTGCCTCCGGTGGTTGCTCAATATTGACTAAAAGCAGGCTTCTCTAATACACCTACATACAATGTACATGGGAAATACTCTCTATCCATCTGGGCTTTTTTCTGTATTTTATGCATTACTTTCCTCAAGATTAGCATGAATTTAGAATGTGAAACTATGGACATTAAAAAAAAAAAAAAGACAGCAGTATGTCAATGAAAATACATCACAAAAATATAGAAGGGACAAATATTACTAATTCCTTTTGTAGTACCTCTGAAAGTCCTAGCTACAAAGTAGTTGTTTGGGAAGATAACAATTCATCACTATTGATGGGACAAAATTTTGGCTTCTGAAATACAACTTTAAAGTATCACAAAGCAGACCTCTATTTTCAAGCATGCATATGGAGACACACTACACAAAAACATCCACACATTCATGCACTGTCCAATAATTTATGTACATTCTTCATAATAATGAGCGAATTGGCCTCTGCCTACTTAAAACTTAAGGGGCGCCTGGGTGACTCAGTCAGTTAAGTGTCCAACTCTTGGTTTTGGCTGAGGTCATGATCTCAGGGTTGTGAGATCGAGCCCCAAGTCAGGCTCAACACTCAGCATGGAGTCTACTTGGGACTCTCTTTCCCTCTGCTCCTCCCCTACCCCCCACCTCCACGCTCTCTCTTTCTCTCTCTCTCAAATAAATAAATAAATCTTAAAAACAAAACAAAACAAAACTTAAAACCCATGTATTTACTAACACTTGTCTTTCATGTACAGCAAGCCATCCACTTTCCAAGGCTTTTCTAGCTATTGCAAACTAAATCTTAGATACCGAAAATGAACATGTACTTCGGAATATGTTGGAGTGTTGTTTGAAGTATTGTCATTTAATTTAAAGATATAAAGGGCTTGAGAGGCTACTTCACATCTCATTAAAACCTTCGAAATTGTCAACAGGAAATCAGGAAATTACAGATTGCATTTAACCTACTGCAGGGAAATCATCTTACGATGAACTTCCCCTATGCCAAGAAAGGTGACTAATGGGAGAGTTCTTTTCTCCTCTTTCTCCCCAATCCCAGCTTGTCCTGTTATTCACCACATCCCCACATCATTGATCCACTTGTTCTAATATCTCCTTAGTCCAACCAGACAAATTCATTCTTGGTCTCTTTGTCTTACCATCCTTCATCTCCTCAGAAAACCCCTACAGTAGAATTACCACAAAGCAAACTTTGGCTTCAAGGTGAGATCCACAGTCTATGGCTTTATCACCTCTGACATGAATTGCCAGAAGATCCTATCACATCAGTTCAGTGCAATTACTGGAAATAGTAACTGGATATATAAACAAGGAAAGCATGCAGAGTTGACCACCACAACCCCTAGAGGTCTCAGAGCTTTTTAAAAAACAACACTCCTATAGCATTTCCAAAGAGAACTTTCCCTATAGATGATACAGCAGAGGACATTTCTCCTTGAATCTCAAAACATTACCCAGTATGGCATCATCTCATTCTCAAGCCTGTTCCAGCCCTCTGCAGAGCTATGTTTTAACATCAAATATTTAAGACCAATCCTTACTTCTTAACAGTGTTATGGTCAAGCCTTCATATATCTGAAAAGAAAACAAAGTAAAACAATTCTCTGATGTTACTTTCCTAGAGTGGAAACAAAGTAGGTTATAATCAAGTCACAGGTACTATATACATTCAGTTTACCAGATAACCCCTGTCACTGTTAGTAACTCAATAAAGCCAATGACACTGGCGCGGGGGAGGGGATGTGTGCAAATGCATGACCCCTTGACTGCTCTCTCACCTCGTTCTGAGAAACAGCATCATTTTTTAGAATGATCAGGTTCCCGGCACTCTGCCCACTTTGGCCTGTGGGGTGCCTGCTCTCACTCGCAGCTGCTTGGGCTCCCCCGGGCCCCAGTCCTGTCTGTGCCCCTGTGTTATAAAACATGAAAGTGTCACTCCCTGAGCCTGCTGTCAGACAGGCCTTGTAGCAGTAGGTCTTGGTGAGGGAGCCATTCCCGCGCACTTCAATGAAGTGCGGCTGCACCTTGAGGCCATGCGGTATCCTGGCCTCGATATTGTTGTTGGCCTGTTTGTTTAGTTCAGCGGGGCACCGCTCCCTCACTCCACAGAAGCCCCCGCAGCACGCGGTCCCATACGCGGTGTAGCGGTAGCACTTGATGATGCTCAAAACAATGATTGTCAAAAGGAATATAAAAGACACTGTGCTTAATGCTATGATTAGATAGAGTGTAATTTCAGAGTATGTCCGAGGACTCTTAACATGTCTCTGAGTATCAGGGAGGATTCTGGAGACTCTCTCCACCACAGCCACTGTAATGGCCACGGAGGACGACAGTGACGGCTCGCCATTGTCGCAGACCACCACCGTCAGGTTGAAAGTCGTCCCACTCTCATCTCCCATCTTCCTGGTAGTCCTAATTTCTCCTGTGTGTAGCTCTACTTTAAAGAGGTCCAGCTCAGAAGTCTGGGCCAGATGGTAAAAGAGCCAAGCATTCTGGCCAGAGTCTGAGTCCATGGCTATGACTTTGGTGACCAGATAACCAGCAGGGGCAGTTCGAGGCACCATCTCGATGGCTGCGGACGCATTAGTTGAGGTAGGGTACAGGATGTGAGGGGCGTGGTCATTCATGTCCACCACGTACACATTGGCGGTCACAGTGCTGCTCAGGGGTGGACTCCCCTTGTCCTGGGCCTCCACAGTCACAAAGAACTCCCGAAACTTCTCATAGTCAAAGGAGTTGACAGCATAAAGGCTGCCACTGGCACTGTTAACGGAGACATAGGAGGTGACCGGTAGCCCTTGAACCTCCCTCTCCAGGAGGGAGTAGGTCACCTCCGCATTCTCCTTTTCATCCGGGTCTGTGGCTTGCACAGTGCAGAGCAACACCCCTGGCAAATTGTTCTCCTCGATGTAGATGGAGTAGGAGTCCTGTCCGAAGCTGGGTGGGTTGTCATTGATGTCAGAGATCTCAACCTGCAGCGTCCGCTGGGATGTGAGCTGTGGTACTCCGCCATCCGCGGCTGTCACCGTGATGTTGTAGGCAGCCACCCGCTCCCTGTCCAGAGGACTGCTCACCACCAGCGTGTAGGAGCTTCCAAAGCCATTCAGTCGGAAAGGCAGTGAGGCCTCCAGGCCCAGGCTCACCTTCCGGTTGAGGCCCGAGTCCTGGTCGTTGACACTGAGGAGGGCCACAACGGTGTTGGATGCAGCGTCCTCAGGCACTGGGCTGTACAGGTCCGTGAGCACCACCTCTGGTGCATTATCATTCACATCCACGATGTCCACCAACACCTTGCAGTGACCCACCATGGGCACGGGACCCTGGTCGGTCGCCTGCACATAGATCTGGTAGGAAGAGGCCTCCTCATAATCCAGGGCTCCACTTACCCGCACTTCCCCAGTGCTGGCATCGATGCTGAAGAGCTGCCTCTCCCGGTCCGACGTGTAGCTGCTCAAGGAGTACCTGAGCTCGCCGTTGGAGCCCTCATCCGGGTCCGAGGCATTCAGCTTCACCACCAGCGTGCCTGGGGGGGCGTCCTCCCGGAGCTGGACGCGGTAAGTGGACTGGTCGAAGGTGGGAGAATTGTCGTTAGTGTCCAGGACACGCACAGAGATCTGTGCCGTGCCCGAGCGGGCTGGACTGCCCCCGTCCACAGCTGTGAGAACCAGGTGGTGCAAGACTGCCTGCTCGCGGTCTAGGCCCTTCCGCAGCACCAGCTCCAGCACCTTACTGTTCTCCTGCAGGGGTTTAAGGTCCAGCTCGAAGTGCTCGCTGGGGCTGAGCTCGTAGGTCTGCACCGAGTTGGCGCCCACGTCGGGGTCCTGCGCGCTCTCTATGTGAAAGCGCGCTCCGGGGGCCACCGATTCGCTTACCTGCAGCTGGTAGTCGGGCCGCGGGAAGCGCGGCGAGTTGTCGTTGATGTCCAGGACCTCCACCTCCACGGCGCTCACCGCCACGGGGCTGTGCGCCAGCACTTCCAAGCTGAGCAGGCAGCGAGGCCGCTGCTCGCACAGCGCCTCCCGGTCAATGCGCTCGTTGACGAAGAGCGCGCCACTCGTCAGGTCCAGCTCCAGGTAGCGCGGACTGGGCGCACCCAGATGGTTGATGCGCAGGCAGCCGGGCCCCAGGCGCCGCAGCTCCAGCCCCAGCGCGCTAGCCACGTTGCCCACAGGCGCGCCGGGTGCCTGCTCCTCCGGCACCGAGTATCGCAGCTGGGAGGCCGCTGGGCCCAGCAGCAGCAGCAGGAGGGGCAGCGGCGGCAGCAGCCAGGACATGGGCGGCCGGAGTCGCGGATGCTCTGTCGCCCCAGGTCTGGGGCCCGCCAGCTCCATAGCCACCGGCCGCGGCGGAGGTAGGAGCCGGGCAGGGCCGGAGGCAGCAGTTTTCCCAGCCGTGCTCCACGCCCGGGCCCCGCCTCCGCCTCCGCTAGTGCCACCGTGCGCCCGCTCCCCCACGGCTCACGCGCTAGCAAACGCCGGGGGCCGCTCCGCTCGTCGGCCCCCCGGAGGGCTCCTGGCCCCGCCGCCCCCGCTGACTCTCCATATCCAGCTCCTCCGCTCGCCGCACAGTCGCTCCGCCTGGCTCCGCTGCCTGCCCGTCGCCGCCGCCGCCGCCGCTGCCGCCGCCGCCGCCGCTCCAGGGGGAGGGAAAAGGAAGCAGAAGGGGAGGGGGAGGAGTGCTCAGCAAGTCCGGCTCCGGTTCCGCACCGAGGTGGCAGACGGCGACCCGGAGTGATCGGTCGCTCCAGCCACTCCAGCTCCGGCTCCTTCACCCTGGACCCGCGGGATCCCGGCGGACCGCGGGAACGCGGCCACTCCCTTTCTCCCTGCCCCCATCTCCCTGTTCAGCCAGTCTCCACCGTCCCTCGGCCGCTGAACGGGTTTCGTAAGGAGATTATTCTAGGACAAGCAGTTATGTCTCTAGGACTTGGGCTATCACCTTCCCAGGAAAAGATTTCCAAGCGCAATTCAGGAAAATAAACTCGGGGCCTTAGCTAAGTATGGGCACCTGGGCGGCGGCTACATATTCAAAAGAAACAAACGCAAGGAAGGCGCTCTGGGGTTGCTGATGACGGGAATTGTTCACCTGACCCCAACCTTTTCCCTACAATACTCCTAAATAGTGCAGAAAGTGTTCAACTCCTGGGGCAAAGGGAGGGGGATGGCAAGTGCGGTTCTCTTCTGCGGAGCAAGCCTAAAACTAACATCCTGGGATCCCAGTACTCAGTTCTGCTCGTAGCCAGGGGCTTGCTTTCAGTGTGTACCTTGGCAAATAACCAATATTTCAAGTTTTAAATTTTTCTTTCAAAAATGGCTCCATGAAACTGCAGGCTAAGGTCTTATTTGACCCCTTTATATCAGAGTGGGGACATCTGGTAAAATTTTTAAAAAATTCTTTCCTCGAGCTTTTCCTTCTTTTACTTCAAATCTTTTAAATTCATCATCCAAGACATTTTCTTTGTTCTTTCAAGAGTGTTTTTAAAATTTTTCTTTAACAGATGACAATGTCTTCAAGAGCCTGCAAAACCATTACATCAAGAGGGTTACTCTTGATCTCCCAAGCCAGGCTGGAATTTGGACTCCACTGAATGCTTTGCAGTGAAAAATCTGCTGTTATTAAGCAAACTCTGGGAGGCTGGGATTTCTCTTACAACAGCCAGCAAGTTTCAATGGCTACGGCTCCCCTTCCATAAATATGAGGCTCCTTTACACCTCTGGCCCCCCTTTCTTCTAAGACTCAACCTTGTATTGCTACAGAGACAACAAAAAGACAACCAGTTTTCTCTTCAGTGAACAAGAAAGCAAAAGGATCCGAGGAAGTGTCTCTGTGCTGTGTCACGGCCGCTGCTCTGCTCCAGACACCCACTCTTCCCAGGCCTTCTCCTCTCTTCCACAGGAATTTAAAATCCATTGCCCCACATGCAAAAAGCACTCACCGAAAAGTCCTTTCCCTTTCTCATCTCCCAGCATCCTCTCACTGCTAAGATCTCCCTCTGTGGGTCATTTTCTAGCTCCCGGCTGGAATAAAGCCAGAATGAGAGCTGACATTTGGCATTCTTCCCTCCTTGAGGGGACAGGTGAAGGGGCCAAAGCAATGATCCTGACACCCAGATTTCAAAGGCCTCAACTAGCACATCCCTTCCTTCCCACCCACTAAGTTCACTTGCTGACAACACTCCACAACCTAACCACTTTTATTCCAGAGATGCTCCCAGATTCCTCCTATCACTGCTGCTTCTTATTTGTCCTCTTTGTTCCTTCAAGGGTGCAGAGTGGGAAGCAATTTCCATCACATTCTATTCCTGTCTCCTTTCTTAGGTCTCTGGCTTCTCCCTCTCTGTCTGCTTCCTCCCCAAATGTCCCTACAATAACTCTGTCTCTGTTTGCTATGGTAATTTGATCTCAGAAAGCCTTAAACTCTCAAGTGCATGAATCGTAGGCCTGGCCTGTGTCTTCACCCATTACTTATTTCTGAAAATAAATGGCTTATAAGTGGAATCAAGTTAGAAGTTGTCAGGAAGAGTGACCTTTTCTTCTCTCATCTCCTCCCAGGCCCTGACGGTCACTGCCACCTCTGCGCACAGCTCAGAAACCTGGCCACTGGGTACTGACCATGCGTGGATCTGTGCCCCTGAAAAGATCACAGGCACTTAGAAAGAGATTAAAGTGACAGAGGCTTGGTGAAGTTTTTAATGGAAGCCCCCAAGTGTCACATCTCTAGAGAAAAAACAAGGCTTGTCTTTTAGCAATTTTGCCATCTTTCAGCAAGGACACCTGCCAGGTTGTCCATTTTGATGTGTCAGGATCATAAGTTTCAGCTAGTATTTACTCCCTTGGTGACTGAGAAGGCAAACAGGAAGCGGACACAAATCCGCCATCTTTTCGAAGACATCCTACTACAGAGATTGTCCTATATCTGGCACTACAATGACTTTGTTCCTCACACTATCGTACTCAGCCCCTTGCCAACCTTGCTAGTTGGTGGAATGAGGTTGCTTAGATTGCTGGCAAGTGCCCTGTCGACAATATGAATGTTAATGCCTTGACCACTTCTTCCCTTGTTATGTACTCCTTCCCTTGGACCTTCAGGAAGCCCTATTAAAAAGCAGAATAGCACAGGGTTTAGGAACACAGACTTTGGAGTCAGTCATACACTTGCCAGTGACTCACCGTGTGGCCTTGGACATGCACTGAAACCTAAGCTTCAGTTTACTCATTTTAATCAGCGAAGACAGACGATATTAAGTAAAACTCATAGGGTAGTTATGATTATATGAGATGATGTATTTAAAACAATTTGCATAGTGATTGACAAGTATGTTTTAACTATTATTATGATTAAAATGCAACCATTTATCACCAAATAATACCTTAGTTGATAGTCTCTACATAGCATGGAGGAAGTCAATGATGATAGGAAGCGGAGTGTGCACCAAAGTTAAGCTTTCCCAATTGCTTCTAGAGCTTATCCTATATTTTGAAGACAAAAACCATTCCCTTTCTATATCACTAAGGAAAAGGGACTTCTGTCATGAGGATTCCTTCAAGGGATTTGCTTCCTCACAAGAGATTCACCTTTTTTTAAAAAAAGATTTATAAATTTGAGAGGGAGAGCGTGTGCACAAGTGGGGATGAGAGACAGAGGGAGGGGCAACAAGGAGACTTCCCCCTGAGTGCAGAGCCCCATGCGGCGCCTCAATCCCAGGACCTGAGACCATGACCTGAGCTGAAGTCAGATGCTTAACCAACTGAGCCACCCAGGTGCCCCCAGAGATTCACCTTTTTAGGATATATGAAAATACTTTAGCAACAGAGCACAGCAGAGTTCCCAAACATGCTGTAATCTCCAGCACATAATACAGTGCTTGGCACTGGATCCCACTAATAAAGTTGTTGGACTCTAAAAAAGGTTCTGCCCAAAAGTATTATGTGATCATTCTTTCTACTTTATATTGTAATTATAAAGTACAAGTATTTGCTGCTTATAACTAACAAGAAAAGTGACAGGTTAAGAGAAGTGCCATGATAGGCAAGGTTTTGTGCCATGGTAGGCACAGTTTTGCTTATCCCCATGGTAGACAATAATTTTGAAATAGTATTCCTCAATTGTATCCCTTAATTGTATTTGTAAAATGCATCTATCATGAGGTCATTGGGCACAAGAGCAAAACCAATCACAACGACAACCGAATTAAGCCTATAAGAAAAATACTGGCACTCAGTGAACTCTCCTAATTCACATAAATTTGTCCTTTATTATTGCATCATTACAAATAATTTTACTTTGAAATGATCAGAACCAGGGGCGCCTGGGTGGCTCAGTCGTTAAGCGTCTGCCTTCGGCTCAGGTCATGGTCCCAGGGTCCTGGGATCGAGCCCCGCATCGTGCTCCCTGCTCAGAGGGAAGCCTGCTTCTCCCTCTCCCACTCCCCCTGCTTGTGTTCCCTCTCTCGCTGTGTCTCTCTCTGTCAAATAAATAAATAAAATCTTAAAAAAAAAAAAAAAGAAATGATCAGAACCAAACTATCTGGAGTCTTCTGGCCGTAGGGCAAGGGGACATACTCCATTAGTTTGATCAGGCTTTGGGCTGACCATGATGAGAATATCTGCCAAATCAGGAAGGATCTAATTTTCATTTGTAAGATGTATATTTATGTTGTTCCACAAACTGAGTGCATGATATATAATTTAAAAACAGACACATGAATATCCCAATGTTTAGTGCAGTCCAAAGTTATTAAAAATTTTCACTTTGTTATAAAGGAACAGGACTTCTAATCTTTATGCATCTCCAGAAGTAAAATACTTTCCTATATGGTTACAGCATTCTCTACAGGTATAGCATCCAGTGGATGGGGAGATAAAAAAGATTTTTCATATAACATGACAGCTAAATTTTTTTTACTTTCCCTTCCCTCCAGAAGGCATTAGCTTTCAGGGAGAGATCTCTAACCTCTTTAGTTCTGAGAATCTAATATACTGTTGATTCTTGACTGAGGCATCTAAAAATTGCTTAGAATAAACAAAGGGACTCAAAATATCTTTGGGTGAGTAACAATAAAAGGGGAGAATAGGTTAAAGGATTAGGACAGACAGTGTAACATTAACAGATAAAATAAAACTGTTCAATTATTTTGTGGCCATGCTTATCTATCAGTATTCTCAATGGAGATAGCCTAACAAAAATCATAGAATGTTAAAGGTTGAGAGATATTCAGAGAGTGTATCACCCAAATTCTTTATTTTTCATTGAAGGAAATGTTTAAACAAAATTTGAACCTCAAGATCAGTGCCAGAAGTTAGTCAAGTGTCTTTAACAAGATAAATGATCTTCTGGGGTAATGGAAGAACTTACAGATGTGACCAGGGAACCAAATTTCCTATTTTTTTTTTAAAGTGCCATTGAGCTTGATATAAATTCCTTTAAAACTCTAATATTAAAAAAGTGATTGTTTATGAGCACTTAGAAATGAAGGCATTCATGCTAGGGACTACTTCGGCTTAACAAACCTTGAAACATCAAACCAACTGCATAGACTTAAAAAAAATATTTCACATTGGCATTTTAGATTTTCAGTTGCTAGAATCCTTCATAAGGGAAATGCTACAGGCATAATCTCTCCGAAGTTCATGGAGACGGTTAAACAAAATCTCCCAATATAACCTTGCAGACAAAATGAAGAAAGAAAGGCTGCAAAAGAGTATAATTAGGTGATTTCTTAACTGTTTGAATAACACTGCCAAAGAGTGTTTATTAATGGAATGCTTCAGAAGGTTAAACCTAAGTGGGTGGATACAGCGATCCACTGACTGGTCTTACTCCATTCAACATTTGATCAATGATTCAACACAAGGAAGCATTAAGTGTCCAGGCCAATCCAGCAATAAGTTGAGCTCTCTGGAATGAGAACAACTGTCTAGGTTAACCATGTTTCTAATTCACTGAAATTAGTACCAGCATTCTATCTGAGATTCAGTACATGCCAGAAATTCCTAAGTTTGTATTTAAGCTAACTTCTGGCTTCTAGTATTGCCATTAAAACTTGTTCCCAGTTTCCATTCATCACTTGAGGCCTCTTATTTTAATAGAAATCCTTCTCTGGCCTTGTTTCTCCTTGTAATTCTTGGGATTTTAGCCATAGAATGAAATGAGATGGGAATCTGGCACTAAAGAACATCTTTGTTCCCAAGTGGGTTTTAGCCAAAGCATTCATTGATTTGGATACTTTTTTTTCTTTCTCAAAAAAAATATACATATTGTTGAGGTTCCTTGAATTTGAACTGTTTTCCAAGATATGACCTGAGCTCAGTCTAAGTGAAGGCCATAATTTGCTTGCTGCTTGGAAAAAACAAACAAACTATACCTCTCAGATATATCTCAAAAGTATCTGTTCGTATATTCAAAGTATGAGGTAATTGTTGGCTTTTGGGGTCCCTCTTTCATCCTGATGCCTTAGCACTTAACAGTTATTATTTCTATACATATTATCTCATTTAATCCTCACAAGAGCACAGTGAGGTTGGTATTGATGAAGATACTGGATCAGAATCTCCAGGGAACTTTTTTCCATGCCTCTGTTTCTCGAGATTCTACTATAATATCTGACCACTACACATGCACTCCTGATTAAGAATTGTATTATTTGGGGCACCTGGGTAGCTCAGTCGGTTAAGCGTCTGACTTCAGCTCAGGTCATGATCCCAGGGTCCTGGGATCGAGTCCCGCATCAGGGTCCCTGCTCAGCAGGGAGCCTGCTTCTCCTTCTGCCTGCTGTTCCCCCTGCTTGTGCTGTCTGTCTGTCTGTCTCTCTCTGTCAAATAAATAAATAAAATTGTTTTAAAAAAAAAAGAACTGTATTATTTGGTCTCAAGAGCTATTAATTTCCAAGTATTTCAAATGGGATCCTATTCAATTCTTTCCATAACTACAAATTTCTTTTTCTTTTAGAAACTTCGATTGGATCTTCTGAATTTTTTTAATGACTAGACTTGATAAAATTGTGATATAAAATAAATTTGTATTTCATACCCCAACCTCTCCTTTCAGTATCATCGTCCCACCTACGATATTCTGCCTAAATTTACAAATGGGGTTTTACAAATGATTTGGACTTTTCTGATACAAATCCCACTCACGTCTTCCTTGAGATAGATTTTGTTAACATAATTCCTTCAGCTGTTATGTACACAATACATTATAAGGTGGGTAAAATATAAATCCTCTAAATTAGCTAAGTTAAGATGTAGTGTGTTTTCTGTGAATATTAAAAGATCCTTTAAAGAATTTTGATGAGATAATTAAGGTTATCTAAAAAACTTTCTTCATCAAAGGTCCTTTTGGGGCACCTGGGTGTCTCAGTCAGTTAAGCATCTGTCTTTGGCTCAGGTCATGATCCCAGGGTCCTGGAATCTAGCACCAAGTTGGGCTCCCTGTTCAGCGGGGAGCCTGCTTCTCCCTCTCCTCCCCCCTCGTGCTCTCTTTCGCTATCTCTGTCTCTCTCTCTCTCAAATAAATAAATAAGCTCTTTTTTTAAAAAAGCTCCTTTTATTCAAGTTATTCAGGAAAGACATTTAGATTCTTCAATTTTGTGGTAACCTCAGAATTTTTTACAAAGCATCTTTTAGGTAGTAAGATCTAGGATTAAATTCCACGAGCAATTATAGACCCCCAGCTCCTTCAAGGTTTTTAATCACATTGTATGCTAAAATCATGCACCTAGGTAATGCCCTCTTCTAGTACTCCTGTTTAAAGTAAAACCAGATTCTATGATTCAAGATCTAGCTCTACTGTTTACTAATTATGTGTCCTTAGAAAAGTTGTTTAATTTCCCTAAAACTCAGCTTAGTAAAATAAGAAACACATAGTACTTACTACAAACATTTATTGAGATAAAGCATGTAAAAATTTCAGTATATAAGTTCTCAGTGATTATTAGCCAGAAAAAAGAAGGGGTAGCATAGAGATAGAAGTCTCATGAAATTATCCAAATAACCTGAGGAGAAGGGAGGGATGAGTCAAAAAAATTGGGAAATCCAATCTTCTGCATTCTCTTTTTTTATATTACAAGCAAAAAAAGCATATTCTACCTAACTGACAGAATAAGGTAGAGTGAAAGAAAATCTAGTACTGGTTCTATTTATACAGCATCTCTGAACTAATGGTCTCAAAATATCTTAAAATCATTTAACTTGATGCATCTAACTTTCAGCACTGAATAGGAAAAAAAATATACATAAAACTCCCCAATCAATCAACACTTTAACCTGTGACTTTTCTTTATCTAAATCTATTGGAGAATTCTCTAATAAATCCAGTGAACCAAAGACAATGGAGTGGTAACTTTTCCAAAGATATAAAATTGAGGCATAGAATAGTGCAATAGTTTACTAGAAATATGGAGTTGATTTCAAGCAGACATGGGTAAAAATCTCACTTTCTCTCTTTCCAATTCAATGTTACACCTATTATAACAGAGTTGTCACCCTAGGATTTTCAATATCCTTTACAATTAAAATTTTATCACAGCCTCCCATGATTAGTTGTCTACAGTACTCTTAAGCTAGACTAGTATTCCTTTGATCCAGTTATTATAAGCTCATTTAAAAACTCAGCTGTATATGAAACATTTATTGGTTTATAAATCAATATATACATAGGATATATTGGACAGCTCTGCCTCCTAGGATATGTGGATTTAAGCTACCAAGAGTTGAGAAATAAAGAGGATTTTCAAATTACAAAAAGTCATTCTTTCCAAGGGTCAATAATGATGTGTTAAGAAAGTAGCAATCATCTCGATAAAGTCAGGCTGTGATTTCCTGGGTACAAGGATGAATATTACATCTCTGGATGAAAACGCTGATTATAATTCTGAGAACTTGGCAATTGTAGGATGCAGACGGACACAGAAAATTATCATTAATTATTCCCAAATCTTAATTCCCCCAGGACCAATATATTTTGCAAAAAATTATTAAAGGATTCAATGGTGTTAAACAGGAAGTGCCAACTTGGAAATACAGGAAGTAGGAAATCACATTTATCTCCATATAATTATTTCAGAAACTCTTGTACGTTGGTCTAATTAAGGAAGATTTAAATTCAAATTTATCAAGCACTCATAATCTAGTATGTGCCAATCTCATTAAAGAAATATTTTAATACGCATCAAGATTATTGAGCCAACATTAAAAGTGTATGGAGTAAACCCTGTAGGCAAGCAGACACTATAATTCTCCAACAAACCCTCATTCATCATTTATCTTAAAGGCAGAAAAGTTTGAAGGTCTAGATAAAGACATTTCTTTTCTTCCTTGATTTAGGTAAGTTTAATGGCTCTCAAGTTTTGGCATCCATAAGAATTTCTCTGTAAGGTGGTACCAATACAACCAGGAACACTGTACTTGAAAAATTTATGTGATTTTCAAGCTTAATATTATTTAGATATAATATTCACCATACACACTTATTTTGGAAACTTAACCCTTTAGAAATATGTGCATTGTATTTCCATTTAATTTTACCTTATGTCTATTCTTTTTTAAATTTTTAAATCTCAGAATTTGTAAAGAAAAAATTGCTTTAAGGTGTAAGACTCTTAATGGCAGAGATAAGTCAGAACAAAACAATCTCACTGTATTTTTATTAAAAGAAAACATATCCCAGCTGTCTCTCCAATGCAGATCTTCCATCCAAGAACTTACTTGGGGTGTCCAACTGGCTCAGTCCATAGAGCATGCAACACTTGATCCCGGGGTTGTGAGTCTGAGCCCCACATTGAGGGCAGAGATTACTTAAAGAAAAGAACTTACTTGATATCTGATATGATAATGAATTGGAATGAACTGTTAAAGTAGAATAGGAATGCTTTTATTCTTTGAGCACACATAGGTGATATTCTTGATTTTCTTACATAGAACCAACATCATTCTAAACAATAGTTTATTCTCCTGATGTTTGGAATATATGCATTAAATACTTGTTTAGACACACATACACACACACACACACACACACAACACAACACAAAAGAAAACATGTCCATGTTCAGATGCTGGGGAACTTTTCATTCATTCAACATTTATTGAACGTTAACTTTGTGGCAAGAACTGAACTAAATACTTAACCTCTGTAGCACTTTCCTGGTACCTCTTATGTATAGTTTTAATTTATATATTAAACTGGGGTTAGGTGTGTACATATCTTCCCTGTTCAACATGCTTAAGGGACAGAGTTTACTCATTCATGCTACAGATACTGAATGAATAACTATTATTGTCAGACAATCTGCTGGCTACTGGAGGAAATGGCAAAAGAAATAGACATGATATTGATCATGGAGTAGTGCAATAAAGGAGGTGGATGATAAACAAGTGAACAAAGTAGGCAAAAAGTGAAAATGTCATAAAAGAAACAGTCAAGAAATTACGATAAAGGATACCTGAAGGAAATACACTCAGAAATGGATATCAGCAAAGGCCTTCCTTAGGAGGTAACATTTAAAAACTGTGACCTGAAGGATAAGAAGAAGCCAGTCATGCAAAGACTAGTGAGGAGAGCATTACCTGCTGGGAGAACAGCCAAGTGTGAAGGTACTAAAGTAGAAAAAGTCAGGGCACACTTGAAGATTAGAAAGACGGTCAGTGTGGCTTAAGCATAAGAAGCAATGGGAGAGTGGCCTAAGATGGATGAGAAACAACCAGGGGCGGGATCTTATAGTCTTGCTCATTACCATAAAGAGTTTGGATTTTATTCCATTTATACCAAGGTAGTAAGCTATTGTAGGTTTTAAACAGTGCATGAGATGATTAATTGTATATATTGTAAAATACTACCATAATTGCTATATGGAGAATGATCTGTGGAGAGCAGGATTGGGGGTAAGGGTGCAATTACAAGGATACTACGTCTGTCCAGGGGAGGTAAGATGGTGATGTGGACCAAAGTAATGGCTGTTAGTCGAAGATGGACACCTGTAAACTAAGTTTCAGAGGTGGAATTTATAGGACTGATTAATTAAAGAGCAATGACAAGCTACCCTTTAGAGAGGGAGCTGTCAGGAATGACTCCCCAGCTTCCACCATGAAGAACCAGGTGGACAGTGGAATCCGTTTCTAAAAAGACTGTGGGAAGAGATGGCCTGAGCAGGTCTGGAAATCAAGGGTTCAATTTTAGACATGTGTGAACTGCCTGTGAGAAAGCCAAGCAGAGATGTTAGGTGATCAGACAGGAGAGTTTGGAACTCAGCAGAAGGGTCTGGGCTGAAGAATTTATTTATTTATTTTTTTTTTAAGATTTTATTTATTTATTTGACAGAGAGAGACACAGCGAGAGAGGGAACACAAGCAGGGGGAGTGGGAGAGGGAGAAGCAGGCTTCCCACCAGGCAGGGAGCCCGATGCGGGGCTCGATCCCAGGGCCCTGGGATCATGACCTGAGCTGAAGGCAGACGCTTAACGACTGAGCCACCCAGGCGCCCCTGGGCTGAAGAATTTAAAATTACAGTGGCACCTGGGTGGCTCAGCTGGTTACGCCTCTGCCTTTGGCTCAGAGCCCCGCACTGGGCTCCTTGCTCAGTGGGGAGCCTGCTTCTACCTCTGCCCCAACCCCTGCCTGTGCTTTCTCTCTCTCTCTGCCAAATAAATAAATAAAATCTTTAAAAATTAAATAAAATTACAAATGAATAAATATTTTCTGAATGAATGTGGACACTGGGTAAAGGGGCAGAGTTATCCTTTATCCTTTAAGAGTAGCTTCGTGTACTGGCCTTACTCTCCTTTTCTGCTATAGCAATACTCCTTATTTCTTATATATAGGTCCCTTCGTGAAATACTTACAAAATTGTACAGAAGACCTACCCAAAGCAAAGTGTACTTGGTGTTCTGGATATTCTTAGAAGCAACTAATAAAGGAAAAGACACCTGGGGACCACTAGCCAGTAAAAGTACAGCTTATCCTGCTGTAAAAAAAGAGCCTCTATTACACACATATGTGATTTTTGAATAAGTGAATACAACATACATATATTTTAGGTTTTTAAAAGACATAAATTTTGGTTATACTTCCTATGTGATTTATTTTTATTTTTTATTGGTCTTCTATTTATTTAATTTAGGTTCAATAATATGTGTCCTTGTACAAAATTCAATTCACCCAGAATTGTAAAAAAAAAACAAAAACAAAAAAAAAGTGAAAATCCTTCAAATCCCGTTCTCTTATAGACTACACCTTTAATAGACAATTGTATGTCCTGGCAGACTTTTACTTATACATATATAAATGTATAAATGTCAAAATGTAACCATATGTTGAATAATGTCACATGCTTTTCCTTCATCTATTGAGATGATCGTGTGATTTTTATCCTTCATTTTGTTAATGTATGTCACGTTTAATGATTTGTAGATGTTGAACCATATTTGCATCCCCAGAATAAAAACCACTTAATCATGAAAAAAAAAAAATGTAACCATACTCTATACAGTATCATGAACCTTTGCTTTTTTATTTTTACGTAACATATATGATGGATGGGGTGCCTGGGAGGCTCAGTTGGTTAAGTGTCTGCCTTTGGGGTGCCTAAACTTATGTTTCATTCTTAATAATAGCTAAGAATGGATATCCACCTATGTATGGATATTTCATAATTTATTTTTACTCCATGATTGAATATGTAGGTGCATTTCTGAAAGTGTGTGCATGTATATGCCTGTGTGTTTATTCTGAGAGATACTTAGTTAAAAGTATGCATATTTAATTCTTAGTTAGACAGGCCAAAATGCTTCCCTAAATTTTTGTGCCAGTTTATACTCTCAATCAATAGTAAACAAGCCGGGCGCCTGGGTGGCTCAGATGGTTAAGCGTCTGCCTTCGGCTCAGGTCATGATCCCGGGGTCCCGGGATCGAGTCCCGCATCGGGCTCCCTGCTAGGCGGGGAGCCTGCTTCTCCCTCTGCCTCTGCCTCTCTCTCTCTCTCTCTCTGACTCTCATGAATAAATAAAAAAATAAAAAATAAAAAAAATAAAAAAAAAAACATTTAAAAAAAAAAATAGTAAACAAGCCAATTCATTTACTTCGATTTGTCTCCAAAATTCTTAGTTCATGATGTAGTAAAGAAACACAGAATCACCTTCACAGCAGTATTTTGTTTTCCTTAATAAAAAGGTCTCACATTATAATATATTTCATATGACTTGCATAAATCCTAAATGCTCACTGAAAAAGTCTGCTTACTTCTTTGAATTTATTTTACTTAAATCGACTAGTTTCATCATAGTGTTTCATATCATCTTTACCCTATATCCAACAGGGTTAAAGTTTATTCCTTTAAGAACATATATTTCTTGATATCTCACTCTCCAGCCCCTTTAGCCAAAAATAAAGAAATTATTATACTTAGTTCTTGGACAAATGTGATATTTAAGCAAAAACTTAAAACATAAGATCTGAAGCTGAATCCTGTATATCTAAGTAAGGTCACAACAGGCCTTTCAGAGAAAACAATGTAGCCTCTGGACAAATTCATAAAGTAACTCTTTGAGAGCTCTTGAGAATAAGCAAAAGCAGGCAGATTTGAGGGGAAGTGGGAAGGAGTCAAAATTTGGAGAAAGGGATTAGCATGGAATTTTCATTGCTTTGGCGTGCAGGTCATGATTGTGGCATAGCATGAGGAAGCTAAAGTTCTAATAGATAGCCCTCAGTTTCTCTTGCATGAGGAACAAGAGGAAGGAGCCAGTGGCAATAAGCAAGCAGGGTGGGGGAGGATACTTGAACTAGAGAGAACCAAAAAAGGGATCTTTAAAGTCTGTACTTGAATTCTTTCCACATATCTACAGATCCCTGAAACACACATATAGAAAACAAGGCTAAAGCTAAAAGAACTAAACTAATGAGCTATTGCCCATCACAAGCAAGAGAGAATTTATATTTTTAGTCTAACCAAGTTTTTCCTCTACTAAAACAAAAACATTAACACCTTTCAGAGGAATATAACAGAATGCAGTCTCCACAACAAAACATGTATAATATCCAGGACACAATTCAAAATTTCTTAGCATATAAGGAACCAGGAAAATGTGATGCATTTTCAAGGGTAAAGACCATTTAGAAGCTCATCATCATCAAACCTGAGATAATGCAGACAGTGACTTAAAAGTAGCTACTATATTTAATTAGGTAAAGGAAAATATGCTGGTAATGAATGGAAAGAAAGTAAATCTTAGCAGAGAAATAGAAAATATAAAAAAGAGCCAAATGGAAATTTAGTACTAAAAAGCAGAATATCTGAAATAAAAATGCACTGGGTGAGCTTAGTAGAAGAATGGAAATAACAAAGGCAAAATGCAGTGAACCTGAAAATAGAGCAATAGAAATGATCAAATATGAATTAAGAAAGAGCAAAAGAAATGAAATAAAATAAAGTCTCAGACACCTATGGGACAAGATAGGAATACAAATAATGAATATTATTAAAGACCAAACTTTAACCCTACTATGATGAAATCAGACAATATCAAGATATCTCATATGTAGGTAATTGGAATCCTGAGAGGAGAGTGAGAAGAGAACCAAAAAAATATCTGAGGAAATAAGAACCAAAAATTTTCCATATTTTGTGAAAAACATAAATTTGCAGATTCAATAAACTCAGCCAAGCCCAAACAGGATGAATATGAAGAAAGGCACAAATGAACACATCACAGTCAAACTTCTGAACCAATGATAAGTTAAAAAAAACCTTGAAATCAGCGTCCCTTACCCCCCAAATGGAGAAACAAAAACAACCATATTACAAAAAGGGAACTCAAATAGCTATAGAAAACTCAGAAATCATAGAGGCTGGAAGACACTGGAATAAAATCTTTGAAATGCTGTAAGAACAAAATCTATCAACCCAGAGTTCTATATCATCCAAAAATACATGAGAAATAAGTACATTTTCAGATACAGGAAAAGGAAGAGAATCGTTGCAGCGCATATGCATTACAAGAAGTGCTAAATGAAGTTTTTTTGGGTTGAAGTGAAAAGATACTATGGGGAAAATCAACTGTTTAGGAATAAATTAATCACAGTGAAAATGGCAAATATCCATATAAATAAAAATGACCTTTTTCTTCTTAATTTTTTAAAAATACATAATGACTGCTAAGGCAAAAATTATAATTTTGTCTTGTGGGGTTAATATCTTTTGATATTTAATACTAACAAAAATTATAACATAAGCAATAGCATAGGAAGAGCTAAATGGTTTTGCACAGTTGTAAAGTTTCTATGTTTTATGAAAATGGTATTCTAGTAACTGTGAGTAGACTGAGGAAAGTTAAGAGGTATGCTATAATCCTTAGAGCAACCACTAAAAAATGAAAGTACATGTATAGCTAAAAATAGGTATATCTAAAAATGAAACGATATTAAAAAGAATATTCTAGTAATTCAAAAGACAACAGATAAGGGGAAACAGAAGAAAAAATAAGAGGGGACAAATAGAAGACAAATAATAAATATATTAGAGAACACAAATTCAAACATATCAAAAATTACCCTAATGTTATTGGACTAAACCCTTCAATTAAAAGACAGAGATTAGCAAAATGGATAAAGGAACACGATCCAGAAATATTCTTTCTACAAGGGCACACTTTATGTATGTATGTATGTATTTAATTTTTAAAAAATGTTTCAAGTTTTTATTTAAATTCTAGTTAGTTAACATGTAGTGTAATATTAGTTTCAGGAGTAGAATTTATTGATTCACCACTTTCATATAGCACCTGGTGTTCATCACAACAAGTGCCCTCCTTAATACCCATCACCCATTTAGCCCATCCCCCACGCACCGCCCCTCCAGCAACCCTGTTTGTTCTCTACAGTTAAGAGTCTGTTTTATGGTTTGCCTCTCTCTTTCTCTTTTTTCCCCATGTTCATCTGTTTTGTTTATTAAATTCCACATATGAGTGAAATCATATGTCATTTGTCTTTCTCTGACTTATTTCACTTAGCATAATATACTCTGGTTCCATTCATGTTCTTGCAAATGGCAAGATTTCATTCTTTTTTATGGCTGAGTAATATTCCATTGTGTATATATACCACATCTTCTTTATCCATTCATCAGTCAATGGACATTTGAGCTCTTTCCATAATTTGGCTATTGTTGCTAATGCTGCAGGGTGCATGTGCCCTTTTGAATCAGTATTTTTGTATCCTTTGGGTAAATTCCTAGTAGTACAATTGCTGGGTCATAGGGCAGTTCTATTTTTAAATTTTTGAGGAACATCCATACAACTTTCCAGAGTGGCTGCACCAGTTTGCATTCCCATCGACAGTGTAAGAGGGTTCCCCTTTCCCCGCATCCTCGCCAACACCTGTTGTTTCCTGTGTTGTTAGTTTTAGCCATTCTGATAGGTGTGAGGTAGTATCTCATTGTAGTTTTGATTTATATTTCCCTGACAATGAGTGATGTTGAGCATCTCTTCATGGGTCTGTTAGCTAGTCAAAGATTTTATTTTTTTCTTAAGTAATCTCTACACCCATGTGGGGCTAGAATTTACAACCCCAATATCAAGAGTCACATGCTCTACCAAGTGAGCCAGCCAGGCGCCCCACAAGGGCACACTTTAAATTTAAAGAAACAGAAAGTAAATAGACCAAAAGGGATATTCCACGCAAACACTAAACATGAGACTGGAATGGCCACTTTAGTGTCAGATAAAATATACTTCAAAAAAGAAAAAAAAAAAGTATTAACAGCAGTAAAGACATATTTCATAATGATAAAGAGATCAATAAATAAGGAAGTTTTTAACAATCATAAATGTGTATATATGCCTAATACCAGAGCTTCAAAATGCATGAAGCAAAAATGGACACAATTAAAGGGAAAAAAAAAATAATAAAGATTTTAACACTGCTCTCTGAGCAGCTGATAGAACTAGAAAAAACCATTAAGGACAATCTGAATAATAATTGTATTTATAAATCACTACACCTGAAGACTGCAGAATACACATTCTTTCAAGTGCACTTGGTACATTCACCAAGATAGACTGCATGCTCGGCCATAAAACAAGTCTCAATAAATTTTAAAAGACTGAAATCATGCAGAGAAGGTACTCTCTGACC